>NC_052161.1:8326401-8630812 GCF_902713615.1 Scyliorhinus canicula
AGTGCAGCACTCCCTCAGTGCTGACCCTCTGACAGTGCGGCGCTCCCTCAGTACTGACCCTCTGACAGCGCGGCACTCCCTCAGTACTGACCCTCTGACAGTGCGGCACTCCCTCAGTACTGACCCTCTGACAGTGTGGCACTCCCTCAGTACTGACCCTCTGACAGTGCGGCACTCCCTCGGTACTGACCCTCTGACAGTGCGGCACTCCCTCAGTACTGACCCTCTGACAGTGCAGCACTCCCTCAGTACTGACCCTCTGACAGTGCAGCACTCCCTCAGTACTGACCCTCTGACAATGCAGAGTGGTCTTGCTATCACCATTCCATCTGCTATTGAAGAAATACCAGAAATGGGCTTGGGAAACGCCCCAAGAGGCCTTTGAAAGAGTAAATCACTAGGTGCCATTGTCTCATTGCAATCCCAAGAGTTCGCTCATGGTGAGATGTAACACCTCTCCCCATGGAGTTGGAATGGTAACTGTGCATTGTTGGAAAGAGAGCGTGGAAGGATCTATTGCCTCTGCCTCCAGAATTCTTTCAGAATCAGAGTGGCGCTGCTCACAGATTGAGAAGGAAAGCTTGGCGGTCATATCTGGGGCAAAAAGATTCCATCAGTACATGTATGGTGGATATTTGGTGATAGTGACTGACCACAAACCTTTATTGGGCCTCATTACAGAAGATAGAGCAATCCCTCCTATCGCCTCTCCTTCAGTGCCGGCCGTATTATTGGCAGCCGACGAATATTCCTTCGAGCATTGCCCTGGATCGCGAATATCCAGTGTAGCCTTAAGTCATCCCCTGTTGCCCACAAGCCTGTCTCCTCAACTGCGGTAGGTCACGATGCCCTTGAATTTCTTCGAAACCCTCGCGGTATCAGCAATGCCAATCGTGACGTCGACACAAAGGGGCCCAACATTATCAAAACATTACCCAGGGTGGGTATGAGCCTCGCCTGCTGCTGCCACGGGAATGTCGCAGCAACTCAAACAGGACCAGAGCATCAGTTAATGTAAAGGTGAAAGGGCAGAGGTCAGCCGTGTACATAGAGCACTTATAAAGAGAGACTGCACCAGTCGGCTTCCCCCTGAATTGGTCACAAAGATCCAGAGAATGCTTGTACAATTCTTCTGGGGCAAGAGATTGCACGGGGTCGCTGCCAAGTTTCATATTTAGGGGAGACGGGGGGGATGGGGCGGGGGGGGGGGGGGGGGGGGGGGAGGGGGGGGGATGTGCCCACGCACCCAGGTGACAACATTCCACCTTCAGTCCTGGCACTGATACTTCTCCATTGACCTCTCTCCCAGATGCAGTGCCCTGGCGATGTATTTCTTCCTCCAGGTGTAGTGCCTGCAGGTCCTGGTTACAGGCCTGAGCGGCCTCCCTAAGTCCTTGCAGGCATTTACCCATCTTTTACCAGCACCTGCCCCGAGTCGTGAACATTGCCACCTCGCCCCCGCAGCTCACCCCCGCCTGGAGTAGCTGCCGTCGTCAGGAAGCCACTGCTCAGGTCTCCGCACCTCCACCAATAGGATTTTGGGTTGGCTGGCGGAGGGATGGACTGTGGCCACTGGGTGTGACCAGGGTCGGGGTCCATGATGAGTGGCAGAGGACTGGGCAGGAATCACACTCCATCAGTTGGCACCTCGTGCACGGGCGGATGGCCAATGCCATCCGCGACCTCGAGACGGCCGCGCTCTGAACCAATGGCACTAATGGTCCTGAGGTGGCGCGGGTGTGCGGTGAACTCCTGTCCGACCCCACCCTTGCTTGGGTGGAATTTGACATTGGCCCTAAGCTCAACACTATCCACCCCCCGCACCTCCACCCCTCAGGAGCCGGAGCCCCAAGTCTGTCCCCTCGCTACCATGGCGATATTCATGGCCGGGTGCCCCTGGAGAGGGGGGCATGTGGTATCTGCCAGCAACGTCGAGGCTTCTGTGCCCGGAAGGGTGTTTTATCGACCCCATTAATCACATTTTGGTCTGATGCTTTACGTTTCCGTTGCAATTTATTTTTGTTCGATGTAACGTCCCTTCAAGGGGCTGATCGCTTGATTAGTCCCTTAGCTTATTTAGTTTTAGTTTAATTGTTTCAACCTAAAGTAGCATAAAGAGAGTCTGCTGGGGCATGGGGTCGGGTTGGGTGGCAGCAAGCACGTGTCATGCTGCATTCTGTGAATAAACCCGTGTCAGTGTCTAGTTTGATACTGCACCGGCTGGCATGGGATCGATATCTCAGCAACCTCGCTTGCTGATGCTCTTTGCCTCTTGTTGCAATACCGAACCCATTCCACTAACCCCCAACCCCGTTACCCCCTTTGGGTGTTTCCAGGTCGCGTCATCCACTTTCCGATCGCAGAATTAAACCCCAAAGGCCCAATTCTTATTCTTTAATATTCTTTCACACCAATGCGGACGTCGCTGGCTAGGCCAGCATTTAATGCCCATCTCTAATTGCCCTCGAGAAGGTGGTGGTGAGCGACATTCCTGAGCCGCTGTCGTCCATGTGATGTAGGGACTGCCACGGTGCTGTTAGAGAGGGAGTTCCAGGATTTTGGCAGTGAAGGAACGACAATGTATTTCCCATCTTTCTGCTGCCCTCGCCCTTCTAGATGGTGTGGCACTCGCGGGTGCCAAAGGTGCTGTCAACGTCGCCTTGGTGAGTTCCTGCAGTGCATCTTGTAAACGATACACACGGCTGCCACTGTGCGTCGGCGGCGGACGGAGTGAATGTCGAACGTTAGTGGATGGGAGGCCAATCAAGCGGGGCTGCTTTGACCTGGATGGCGTCGAGCTCCTCGAGCGTTGTTGGAGCTGCGTTCGTCCAGGCAAGCGGAGAGTGTTCCATCTCCTGAAGCCTGTGCTGATTTTCCTGACTGCAGGCGCCCCTCCATCACCTCAGCTTTCCACAAGTAACGGCAAGGTGAGAAGTAACAGGCTATTCGGCCATGGGGGGGTGGGGAGGGAGGCGGGGGGGTGGGCTGAAATCTGATTCTGACATGGGAGCTGCTGACATCCAATCAGGGCGGGAATCCTGCCTGATTGTTCACCTCCCCTTTCTCTGGTCTCGACTGGCAGCCGTCGAGGTGAACCGCGACCCCTGACCTGACCCAGAGCAGCAAACGCGAGGCAGCCCGTGAGCTGCGATCTTTCCGCTCTCCCTCGGACGTGCAGCACGGTTGGTTCGCCCCTGTCACCATGCGCCCAGCAATCCCACCATTTGTTAAGTCACCTCGCTCCTCATTAATTCGGGGAGTCATTTACTACTCCCTGAAAGATGTTGTTCTTTAATAGCCGCCTCAGAGGATGGATAACAGAGGGTTTGAGCGATGGGTATTAGGTGAGAATGAAGTGCCATTCAGGAAGAGAGAGAGAGGGAGAGAGGAACACGCCTGAATCTGAAAGTCGGCAAATTGAAAATCCTCTGTTCCTTGCCTGAGCACATTCATCACACAGACTGACGACTAAATGCAATCTATATATTAATATCTGAGAGCACTCTGTCAGTTCAATATTCACAAAATGAAATGCAATACAAGCCCAACGAAAATTATCACCAGAGAAAACATATATTGCCGTTGATCTATTGCATGTGGACAGCACATTATTAGGCAGAGAACATGATCTGCAAGGTGCCTGCACAAGGTCTACATTTTATTCATTACACTTTCGCCCTCCTCACTATTCTCTCCTCTTCTCCACAAACCACTTGAACACCGGCCAGGGGAACAGATCCAATCTCCGACTCGAAAACTGGTGTTTAATTGGGAATCCAGATGTGGTTAATTGGGAATATTTTTCCGTGATTGGCCCAGTTAAGTTTCTGGTAAATAGCAACCCCCAAAACGTTGACCATAGGGAATTCAGCAATGATGGTACCCATTGAATGTCATGGGGAGATGATCAGAATGTCTTTCCACCTTTGACAAAGGGTCACCTGGACTCGAAATGTTAGCTCCTTTCTCTCCCTACAGATGCTACCAGACCTGCTGAGATTTTCCAACATTTTCTTTTTGATCAGAATGTCTCTCGTTGGATCTGGTCATTGCACGGCATTCATATGGCTCACAGGTTGCTTGCCACTGAGCAACCCAACACCGGTTAAGCTCCATGCCGGAGAACTCCACGCGGGAGAGATCCGTGTGGGAGAGATCCATGTGGGAGAGCTCCGTGTGGGAGAGCTCTGTGTGGGAGAGCTCCATGTGGGAGAGGTCCATGTCAGAGAGCTCTGTGACAGTGAGCTCCATGTGGGAAAGGTCCATGTCAGGGAGGTCCATGTCAGAGAGCTCCTTGAGGGAGAGGTCCGCATCAGAGAGCTCCATGTCAGAGAGCTCCATGTGGGAGAGGTCCAGGTCAGAGCTCCATGTGGGTGAGGTCCATGTCCGAGAGCTCCATGAGGGAGAGCTCCATGTGGGAGAGCTTCATGTGGGAGAGGTCCATGTCGGAGAGCTCCATGTGGGAGCGGTCCATGTCGGAGAGCTCCATGAGGGAGAGGTTCGTGTCGGAGAGCTCCATGAGGGAGAGGTCCGTGTCGGAGAGCTCTGTGTCAGAGAGCTCCATGTTGGAGAGATCCGTGTCAGAGAGGTCCATGTCGGAGAGCTCCATGTTGGAGAGGTCCGTGTCGGAGAGCTCCATGAGGGAGAGGTCCATGTGGGAGAGCTTCATGTGGGAGAGGTCCGGGTCGGAGAGCACCATGAGGGAGAGCTCCATGTCGGAGAGCTCCATGTGGGAGCGGTCCATGTGGGAGAGGTCCATGTGGGAGAGGTCCGTGTTGGAGAGCTTCATGTGGGAGAGGACCGTGTCGGAGAGCTCCATGTCCGAGAGCTCCATGTCAGAGAGCTCCATGTCAGAGAGCTCCATGTCAGAGAGCTCCATAAGGGAGAGGTCCGTGTCGGAGAGCTCCATGTAGGCGAGCTCCATGTCAGAGAGCTCCATAAGGGAGAGGTCCGTGTCGGAGAGCTCCATGTAGGCGAGCTCCATGTCAGAGAGCTCCATGTTGGAGAGGTCCGTGTCGGAGAGCTCCATGTCAGAGAGCTCCATGTGGGAGAGCTCTGTGTCAGACAGCTCCATGTCCGAGAGCTCCATGTCAGAGAGCTCAATGTGGGGTCTGCGTCAGAGAGCTCCATGTGGGAGAAGTCCGTGTCGGAGAGCTCCATGTCAGAGAGCTCCATGTCAGAGAGCTCCGTGTAGGAGAGCTCTATGTCAGAGAGCTCTATGTCAGACAGCTCCATGTCCGAGAGCTCCATGTCAGAGAGCTCCATGTGGGAGAGCTCCATGTCAGAGAGCTCCATGTGGGAGAGGTCTGTGTCAGAGAGCTCCATGAGTGCGAGGTCCATGTCGGAGAGCTCCATGTCGGAGAGCTCCATGTGGGAGAAGTCCACGTCAGAGAGCTCCGTGAGGGAGAGGTCTGCGTCAGAGAGCTCCATGAGTGCGAGGTCCATGTCGGAGAGCTCCATGAGTGCGAGGTCCATGTCGGAGAGCTCCATGTCGGTGAGGTCTGTATCAGAGAACTCCATGTGGGAGAGGTCCATGTCGGAGAGGTCCATGTCGGAGAGCTCCATGTCAGAGAGCTCCATGTGGGAGAGGTCCGTATCAGAGAACTCCATGAGGGAGAGCTCCATGTCAGAGAGCTTCATGTGGGAGAGGTCCGTATCAGAGAACTCCATGAGGGAGAGCTCCATGTCAGAGTGCTCCATGTGGGAGAGGTCCATGTTGGAGAACTCCATGAGGGAGAGGTCCGTGTCGGAGAGCTCAATGTGGGAGAGGTCCGTTTCAGAGAGCTTCATGTCAGATAGCTCCATGAGGGAGAGGTCCATGTCGGAGAGCTCCATGAGGGAGAGGTTCATGTCGGAGAGCTCCATGTGGGAGAGGTCCGTGTCGGAGAGCTTCATGTGGGAGAGGTCCATGTCGGAGAGCTCCATGAGGGAGAGGTCCATGTCGGAGAGCTCCATGAGGGAGAGGTCCATGTCGGAGAGCTCCATGAGGGAGAGATCCATGTCGGAGAGCTCCATGAGGGAGAGCTCCATGTGGGAGAGGTCCATGAGGGAGAGGTCCGTGTCGGAGAGCTCCATGTGGGAGAGGTCCATGTGGGAGAGCTCCATGAGGGAGAGGTCCGTGTCGGAGAAGGTCCATGTCGGAGAACTCCATGTGGGAGAGGTCCATGTCGGAGAGCTCCATGTGGGAGAGGTCCGTATCAGAGAGCTTCATGTCAGAGAGCTCTGTGTCGGAGAGCTCCATGTGGGAGAGGTCCATGTCAGAGAGCTCCATGTGAGAGAGCTCCATGTCGGAGAGCTCTATGTGGGAGAGGTCCATGTCAGAGAGCTCCATGAGGGAGAGATCCATGTCGGAGAGCTCCATGATGGAGAGGTCCATGTCAGAGAGCTCCATGAGGGAGAGGTCCATGTCGGAGAGCTCCATGATGGAGAGGTCCATGTCAGAGAGCTCCATGAGGGAGAGGCCCATGTCGGAGAGCTCCATGAGGGAGAGGTCCATGAGCGAGAGGTCCATGTCGGAGAGCTCCATGAGGGAGAGGTCCATGAGGGAGAGGTCCAGGTCGTAGAGCTCCATGAGGGAGAGGTCCATGTCGGAGAGCTCCATGAGGGAGAGGTCCGTGTCGGAGAGCTCCATGTGGGAGAGGTCCGTGCCGGACAGCTTCATGTGGGAGAGGTCCATGTCGGAGAGCTCCATGAGGGAGAGGTCCGTGTCGGAGAGCTCCATGTCAGAGAGCTCCATGTGGGAGAGGTCCATGTGGGAGAGGTCCATGTGGGAGAGGTCCATGTGGGAGAGGTCCATGTGGGAGAGGTCCATGTGGGAGAGGTCCATGTGGGATAGGTCCATGTTGGAGAGCTCCATGAGGGAGAGCTCCGTGTCCGCGTGTTCAATTAGGGAGAGGTCCATGTCAGAGAACCCCATGTGGGAGAGGTCCATGGGGGAGAGGTCCATGTCGGCGTGTTCAATTAGGGAGAGGTCCGTGACGGCGTGTTGAATTAGGGAGAGGTCCATGTCGGAGTGTTCGATGAGGGAGAGGTCCGTGTCGGAGTGTTCCATGAGGGAGAGGTCCGTGTCGGAGAGGTCCATGTGGGAGAGGTCCATGAGGGAGAGGTCCGTGTCGGAGAGGTCCATGTGGGAGAGGTCCATGTAGGAGTGGTCCATGTGGGATCGCTTCATGTCAGAGAGCTCTGTGTCAGTGAGATCCATGTCGGTGAGCTCCATGATTCAATGGAAGGTACAATTAAGCATAATGCAATGACCACATGATCCAATGAAGTGGACGACCCGTGTAGGAGGACGTGCGAAATAAATCTGAGGTCAGTGCAGGCTCTATGCCCCAATGTTAGTGAGTGCCTTCAGGCACTAGAATAATAAGAGGGATAAAGGGGTTAAGCTTTGGGGACAGGTTCAGAGACTGGGATTGTACTTCCTCTGTATTGAAGAATATAAAGAGTGATCTGACTGAGACCCAAAGGGCCAGGTGACCTACTCCTGTTCCTATGTTCCTCGATGTTTCAGATTATAAATTAGAGACAGGTTGGTCAGGGGTGATGTAAGAAAATTCTTCCTCACACAAAGTGGAGTGGAAATCTGGATCTGTTCTCCCTGCAAGAAGCCACTGGGGGTGGGGGTGGAGGGTGTGGGGGTGGGGGTGGAGGGTGGGGGTGCATTGGGGGCCAACTGAAAATGTCACAACTGAGTTTGATGCATTTTTTTGAGGTAAGGATATTCTGGGTTACGAAATCAAGGCGGGCAGATGACATTACGACACAGAACAGCCTTTATTTCGAGCTGAATGATTGGACCGGCTTGAGGGAAAAATGACCTATTCTTCTTTCTGCGAAAGGAGAGGGATAAAATTATGTCAAATAATGTTACAAAAGGCCACAATATTAGGGGTGAGGGGCTTCAGTTATGACGAGGGATTGGAAAGGTCACGACTGCTCCCTGCAACGGGGAAATTTAAGGATTGACCTATTGGAGGCGTCCGAGATGATAAGAGCTATAGATAAAGTAGATGGAGATAAACTATCCTCTCGCGAGTGGGTCAATAACCATAGGTCATAGATTCAGAATCATTGACAAACGATCCCGAGGGGAGATGAGAATTCTTTTTGGCTCACAGAGCGGGGATGTTCTGAAAAGATGCCGGAATTAATTTTAAAGGAACGTGGGGCTGGAAGATCAGGCGCTCACAGGGATACAGACTAAACACAAATTAATGCTCCTCCCACCATCGATACGATGGGCTGAATGGACTCCCTTCTGTGCTGCAAGTTTCTACCATTCTGGAAAAGGATCTGACCCACCTGAAGATGCGGTTTGCCGAAGACCCTCGGTATGCGATATTGTTGAAGAAGACCTCCAGCTCCTGGTCATTGTCAAAATCCGCCACAATCACCGTTCTAACTGGCGAGGGCATTGCGAACGCCTGGGTCGCTATATCCTGAGACAAAACACATTGGGCCCAGAGATTATCAAGCAGCCAGTGAAGGAGAGGATGCCAGCCCGTATCGGCGCCCACAGAGGGAGGGCGCAACACGATGGCGCCCACAGAGGGAGGGCGCAACACGACGGCGCCCACAGAGGGAGGGCGCAACACGACCACACACCGATCGCAGGTTACATGTGAGACCTGAGATACCCATTTGAGATGCCCACTGATTCCCACCCCCCCGGTCAGCAGCATCAGCAAGTGGAGGGGGGGGGGGGGGGGGGGGGGGGAATAACAGCTCACCAGCACCACCCTGTCTAACGCAGTGCCTACTGTAAGATTAAGTATTCCATTTTCACTGGCTCCCTCTGCAGGTTCGATCTCACCATTATCTCTGTTTTCCTGTTGTGTGTGTGTTAACAACCCCCCCCCCCCCCCCCCCCCCCCCTCTCTGGCCAAGGCCCTACCAATGTTCCGTTAAAATCCTCGCCCCACTTGGAGAGGCAACCTTTACTCCCTGATGTGTTGGGCAGGCTGGGTCTATGTGGACTGCGTTTGATGCAGTGTACAGAGAGACAGGCTTCCAACACTTGATGAGATGCAACGCGATTTTATTTAACATCTAACTATATTACATGCTTAACTGTGGGTTGACACTATGCTGACTTGACTGGAGACCTGAGGCTAACCTGACCAGACTAACTGACTACCACATGGTGTTTGTACTAGCTTCTGCTCACGAGCTCTGACTGTCTCAGAGGCTGGATCCCGAGAGAGAGCGGGAAAACTGGTGCCGTCTGGCTTTATAGTGGCCGTGTCCTGTCTGGTGATTGGCTGCTGTGTTCTGTGTGCTCACTGGTCATCCTGTGTGTCAATCACTGCCTGTCTGCACTCCATTATATACATGGATGTATATTATGACACTCCCTTCGCCATTACTACCCCTCTGTCATCCCACCCTCTCCCATCCCGGTCACTGAATGTTCTGCACCTGGATGCCAAAGCAGCCTCCGTTCACCACACCTCCTCCTGCCAACCGAGAGACGCACCACCCTCACCGGTGCAGCCGACCCACCTCAAAACAAACCTCTCCTCACCTGCACCCCGCTGCTCTGCTCCGCGTTCTCTATTGCAAGCGCCCCACCCCCCTAATCCCTGCCTCAGATACTTACTTCCTCTGTGCTGATTCCATTTCACCTGTCCAGTACCCACCTTTCTCTCACCAATGTGCACTGTTCTATTCTGATGACCAGTGTCCCCATTGCTCTCAGACCAACCTTTCACCAGCAGCAGCCAAGAGTGGAGGGGGGTAACCTTATAGCAGGGAGTGGGACAATGGAAAGCCCATAAGACAGGGAACTGAGATCGGGAGACAGGGATAGGGAGACATAGGTGGAATGGTAGTAAATTAGGAATGGGAAATAGAGATGAAGAAAAGGGGATATCCACAGAATCCATAAAATCCCTACAGTGCAGAATGAGGACATTCAGCCCATCGAGCCGACCCTCTGGAAAACGGTCTACCCGGTCCCCCGCCCTGTCCCTATAACGCTGCGTCCCCTCCACGGGGAGGGGGAGGTAGGATGATGTGGATGAGGAATAGGGCTGGAGATGGGGCAATAAGGACCGGAGGGGTGTGAGATGGTAATTCGTGGGATGAGACGCTGGAGGGTTGGGGTCTTTGGGACAATCAGGAATTAGGATGGGAAGTTTGAGTTGAGGGTTCTACAATTCATGGGCGTTGTTAATCCTGCACTTTCAAGAATTGGATGCCATTGAACATTAGGAGGGGAGGCAGTTTAGTGTATTGTTTATTGTTTGCCATGTATGGGAAGACCGTGGATTCTCTTTTGGTCGTTCTTGTTTAGTATTTGGGATGTAGGGGGGAGGTTTGGGTTAGTATGACGAGGGGAATGCTGGTTGCAGGATTGCTATTGTACTTGTTATTGTTGGTTATCTGTGGGTGGCACGGTAGCACAGTGGTTAGCACTGTTGCTTCACAGCTCTCAGGTCCCAGGTTCGATTCCCGGTTTGGGTCACTGTCTGTGCGGAGTCTGCACGTTCTCCCCGTATCTGCGTGGGTTTCCTCCGGGTGCTCCGGTTTCCTCCCGCAGTCCAAAGATATGCAGGTTAGATGGATTGGCCATACTAAATTGCCCCAAAAAGATGGGGCTACTGGCTTACGGGAATGGGGTGGGTGGTGGTGTGGGCTTGGGTAGGGTCCTCTTTCCAAGGGCCGGTGCAGAACCGATGGGCTGAATGGCCTCCTTCTGCACTGTAAATTCCATGATTCTATCTCTTGTTGGGTGTGTATTTGATGAAAAAGTGAAAAATGAGGAGAATAAAAATATTTTAATAAAGGAATTAGGATGGGGATGTTTGATTATGGTAAATGTAAATTGCTGTGTGTTCACTGATTCCCTTGCTGACTCCACAATAAACAACAGCAGTTCCAGAAAAATTCAATTTAAATAAAAGAAAATAGCAATATTCATCTGATCAGGAACGAAAATTGCGGGTGATTAATTAGATTTGTGAGATAACACCTTTAATTAGCGCTTTCCATTCTGCCACCAATTAGGTTAATATTTTGTAGTTTTAATTAAAATCTTTACATTTATGGCCATACTCTGAAAGGCAATGCATAAATTGTTCGTGTGCACTCCAGTCCAATCTGATTTCCTTAAAGGAAATGTTTTCACATGCAAAGATGTTTGGCAAACCTTTAATTTGTTGTTTAGGGTGCACAACGTCCTCATACCCACACGGGATTCACCAACCCCACCCTCAACCTAACCCCCAGACTCGATCGAACCTGCTCCCCCCCTCCAACTGACCCAATCCCCCATTCCAACCCACACCCCATGAAGCCTGACAACCTTCAGTATCTGATAGATTGTAACAGTTCTCGAACACTGCGATCATCAATGAGCACCCCTTTACCTGACTTAATAATGAAGGCATTGTCATTGATGAAGCAACTGAAGAATGTTGGGCCCAGGAAACTATCCGAAGGAACTAGTGGGAGATGATTGGCCTTCAACGACCACAACCATCTTCCTTTGTGCCAGGCATGACTCCAGCTAGTGGAGAGTTTCCCCGATTCCCATTGACTTGAGTTTGCTCGGGCTCCTTGATGACAGACTCGGTCAAATGCTGCCGAGATGTCAAGGGCAGTCACTCTGATCTCACCTCTGGCATTCAGCAGCCCATGTTTGGGACAAGACTGTAATGAAGTCAGGAGCTGAGTGGCCCTGGCAGAACCCAAACTGAGTGTCCGTGAACAGGTTTTTGCTGAGGACGTGCTGCTTGAGAGCACTGTCAATGACACATCTGTCACTTTGCTGATGTTTGAGAGGAGACTGATGGGGCGGTAATTGGCTGGGTTGGATTTGTCCTGTTTCTTGTGTGCAGGAAACATCTGGGCAATTTTCCACTTTGCAAGGTGGATGCCAGTGTTGTAGCTGTACTGGAACAGCTTGGCTAGGGGTGCGGCAAGTTCTGGAGAACAAGCCGGAATATGGTGCTATTGCCGGAATATTGTCAGGGTCCAGAGCCTTTGCAGCATCCAGTGTCATTAGCCATTTCTTGATACATGACTCCATGGGCAGGGTTTTACGATTCTTTTTCGAGTCTCGTCTCAGGCAGGAAAAGTGGAGGTCATCCCACCAGCTGCCCTGCCGCCATTTCCTGCCACATTTTCAAATGGAAGGGATGTGTTCCATCACATCATGCTGGGGGAGAGGTGTGGAGAGACTCTGAATGAGCATGCCCACCCAGCAACCCAGCCTCTGTCAGACTGGGCAGCGTTGTATAAAGGGCACCCTGATCTGAAAACAATAAAAATGCAAACGCAAATACCAGGGAAACCCCTACTATCCTCACCCCCCCACCACCCTCAACAGACATGGACGCCCCCACAAGGAGTTAATGTGGACATGCTGAATTTCCTTAGTTTCCTGTGGAAGTATAGGCGCTGTTGTGCTTTCTTGGTGGTAGCGTCGATGTGGGTGGACCTGGACAGATTTTTGGAGATGTGCACCCCGAGGAATTTGAAACTGCTAACCATCTCCACCTCGGCCCCGTTGATGCTGACTGGGGTGTGTACAGCACTTTGCTTCCTGAAGTCAATGACCAGCTCTTTACTTTTGCTGGCATTGAGGGAGAGATTGTTGTTGCTGCAACACTCCACTAGGTTCTCTATCTCCCTCCTGTATTCGGACTCGTCGTTATTCGAGGCCCACTATGGTCGTATCGTCAGCAAACCTGTAAATGGAGTTGGAACCAAATTTTGCCACGCAGTCATGTGTGTACAGGGAGTAGAGTAGGGGGCTAAGTACGCAGCCTTGTGGGGCCCCGGTATTGAGGACTATTGTGGAGGAGGTGTTGGTGTTTATTCTTACTGATTGTGGTCTGTTGGTTAGAAAATCAAGGATCCAGTTGCAGAGTGGGGAGCCAAGTCCTAGGTTTTGGAGCTTTGATATGAGCTTGGCTGGGATTATGGTGTTGAAGGCGGAGTTGTAGTCAATAAATTGAAGTCTGATGTAGGAGTCCTTGTTGTCGAGATGCTCTAGGGATGAGTGTAGGGCCCGGGAAATGGCGTCTGCTGTTGACCGGTTGCGGCGGTATGCGAATTGAAGTGGGTCAAGGCATTCTGGGAGTATGGAGGTGATGCATTTCATGACCAACATCTCGAAGCACTTCATTACAACTGACGTCAGGGCCACCGGACGGTAGTCATTGAGGCACGTTGCCTGGTTCTCCTTTGGCACCGGTATGATGGTGGTCTTCTTGAAGCAGGTGGGGACCTCGGAGCGGAGTAGGGACAGGTTAAAGGTGTCTGTGAATACCTCTGCCAGCTGGTATGCGCAGGCTCTGAGTGCACGACCAGGGATCCCGTCCGCACCCGCCGCTTTCCGAGGGTTCACTTTCAGGAAGGCCGATCTGACTTCGGAAGGTGGCTATGGGAGTGTTATGGGCTGCTGGGGCACTCGTCAGCGGATCGTTGGCTTCCTGCTCGAACTGAGCATAGAATGGATTGAGTTCACCAGGGAGGGGCGGGCTGCTGCTGGAGATACTGCTCGGCTTCGCTTTGTAGCCCATTATGTTATTTTAGGCCGTGCCACAACTGCCGAGAGTCTGTAACGCTTGTCTGTGACTCTAGCTTGGTCTGATATTCTCTCTTGGCATCTCGGATTACTTTGCCGAGGTCATACCTGGATTTCTTGTCGAGGTCAGGGTCGCCTGACTTGAACGTCTCAGCAGGGAATCAATCTCGTGATTGAGCCATGGTTTCCGGTTGGGGAACGTACATAATGCTTTCTTTGGCACGCAGTCGTCCTGGCAGTACCGTGGTGTTATGGGGACCGGGTGGGGGGAGTGGGCCTATGTAGGGTGCTCCTTTGGAAGGTCAGTGCAGACTTGATGGGCCGAATGGCCCCCCCTTTGCACTGTAGGGTTTCTATGATAATGGTCCTTGAGGCAAATCATTGACAAGAAGCCAATGAAGTTAGATATTTCACAGAGAACCATCAAGTCACGGCTTGTGCACAGCCCCAGAAAACAAAAGTGGCACCGTTCTTGCTGATTGTTTATCCTCACGGGTGACAAAGAATTGGTTCAAAATTTGAACGCTGTCCTATTTGAGCAGTTGCTGAAGTTGATCATGTTGGAAGTTGAAGAATGTTTAAGAGTTCTTCCAAGCACTTCTGGTTTTCAAAGAGTCATAGAATCAGACAACTTCCAGTGCAGAAGGAGGCCATTCGGCCCATCGAGTCTGCACCAGCCCCTGGAAACAGTACCCCACTCAAGCCCACGTCTCCACCCTATCCCCGTAACCCAGTAACCCCACCTAAACGTTTGGACACTGATGGGGGAAATTTATCATGGCCAATCCACCTAACCTGCACATCTTTGGACTGTGGGAGGAAACTGGAGCACCCGGAGGAAACCCACGCAAACCCACGGGGGGGGGGGAACGTGCAAACTCCACACAGACTGTCACCCGAGGCCGGAATTAAACCTGGGGCCCTGGAGCTGTGAGGCAGCAGTGCTAACCACTGTGCCACCGTGCAGCTCCATTTTGCCACCATCTCACCATACTCCACAATCCTCTCTGACAACCTACCGCGTTGACTCTTGTTTCTTGCTGTGTGATCTAAGGGAATGGCCTCAAGGAGTGGAGGGGGGAGGAGCAAAGGGTTAAAGTCCGAAGGGGTAAAGAGCAAAGGTTAAAGTGCAGGACACAAGGGCTGAAAAAAGCAAAGGAAAAAGATAAAACAAGTAGCGGAACTGGGGAATATCCTAACTTGGGTTTTGAAACGCTGAGGATTTGAGGAGGGGGGGGGGGGGGGGGGGGGGGGGGGGGGGAAGAGGGGACCCATCAATTTTTATTTAGAGTCCTGACCACAGTGATGTACCGTCAATTATCAGGAGACGAGAATGGCTGCAGCATCGGAGAGCACACACATTTATACACCGCCTACTGGGCGGAGCCAGCAGGCAGGGATTTACCATCGTACCAGTAATATACGCGCAGTGCTGTAATACACACAATATACCACTAGTGGTGACTGCCACACACAGTAACGGTGAAAATGCAAAGCAGGCTTTTTCTATAAAGGACAGTGAACTTGCAGTGCCAGCTATACAGCTGGACAGTCAATATCTGAACCACATTTTATGGATCTCCCTGTGTGCAAATTGGTTGCCTCTCAGTTACCGGCGTAACGTCAGTGGCTGCAGTTTGAGAAAGTAATGAATTGGTCATGGAGAATTTTTGTGATGCCCACAGGCACCATATTTCGATCTTTCCGAGGTTCTGGGTAACTACATCAATCAATCTCCCAGTTGCCCCCTGACGCGCATATTGAACTGCACAGCCTTCTCTCTCTCTCACTCTGGCACCAAACTAATTTCTTCAAAGGTCTCCCGTTTAATTAAATGGCTGTTTATCAACAGTTCGTGAGATTCCCAGAGTGCTGAGATTTTGTGCTGTCCCTAAGCCTGAATGCATGCAGTTCGAATTGAATGAGCTCATTGCTTTGCTTCCCCAATGTGATGAATGGGGGTGAATTTTATCAGCTACCAGCATTACCCCCATCTTCAGCACTGGTGGGAGAGGGGGTGAGGGGCAGCTCGCAGTTAAATTCTTAGATATGCGAAACCCCATCCCACTAATCCCGTTCGACAAGTGTGTGTGTGTCTGTGCGTGTGCGTGCCCTCGGGAAATGTAATGAAGGTTCATAGGTTCATAAGATATAGGAGCAGAATTAGGCCATTCGGCCCATCGAGTCTGCTCCACTATTCTATCAGGGCTGATATGTTCCCTCATCTGCGACCTACAATGTTACAGAGCCAAGAGCTGGATTGTGAAATCAGCCAGAGCATCTCCTCCCTAGAACAATGACCTAGGAGCGGGAGTCGGCACTTTAGCCTCCCGAGCCTAACTCCCTCAATGTGATCATGGCTGATCCCATCCTGGCCTTACCACTGTCCTGTCCATTCTCCATAACCCTTCAGCCCATTACCAATTAAACATCTGTCTACCTCCTCCTTAAATTTACTCACTGTCCCAGCATCCACCGCCCGCTGGGGTAGCGAATTCCACAGATTCACAACCCTTTGGGAGAAGTAGTTTCTCCTCGTCCCTGTTTTAAAATTGCTACCTCTTATTCTCAGATTATGAACCCTCGTTTTAGTTCATTAGACTTTTTTGAATGAGGGAATTGTGCTACGAGTGCCCTGGACCTATATTCCATAGAGTCTAGGTTGAATGAGAGGCGATTGTCTTGTTATGCTCTTGGCGTAGCATAAGCTGCTTCCTTGATGTTCACTCTGACAAAGGAAGGTTCAGACGTGGAGATAACTTCAACACGTTTATTAAACTATTTACAGTTCTCCTACTCTGATTCACCTCGACTGTTAATCCTTCTCTCGCTACTCAGACTGACGAACCAGTCTGCTACAATCCACGTGGTGGGTGTGATGTTGAATAAACCCTGTGTCCGTACTCACTGAGTGTCTCCACTGGAAAGAGGAAGATCATGTGCGCCGTGTCCTTTATATATGGATTGGTGTAATGCCCCCCTGTGGTAGTGTCACCTCTGTGTGTATCGTGAATGCCCATTGGTCGTGTCCTACCTCACTGACCTATTGGTTGAGTGTCTGTGTATCATGTCTCTGGTGCTCCCTCTAGCGTCTATCTAGTCTACATGTACTTACATTAACCCCTTGTGTATCTACAGTGATGCATATCACCACAGCAATCTCATTGAAACTTATAACATTCCATATAACAGGGAGCTTGGCAGGGGCGACGCTGTGAAAATCCTGCCCTCGGCTGTGGAATCTAAAACACAGGGGCACAGTCTCCGAATAAGGAGACTGTGAATAAGGCGCTGCGCCAGCCCCTACGCCCCCACACCCTTCCACCCTCCTGAGGGCCTGTCAAGCAAAGTTGCCGCCATTATAATCTCTCCCCTCCATTTAAGACTGAGTTGAGGAGAAATATTTTCCCTCAGGGTATTGTGAAATGTTTACAATTCTTTCCCCTGAGTGCTGCAGATGCTCAGTCACTGAATATATTCAAGATAGAGTTTGATAGATTTGTGGGTCCGAAGAGAATTGAGGGATATGGGAATTGTGCGCGATTGTGGAGTTAAGGTCGTTCAGCCATATAACTCATTGAATCAGGGAACAGACTCAAAGGGCCAAATGGCTCCTGCTCCTATTATCCTATTCTCACGAGGCGAGAAAGGATTTATAATATTTAAATCAGTTTACCTGCCTCTGATTCTAGCTAAACAGCTGCATTCGAGGTTTCCCAGGATTCGGGTAACTGGTGACGAAAGGAAGGCGGGAGCTTCCAGCTGCAGCTGGTTTGCGTTTTGCGGCACTGCTTGAGGGCCAAGGGGAGCAGGAGCGTTGCGCCAGCCCCTACGCCCCCACACTCCTTCACCCTCCTCAGGGTCTGTCAAGCAAAGCTGCCACTATCAAAATCTCTCCCCTCCTGTAATCTCCCGCCGCCCACCATAAGCTTCACCCAGCCCCTTGCCACCACTCCCACACTCCTCTACCGCCCCCTGCTGTGGTCTCGTACAACGGGGGTCGGGCAATCAGCCAGCCTCTCGACCGAATGAAATAAAGTAAACACCTGTGGTGATTTCAAGCAAGCCGGTTTTTCCTGCTATCTGCTCCCGGGAGAGTGGGGGGGCCGGGGGGTAGTCAGTACTGGCAAATCCCACACTTATAGAATTTACAGTGCAGAAGGAGGCCATTCGGCCCATTGAGTCTGCACTAGCTCCTGGAAAGAGCATCCTACCCAAGGTCAACACCTCCACCCTATCCCCATAACCCAGTAACCGCACCCAACACTAAGGGCGATTTTGGACACTAAGGGGCAATTTAGCATGGCCAATCCACCTAACCTGCACATCTTTGGACTGTGGGAGGAAACCGGAGCACCCAGAGGAAACCCATGCAGACACGGGGAGGATGTGCAGACTCCGCACAGACAGTGACCCAAGCCGGAATCGAACCTGGGACCCCTGGAGCTGTGAAGCCATTGTGCTATCCACAATGCTACCGTGCTGCCCATCTGCTGATTGCTCAGAAAGGGTTCTTGGTCAGCCTTCTTCTCAGACCGCCTGGCAGTCTTACAGTGATGAGACACTCAAGATGGAGTGAGATTGAGAATTCCTGAAGAGTGACCCCATGACGAGATAGGAACGGCAATATTGTTCAAAGCGGAGCTTTGACAAAGAGTCGTTC
Organism: Scyliorhinus canicula; assembly: GCF_902713615.1. Lineage (NCBI taxonomy): Eukaryota > Metazoa > Chordata > Chondrichthyes > Carcharhiniformes > Scyliorhinidae > Scyliorhinus > Scyliorhinus canicula. The sequence continues at coordinate 8,344,602 of NC_052161.1, forward strand.
AGACTCGAAACGTTAGCTCCCTTCTCTCTCCACAGATGCTCTCAGACCGTATAAGTTGATAAATCCATAAGGAGCTTCCTTCCAAGGCAGCACGGTAGCATTGTGGATAGCACAATCGCTTCACAGCTCCAGGGTCCCAGGTTCGATTCCGGCTTGGGTCACTGTCTGTGCGGAGTCTGCACATCCTCCCCGTGCGTGCGTGGGTTTCTTCTGGGTGCTCCGGTTTCCTCCCACAGTCCAAAGATGTGCAGGTTAGGTGGATTGGCCATGATAAATTGCCCTTAGTGTCCAAAATTGCCCTTAGTGTTGGGTGGGGTTACTGGGTTGTGGGGATACGGTGGAGGTGTTGACCTTGGATGGGGTGCTCTTTCCAGGAGCCAGTGCAGACTCGATGGGCCGAATGGCCTCCTTCCGCACTGTAAATTCTATGATCTATGATCTATAAGGGCAGACGGAAACCCCTCCCATTGCCAGTCAACACTTAAGTGAGCGCCAAATGGCAGTGGGATTCCGAGAGTGAGTGGGAGCTTGCTGTGCGTATCCCGGCTGCTCTGTTTCCTACATTACAACAGTGGCTACACCTCAAAATGTCCTTCATTGGCTGTAAATCCATTTGGGGGCGTGCTAAGGTTGCGAACAATGTTATATAAATGCAAGTTCTTTTTCTTTTGGATATGTTTAAAGCCAAAGATTTAGAAGAAGGAACTTAATGAATGGCGGTGATGGGAGCAGGGAGATAGATTGTCACAAAGCAAGCCATCGACAGGCGCAGCCATGAGAATAAACACGGGAGAATCAAAAAACATTTATTAGGTTCCGAATATTCAAAGAGGTTGCTGCAGGAATTTCAAAGGTGCAACAAAGACTGTTAACATTGGTGGAACAAAAACAGTACAAAGTACAAAAATACAAAGGAATCATTTCAGATATAAAATGTGCCAGGGTTGCAAGAGAGACGAGCAATAAAACTCCAAGGACGAGACCTAGAACATTCTAACAAACTGAAGCCTGCACAAAGCCGTTTCTAGTTCAGCAGGAGGCATATGCCCTCCAGTTGCCTGAGGGAATATACGAACTGGGACTCGGGAGGGTATCCAACCATGACTGTCGCAGACTAGTCTGATCCTAAGTCCAGCTGACACACTCGCTACCCCAGGACTCTGAGCGCCGCAATCAGGAACGGAAAGACTGACTCATCTTTGCACTCCCCTAACCTGGGGATGTCGATGCCAAGTCGCAAAAGTCCGACATCCATCTTAGTTGAGATTAAATATGTCAACGCAGAGTTGGTGTCGAGTGTGATGACCACGGTTGAGCGCCCTCGACCATAGGACTCAGCACCAATAAGGGTGAGTTAATGAACCAGTGGGGTGATGTGGCCAGAGGAAATCTATGTGCTCCATCTGCTGATAATTTCTACCATGTGAACTCTCTCCTTTCCAAACAATTATTTTGTTTTATTCGATTGTTCTTTGCCTCCATTGAATCAAAGAATTTACAGTACAGGAGGAGGCCATTCGGCCCATCAGGCCTGCATCGGTCCTTGGAAAGAGCTCCCTACTTTAAGCCCCACACTTCCAACCTATCCCCGTAACCCAGTAACCCCACCTAACCTTTTTGGACACTAAGGTGCAATTTAACACGGCCAATCCACCTGACCTGCACATCTTTAGACTGCGGGAGGAAACCGGAGCACCCGGAGGAAACCCACGCAGACACGGGGAGAACGTGCAGGCTCCGCACGGACATTAACCCGAGCCGGGAATCGAACCTGGGACCCTGGAGCTTTGAAACAACAGTGCTAACCACTGTGCTACCGTACCGCCCATTGCAATAGACAAGTGAGGAACGTGAACTGAATTTATGCCTATATTATGGTTAATCGAACCAACAGAAAGACTTGCATTTATTTGTATGGGACGAAGTACGACGGGCCGATTCTCTGCTCCGACGGCAGAGTGTCGACGCCAGCGGCAAAACGTGAGTGTTTTACTCCGGCATCGGCGCCCTTTCCGGGATCCGATTCTCCAGCCCACAGGGGGCTAGCACGGCGCTGGAGCGGCTCACGCCACTCCAGCTGCCAATCCCAGCGTGAACTCGGCGCCGTGGGGTCCGTGCATGCGCAGTGGCCTTCTTCCCCGCGACGGCCCAGTGCCAAATGGTGCAGGAGAACAGGAGGCTCCCAGCCAGAGGCAGCGGCAGCACGGTAGCACAGTGGTTAGCACAATTGCTTCACAGCACCAGGGTCCCAGTTTTGACTCGCAGCTTGGGTCACTGTCTGTGCGGAGTCTGCACATCCTCCCCGTGTGTGCGTGGGTTTCCTCCGGGTGCTCCGGTTTCCTCCCACAGTCCAAAGATGTGCAGGCTAGGTGGATTGGCCATGATAAATTGCCCTTAGTGTTGGGTGGGGTTACTGGGTTACGGGGATCGGGTGGAGGTGTGGGCTTGGGTAGGGTGCTCTTTCCAAGGGCCTGTGCAGACTCGATGGGCCGAATGGCCTCCTTCTGCACTGTACATTCTATGATACAGAGAGGCCGGCCTGTTGATCGGTGGGCCCGGATTGCGGACCAGGCCACTACGGAGGGACCCCCCCCCCCCCGGGGTTGGATCCCCATCTCCCCCCCACAGGCTGCCCCGGGACCCCTCGACGTCGAGTTCCCGTTGGCTCAGAGCATGTGAGAACGCCGCTGGCGGGACTCAAATTTTTTTTGACGGCCGCTCAGCCCATCCGGGCCGGAGAATCGGCGCATACCCCGATAGGTGGATTGGCCGTGATAAATTGCCCGTAGTGTCCTAATAAAAGTAAGGTTAAGGGGGGGGGTTGTTGGGTTACGGGTATAGGGTGGATACGTGGGTTGAGTAGGGTGATCATGGCTCGGCACAAAATTGAGGGCCGAAGGGCCTGTTCTGTGCTGTACTGTTCTATGTTCTATGTTCTAATGCCGTGGGATGTTTATGCACTGAATTGAGAGGGCAGAGAGGGTTAATGCCTCATCTGAAAAGTGGCACCTCCTACGTGGCAGCACTCCCTCAGTACTGGCACCTGGCACCAGGACCACCTGTGTGGATTATGATCTCAAGTCTCTGCAGCAAGACTGACTCAGAGGTGAGTACGCCACCCACTCACCCATGGCTGCCATCAAGCACAATGTAAAGCTGGCTGTTTATTTTGGTTGAAAATGAAGCGTCTCCTTCCATCCCGGCCATTGATGGAAACACCACGACTGCCTCATTCTCGAGTGGTTGCCATCCAGCGAAAGGGAATTCTCCACCAGGACATCTTCTGCACACTCGGAGCTTGAGGCCTCTGACTCGGCCTCTGTCGTCCAGCAGAAATCACCCGACACGCCTAAGTCAGGACTAGGCTGTGATCCGGGGGACATGGTCTCAGAATAAGGGTTGGCCATTGAGGACAAACGTGAGGAGGAATTTCTTCAATCAGAGGGTGATGAACCTTTGGAATTCTCTATCCCGGAGGACTGTGAAGGTTCACTTATTGAGTATGTTCGACACAGAGGTCAATAGATTTCCAGATACCAATGATATTTAAGGGATTCAGGGATACGGATGGCATTGAGATAGAAGGTCAGCCATAAGCTTGTTGAATGGTGGTGGAGCTGAATGGCCGACTTCTGATCTTAAGCTCCTATATTCCGAGCCACAAATGTAGTTGGGGTGATGACTTAATAACCATTCACCGATTCTAAGAAGAGAATGGTTTTGGAAGGCGCACACGATCGGTAAATGTGCTTCATATGCGTATGCTTATTAACGTAACAAGCATCTCCCAGGTGATGTTAGTGGTCATGCCATTGCACCAGTAATCCATTGGCCCAGGTTAATTCTCTGGGAGCCAAGGGTTCAAATCCCACCACGGCAGCTTAGTAGATTTTAAATTGAATTAATTGATAAATCTTGAATTGAAAAGCTAGTCTCAATAATGGTGGCCATGAAATTGATGTAAAACCCATCTGGTTCACTAACCTGCCATCCTTACCTTGTCAGGCCTACTTATGACAGCAATGTGGTTGACTCTTATCTGCCCCCTGGAATGACCAAGCAAGCCACTCAAGCCAAGGGCAATGAGGGATGGGCAACAAATGCTGGGCCAGCCAGCGACACCCACGTGCCATGGAAGAATAAAGAAAATAATTCTCTTACCATCCTGCGTGACTTTTCCCTTGAGAGGTGCCCTAAAAAAATGTTAATCCCCGAAAGCCCAGAGATACAGAGAGAGTGGGCGGGGTTTTCTGGTCGCACCCGCCCAGAGACCGGAAATTCCCGCCCAGGGTCAACAGACCTTTCAATGGCCCGTCAACTTGTCCATCCCGTCCACGACAATTCCTGCTGCGGGAGAAAGGTGGAAAATGTACCCCAGCTCGTGGTGTAGAACAAAGATAGAGGCCACCAGATAGCTACCAAGAAAACCAGGAAATCAGGAAAATCCTCATCAACCAAAGAGTGGTGAGAATGGGGAACGTCTCTCCCGGAGGGAGTGGTTGAAACAAACAGTGTGGATACATTTAAGGGAAAGCTAGGCACGTAGCTGATGGAGAAAGGAACGGAGGGTCATATGTTGGCTGAGTTGGATGAGGAATGATGGGAGTCTCTCTCAGGTTGGACCAGTTTCCTTGCTACCTGATCATGTAATTCAGTAAACCAAGAAAGGAGAGTAAGCACAATGATTAAAGAAACACTCATGCACTCTCCATTCCTTCTGACCATTTTACTGACAAATGCACAGAAAGGTTAACGTTCACATTTGTATGCCTTGCAGACACGAATATTGAGATTACATGACTAATTGCACGTTATTTATTTAGTGATCAGAAATCCAATTCGCCATATCTGCATTTGCAAAGTGCCTCTTCGCTTATGTATGGGACAACACTCGACAAGGTATTGATAATGTTTACAAAGTCATTCTTAACTCACCAGCTAGAGAAACTTATTGTCCTCAGATCACCTCATCCATTGGGTCTTACACAATTCTAAGATGTATGACTCCTTAAATCCTACCTGCAAGTTCATTCTACGTTCTGTGGGGGAAGTAGACCCTCCTGATCTCAGTGCTAGATTGGCCTTTCATGCCGCACATACAGGAGCATAGGATATCACAGAATCCTTATGGTGCAGAAGAAGGCCATTTGGCCCATCGTGTCTGCACAGACTCTCCAAACGAGCATCATGACTTAGTGCCGTTCCCCTGCCTTCTTCCCGTACTCCTACACATTGTTTCCGTTCAAATAATCGTCTCATGCCCTCTTGAATGCCTCAATTGAACCTGCCTCCATCACACTTCCAGGCCGCGCACTCCAGACCCGAAACACTTATTGTGTGAAAAAGTATTAAGTAGTTCCCGCTCATGATGAATGGTAAGAAATTGGTAGATATATTTTATTATATACATCTGGTGCCAGAATATTTTTACAAGCCTGGTTAGGGTGTGTATGTATCTGCTGTAGGAACCTATTTTTAAAAATCCTGGTTTAAAAGACAGCCCGAAATTGTGGCTGCAGTAGCCGCAATTAAGATGTACTAAATCCTTCTTTCCAACCTGCAGATGGTTACAAAGAGAGGCTTAATAGTTTTTTTCTGGGAGTTGATCATTAGACACATTAGGTTGAATTCTTCGCCTTTGCGATTCTCCGTTTTGCCAGCAGCCCGGGGGTTTCCCGATGGCGTGGGGCTGCCTCACAATATCCCATTGACCAGCTGGCAAAATGGAGAAAACCGTCCATTGTATTTAAACAAGTAATTAGGTCATGGGATTTGAATGGGAAATAGATGATGTAGTAATGGGGGGGCGGGGGGGGGGGGGGGGGGGGGCAGGTCTGTGGTAGTCAATCTAGGTTTGGCTGTGAGCTGAACAGCAGCTTCTGCATAAAGGCTGTCAGGTTAAGCAGTAGTCTGACACAGACAAGAATCTGCGGGCTGTGTCCTGACAGGATCTCTTTCTCTCTTCAAGCAGTCTTTTAAAAGAACTCTTTATCCAAAGACAGGCAAGTAATCCTGTGTTGGTTAACTCTATTTAAAAGTGGTCTTTGACCTGTGATGGCTTTTGCTGGATTGGGGATCAGGAAGGTATCAGTTAGAAGTTAAAGTGTTTCTTTTTATTGTTAAGCATTGATTAATGAAGAGTTCCTTTGTTTTAGAACATAGAACATACAGTGCAGAAGGAGTCCATTTGGCCCATCGAGTCTGCACCGACCCACTTAAGCTCTCACTTCAACTTTTCCCTGTAACCCAATAACCCATCCCTAACCTTTTTTAAAAAACCGTCACTAAGGGCAATTAATCATGGCCAATCTACCTAACCTGCACGTCTTTGGACTGTGGGAGGAAACCGGAGCACCCGGAGGAAACCCAACGGGGAGAACGTACAGACTCCGCATAGACAGTGACCCAGCGGGGAATCGAACCTGGGACTCTGGCGCTGTGAAGCCACAGTGCTATCCACTTGTGCGAGCGTGCTCCATTGTTTAACTGGTAATTGTGAACTGTATTTATATGATTTTTTGGTAGTTAAATACTGTATTAATAAAAAAAGGTTAGTTTTAATTTGCTATATCCCTCTTTGTTTGTGGAATCACTCCAGGAGTGAAGTATCCTTGCCACACAGCTTTAAAAATTAAAAGAAAATTGGGGTTCCTCTCCGGTATTGTAGCAAATGATGGGGTCTGGTCCTGGATTGTATTACATCTTCTCTACAAGAAGAATAGCCCTGACCTCTCCAATCTGTCCTCAAACTGAAGTTTCTCATCGCTGGAACCATTCTTGTAAACCTCTCCAGCACTCCTTCCAGTGTGTTGTCATGTGAGAGTACCTTTAAGAAATGGATGTTTAAGCAATGTACCTTTAAGAAATGAAGCAGCTCAAATTACTGAAGTGATGTCAGAGGGTGGGGGGAGCTGAGCTGAGCTCACTGCTGTTTTTGGTTTCAGTTTTGAGGAAAAGAGCTTGGGTGTGTCTGTGTTTGCAGTGAGCTGGATCTGCTGTGATCTCTGCCATGAAAGACTATCTCTGAATTATTTGGGTGATTTAAACTCATAATAGTAATGTATTTAACCTGATGTGTTTCTGTTTAAAGGTGTTAAGTCTCTTGGATGTTTAAAGGAACAACTGAAGGATTATTTAGTGCTGTATTATTTTTGGGGTTATCTTTGAAGTAAGGGGTGTTAAGTGATCCAATGTTTATTTAAAAGGTTAAGTTGAGTTCATGGAATAAACATTGTTTTGAGTTTAAAAATCCACGTGTCCATAATTGTAATACCACACCTGGAGAACAAGCCGTGTGCTTCAAAAGCAGCAATACATTAAAAAGTACATTTAACTCCATGATACATTTCGGGGTTTCGGGGTTCTGAAAATGCCTCTCCCATAACAGTGTTCACAACCTTCCTATACTGTGGAGCCCAGAACTGTACACAATATTCCAGCTGAGGTCTAACTAATGTCCTGTGTAAGTTCAGCATAACCTCCTTGCTCTTGTATTCAATGCCACTATTAATAACGCCCAGAATACTATCTGCTTTATTAACTGCTCTCTCCACCTGTCCTGCCGCCTTCAATGATCTATTCACAAATATACCCAGCTCCCTCTGCTCCTGCACCCCTTTAAGAATTTTACCCCTTATTTTATATTGTCTCTCCATGTCTTCCTCCCAAAATGCATCTGCACTGAACTCCATCTGCCACCTCTCTGCCCACTCCACCAACAAAGTCTATGTCCTTTTTAAATTCTACACTCTCTTCCTCACAGTTTACAATACTTTTAGGTTTGCCTTCGGAGTACTAGCTGTTGAATCAGGCGCATGCAAGCTTGCCGCTGTTGGCAACAATCTGGCATGTTGGGCCAATCTTTTATTAACACAGCACCCAGGGTGACCACAGGACATCCCAAAGTGATTTACAGCCAAAGAGAATACAAAAGTGTAGCCATGTCTGCGATATAGGAAACGTTTCACTGCCAATGTGCGCAGAGCAAGCTCCCACAAACAGCAATGTGATAATGGTCAGATCATCTGTTTTAATGATGTCAATTTAAGCCTGAACATTGGGCAGAATACCAGGAATAGCTCCTCACCCTTCTTTAAAACGGTGCCATGGAATCCTTAACGTCACCGAAGGCAAATTGGGCCTCACTTTAACAGCACATCTTGGGCGAAATCCTCCCCTACCCGGCGGGGCGGGGTGTCCAGCGTCGGGCCTTTCCAAAGGTGCGGAATTCATTGAGGGGCTAGGCCCACGCCGGAGCGGTTGGCACCACACCGACTGGTGCCAAAACCGGCAACAACGGCCTTTGACGCACGCCACCCGGCGCTGGGGCTGGCCGAAAGACCTTTGCCGGTTCGCGCATGCGCCGGTGGTGACGTCAGCGGCAGTCGGTGGGCCCCGATCGCAGGCTCCTGGCCACCGTGGGGGCACCCCCCAGGGTCCGATCACCCCGCCGATCCCGCCTGCACAGAGGTGGTTCAAACCACGGCGGCGGGAGAGGCTTCTCAGCGGCGAGACTTCGGCCCATCTGGGCCGGAGAATAACGGCAGCACAGAAACCCGTAGCCTCCCGCCGGCCCCCCGCCAGTCTCCGAGGCGGGCGGCGGGATTGGCGGCACGTCGACTTTTTGCGGGTGGGAGAATTCTGGACATGGCGGGGACGGGATTTTCGGTGGCCCTGGGTGATTCTCCGACCCTGCTGGGGGGTCGGAGAATTTCGCCCCTCTTTTTTTAAATTTAGAGTACCCAATTATTTTTTTCCAATTAAGGGGCAATTTAGCGTGGCCAATCCACCTACGCTGCACATTTTTGGGTTGTGGGGCGAAACCCACGCAGACACGGGGAGAATGTGCAAACTCCACACGGACAGTGACCCAGAGCCGGGATCGAACTTAACAGCACATCTGGCAGTGCAGCACTACTGCACAGGGCGTTGGGTGGGCCGAGGGGGGGGGGGGGGGGGGGGGGGGGGGGGGGGGGTTGCTGCAAACCTAGATTTTGAGTTCTAGTCTCTGAAATGGAACTCGAGCCCATGAGATTCACGGCAGCGGCATCAATCCAGGCCCTGTCCAGTGCTTCAGCGCACAATGCAAACCACGAGAGTTCAGGAGGTGTTGGATTTTGAAGCAGGCCGTCTGACCAGACTGCCAGTAGTAGCAAGGGGGGGTTTGAAAGGTTGTCAGTCCCACAAAGAGCAACGGGGAGGATCAGGAAAATTGCAAGTGCGGTAATTCTGGAACACGGACCTCTGAAGAGAAACTCATTGAACTGAACTTGTCTTCACCCCTCAAAGGCATGATGCCTCTTCTGCTCCACACTGTTATTTGTAAACTGAAGTAGTCCAAATCTGCACAGAGCTCTTAACTCACAAGGGCTCATTTTGCAAGACACTGTTCTTAGCCGCTCTAAATGGCACGCAATTAGCTCGATAATGTTACAGTGTTAGCTGCAGTCCATGCTTCCACCTAGCAAGCCTTCAAGGTGACCGGCTCCCTGTTTGAACTGACTGCCCCGTCTTTCCTTAGGCAGGGTGAATGCCTGGGGCCTACCAGTCCCTGTGGAAATGTACCGCAGTGAGAGTCAGTGCCTGGAGGAGGCAGGAGAAATAAACTGGGTTGGGAAACGTTGACTGCTTTGGCTCCCGAGGGAGTGCTGCGCTGTCTGAAGAGCCGACCTTGGGGTGAGATTATTAAACTGAGGCCCCGGCAGCCCTCTCAGGTAAGTGGACTGCATCCTCCCTACCCTTTCAAAGAAAAGCAGGAAAGTTCCTTCCGGTATCCTGGGCAATATTTATCCCACATTGAACATTCCCAAAAGAAAAACAGGGATGATTTGGTCAATTATTACGTTGCTGTTTGTGGGAGTTGGCCGCGCTCAACATTTATTAACGTGACAACATCAACACAGCTTAAAAAGCAGCTTCACTGGCTGCATAGTGCTTTCGAAAGAGAAACTTACCATTCACAAAAAGACCGTTCGGCCGGCTGCGCCTGTGCTAGATCTTTGAAAAAGATACAGGCGGGATTTTCCACAGCGCCGAGCCGCACCGTGCGGTAGCAGAGACAGCCGCCATTGGTTAGCAGCGGGATCCGCCGCTGTCAACGGGGCTTCACTCTCCATGAACACCTCCCCCCCCGCCCCCCCCCCCGCCTCTTCCGTCGCCGGGAAACAGAAAGATCCCGCCGGCGAGAACACCCACAAAATTCCGGTCACTTGGCGCGATTTGGATGCAGGCGCAACGGGTGAATCGCGTGCAAGCCCCGAATCGCGCTCGGCGGGAAATGCCGTGCAGGTCACCTGACCCGCTCCGTGCGGCGCGCTCTGGATCTCACCCTCATTGGCGTGATCAGATAATGATATTTAAATGAGCATAATTTCTCATTTAAATATTCGGATTCCGGACTCACCCAGCACCCTGGGAGGCTTGACCAGGTGTAGCCTTCGGCCGCACAAACGTGGGACCAGTCTCAACGGCACCTCGGGGGGGTCTAGCAGGCAATTGGAGACCCCCCCCCCCGCCCACCCCCCCCCGTGTGGTCGGGGACAGGGCAGGGTGGCGCCCTGACACTCCTCCTGGCACCTGGACACCTTAGCACTGCTAGCCTGGCACTTTGGAAATGCCACCCTGGCGCTGCTAGGGTGCCAGGTTGGCAGTGGCAGGGATCAGGGCGGGGTGGCGGATGGAGCTGTGACAATAGTAGGAGGGAGTTGGGGGGGGGGTGTTCCAAGGGCCTCGCCAAGGTTGGGGGTGTGAGGGATGGGCCAAAAACACAGGGGAGAGCCTGAAAGTGGGGGGGGGGGATCAGGACTTCTGGACGAAATAGCGGCTTGATTCGCGAGGAGCTTTTACTATTGGCCAGCTTCACTCTGAGCACAGACTCGATGGGGAGAAACTTCCCCGGGGCCCAAAGAAAATGGGCAACGTGCCGTTGGATGGTTTCTGTGCACAGCATCCATCGAGAAACACCCGCTAAACGTGCCGCTCAGCGGACTTCACCTCGAGTCGGCTGGATCGCGCCCGCTGTCTTTAGTCTCACATCTTTCTCAACCCAATTTGGTTCTTTTCTCTTCGGCTATCAGCAACTGAGGGGTTTGAAGTCGCCAACACTTCAGATGGTGTTCCCGACAGCTTTGGGGTGTCCTGAGATCCATTGTACGAACTGTCCCTCCGTTTACATCGACGTGCTAAAACAGCTGTGCAAGTAACAGTGCAGGAATGTAGAAAGTGCAGGATGGAACCATCCTACCATGTCACGGCTGCTGTCAGCTGGCAGAGCGAGAGAGAGAGAGAGAGAGAGAGACAGGGAGATAGAGACTGAACAGGTCAAGCATTGAGGCCAGTCTCTTTAATGATTGTTAAAGGTCAGTCTTAAAAATGAGCCCTCAGTGTTCCAGTTCAGCGCTCGAGGACAGAGATTCGCTGTGTAAAACTGCCAGAGGTGTGTTTTTTTTTTAAAATAGAGAGATGCTTGAGGATCTCACGAAAGAAAATGACCTTTCTCTCAGAGAAATTCTGCAAAGCACATGCGGAAGTTCAGGCACATTAATATGTCACCTGGAAAGGAAACAAAGGACAATACAGAAGCGACAATAGAAAAATAAGAGGATGGAAATGAAAAGTAATTGAGCATCGAATGAAGATGGACGTGGGGACATGACTCCCCTGACTTTCAATCCATGAGCCTGTACGTGATGTTGGGATGTGTCAACCGCTTCACTCAACATCAGTGAACCACAAGAGGATTTGAACCAGCTAAAGACACCCTGGTGGGCATGTGGGTATCGGGGTGAATGATATTCTGACAGATGGAGAATGTCACCAAGTAATACCCACTATCAGTTTTAATAATAATATCATAAGGGATCATAAGTGGCCATGCAGCCTATCGAACCTGCTCCGCCATTCACTGAGATCTGATTATGGCCTCACCTCCACTTAAGCAAAGTACATACTGCACAGAATTTACAGCACAGAAACAGGCCATTCGGCCCCAATGATTCATACTGGTGGTTTTGCTCCAAACCTGCCTGCTCCTGCCCATCTTTATCTCACCCTATCAGCCTAACCTTACAGTCCTTTCTCCCTCGTGGTGTTTAACGGGCTTCCCCTTAAATGTATCGTTTCCATTTGCAGCATAAGGGGTTAATGCTGACTGCGTGATTGGCCAATGAGACACAGTGCGCATCATCACGGGAAGTGATGCAATCTGGACCTTGCTTTCTCTTCTAGATCTCGGGACAAGTTGATGTCACTGTTGTTCGCAAATAAACGTTGTTATTTTCCTCACCTCAACATACTGTATATCATGGCTCAAATCTTCCATTCTCCCAGCGTTCGTACCCGGGTTAGACTCCAGAACATGTGTGTGGTCCACTCAGAGGTTCCCATGCACTGACTACATGGGGATTGACCGGGAACGTCAACTCCTGTTGAGCAATTACCCTGCATCTGGAACCCTCCGAAACTCCGGTTTAAAATCAGAGACTTTGGAAGATTCTGACTCACTTGCCAGAATAGTTACCCAGGAGAAGTTAGAAGGACTAAAACCAATTCTGATTCCTGGGTAACTATACCACCGATTGGCCACTGGAACTCCCACCTGATGATCACCTGACTACCCCACCAATTACCTGCCCAAGTTATGACTGCCCTCCTGAACCAATTAGCCCCCAGCCCTGACCACCCACCCCCACCCCACCCAACTACTTCTTGAGGTATTATCATAAATGTAAGAACTGGAAGGTGATGTTTTATGTACTCTGGGATAACACAGGCTGCAACTCGATGCAGTTTTGACCAAAAGATACTCCAGACGTTGAAGTAAGTTCAATGTGATTTATTGAACCATCAGCACAGTTTTCTATGAGTTCGCCTCTCCTGCTAATCTTGCTATAGTAACTCAGTCTAACTAACCAGTCTGCTCTAAGCCACGTGGTGGGTGTGATGCTTCTTATCTGCCCCTGTCCTTCTCTCTAAGTGTTGCCTGTGGAACGAGAAAGAGCATGTGTGCCCTGTCCTTTTATATGGGTTGCCAACTTGTGGTAGTGTCACCTCTGGGTGTCTTGACTGCCCATTGGTTGTGTCCTATTCTATGTGTTCAGTAGCTGTATGTCTGCATATCATGACATCTCTGGTGCTCCCTCTAGTGTTTACTTAGTTGTAGTGTATTTACATTAATCTCTTGTGTATTTACAGTGATGCATATCATCACACAAGGGTTAATCAAGTGTCTAGAATAGCCACTAGAGGGAGCTACAGCTACAAGTATATAAGGCATTGAAGGCCCTGAGGGAGAGAGTAGTGCAGGTGTTAGCTAGAGATAGACAGAAGTAAAGATAATGTGAGTGAGAGCAGATCATAGTTTATAACAGTATAGAGATTAGTTGGAGATGAGTGAAGTTTCTACGTTAATAATCAAATGTGTATTATTTAGAATATGTGTCGAATCCAAATTAGTAGCGTTAATGAATTTATAGCTTTGTTCAAGTTAAAACTATTTTGTGGTCTTTGTGAAACACTATGCCAACCATCCTGAATTAAGCAACATAAAGAATACCACACTTCCCACTACCACCCAACTACCTGCCCCCACCATCCCTACCACCCTCTGGTGACACGTCTACCCTTGCACCTCTGACTACACCCCACCTCCCAACTACCCTCCTACCCCCTCCCACCACCCCGCACCCCAGCTGGCCAGTTGAGTTCCCCATTCACGCTGAGTAAAGAGGGCAGCACGGTAGCATGGTGGTTAGCACAAATGCTTCACAGCTCCAGGGTCCCAGGTTCGATTCCCGGCTGGGTCACTGTCTGTGTGGAGTGTGCGTGGGTTTCCGTGTGTGCGTGGGTTTCCTCTGGGTGCTCCCGTTTCCTCCCACAGTCCAAAGATGTGCGGGTTAGGTGGATTGGCCATGCTAAATTGCCCGTAGTGTCCTAAAAAGTAAGGTTGGGGGGGGGGGGGGGGGTTGTTGGGTTACGGGTATAGGGTGGATACGTGGGTTTGAGTAGGGTGATCATTGCTCGGCACAACATCGAGGGCCGAAGGGCCTGTTCTGTGCTGTACTGTTCTATGTTCTATGTTTCTCCAGAATTCCCGGTCGTATTTATGATGTGATTTACCATCTTGAAATTGTGGCCCTTTATTTTGGTCACCAACCCACAAATAAAAATCAAATCTCCCTCAACTCTCTCCTACCAACACAACCTAACCCCAGCAGCAGTTCCTGTGAGGTCTTTCCACCTTCGACATTTGTCATCCTGACGAAGATGGATTGCCAATTTTAAACAAAAGAAGTAATGGAGAAAGTGGAAATGCTGAAAATACTCAGCAGGTCGCGTGGCATCAAAATGGGGAGAAACAGAAGCCGGTCGCGGTGAAATCGTGGGCAGCACGGTAGCACAGTGGTTAGCAGAAGTGCTTCACAGCTCCAGGGTCCCAGGTTCGATTCCCGGCTTGGCTCACTGTCTGTGTGGAGTCTGCACATCCTCCCTGTGTGTGCGTGGGTTTCCTCCGGGTGCTCCGGTTTCCTCCCAGTCCAAAGATGTGCAGGTTAGGTGGATTGGCCACGATAAATTGCCCTTAGTGTCCAAAATTGCCCTTAGTGTTGGGTGGGGTTACTGGGTTATGGGGATAGTGTGGAGGCGTTGACCTTGGGTAGGGTGCTCTTTCCAGGAGCCGGTGCAGACTCGACGGGCCGAGTGGCCTCCTTCTGCACTGTAAATTCTATGAAAATCCCGGAAGTGGGCAAAATTTCTAAGTCCCGTCCCCATACCCAGCATTTCCCACGCTTGCGGGAGATGGGGCTGGAGTCGGGTCAGGGTTCGGACATGTGGGATTCACGGGGGCAGCTGCCCATTTCAATCAGCAGCTGCCTCTACTGAGGCGGGATTTTGGAAGAACAGGAGTGTGGAATCTGGAGTGTGCGGATCGGAACAGGTAAGAGGATTTACAGTTCCCAAAGTTTAACTCTGCACCATATTTTTCTTTTTAATTTTAGAGTACCCAATTCATTTTGTTTTCCAATTAAGGGGCAACTTAGCGAGGCCAATCCACCGACGCTGCATGTCTTCGGGTTGTGGGGGCGAAACCCACGCAAACACGGGGAGAATGTGCAAACTCCACACGGATAGTGACCCAGAGCCGGGATCGCACCTGGGACCTCGGCGCCGTGAGGCATCAGGGCTAACCCACTGCGCCACCGTGCTGCCCCACATTTGTGCCCAGGCCAGGAATTTCCTGGTTCAGCTAAGCCGACCTTAGGTATGGCTGCCAAGGGGAAATATTTGGTTGAGAGCGGTGCAAGGAATATGGACACAGAATCAACTTGGTGAATTTTTATGGATAGCCATATAGATAGGGTATCCATTTAGATAGAATTCTGGTCCACCTTTGAGAGAGGTAAAACACCCTCTAGGATTGTTAGAAGTGAACACGATTATGCACTTTCTATGCATAAACTCATTGGAACTGACAAGCTGCAAAAGAGCTGTCCAGGGAATGATCAGCTCTCCAGGAGATGCCAAACTGTCCAGGAGATATTCAACTGTCCAGGAACTGTTCAGCTGTCCAGGAAATATTAAGGAACTGTCCAACTGTCAAATCTGTGCCATCCTTTCAACTTTGTCAAAACTATCCAGGTAATGTCACAGCTGCCAAGGAACTGTCCAAGGATAGTAGGTGAGTTGGTGTAGAGGGTATAAGTTCAAAGCATGGTGGGGGAGTGGATTGGCATGAGTTGGCACTAAGTTGGCAGGGAGATAGGAGAGAACTCAAATGGATAGAGGGGCATCATTCGAGGGAGGTGGGTGAGGGTCATAGGTCGCCATGGAGTGCCAGAGGCAGTGTTTCGTGGGTTGAGGAGTGAGGTCTGGAGGGATATTTTTTGTGTTATTATTACTTTTTATTTATTTAAACACAATGCCGGGGCACAGAGGCAGGCCTTGCGCCCAGTTGCGCCTGCACCTGTCAGCCTGCCCATTCATTCCAGGGGCGCCCACCCTGACTCCTGTATCCAAAGAACAAAGAACAGAGAAAGGTACAGCACAGGAACCGACCCTTCGGCCCTCCAAGCCTGTGCCAACCATGCTGCCCGTCTAAACTAAAATCTTCTACACTTCCTGGGTCCGTATCCCTCTATTCCCATCCTATTCATGTATTTGTCAAGATGCCCCTTAAACTTCACCGTCGTCCCTGCTTCCACCACCTCCTCCGGCAGCGAGTTCCAGGCACCCACTAAACTCTGTGTGAAAAACTTACCTCGTACATCTCCTCTAAACCTTGCCCCTCGCACCTTAAACCTATGCCCCCTAGTAATTGACCCCTCTATCCTGGGAAAAAGCCTCTGACTATCCACTCTGTCTATGCCCCTCATTTTGTAGACCTCTATCAGGTCGCCCCTCCACCTCCGTCATTCCAGTGAGAACAAACCGAGTTTATTCAACCGCTCCTCATAGCTAATGCCCTCCATACCAGGCAACATCCTGGTCAATTTCTGCACCCTCTCTAAAGCCTCCACATCCTTCTGGTAGTGTGGCAACCAGAATTGAACACTATACTCCAAGTGTGGCCTAACTAAGGTTCTATACAGCTGCAACATATAACATAGAAGATGAGAACATAGAACAGTACAGCACAGAACAGGCCCTTCGGCCCTCGATGTTGTGCCGAGCAATGATCACCCTACTCAATCCCACGTATCCACCCTATATCCGTAACCCAACAACCCCCCCCCTCCCCCTCCCCCCCCCCCCCCCCCTCCCCCTCCCCCCCCTTAACCTTACTTTTTAGGACACTAAGGGCAATTTAGCATGGCCAATCCACCTAACCCGCACATCTTTGGACTGTGGGAGGAAACCGGAGCACCCGGAGGAAACCCACGCACACACGGGGAGGACGTGCAGACTCCGCACAGACAGTGACCCAGCCGGGAACCGAACCTGGGACTCTGGAGCTGTGAAGCATTTATGCTAACCACCATGCTACCGTGCTGCCCAACATGACTTGCCAATTTTTATACTCAATGCCCCGGCCAATGAAGGCAAGCAGCCGTATACCTTCTTGACTACCTTCTCCATCTACGTTGCCCCTTTCAGTGACACCTGCCTTGCACCCCCCTCAACCAGATATTTCCCCTCGGCAGCCAGACCCAAGGTCGGGTTAGCTGAGCCAGGAAATTCCCTGACCTGGGGACAGAAATCTGGGCCAGGGTTAACCAGAGTTAACCTTTTGGGGACTGTGACCTTTCATCCAGCTCAAAGAGCAGTGAAAGACCAGAGTGGGTGTAGATTCTCAAGCTGGACAGAGCAGGTAAGGAGAATCTTTATTGATAAAGGATGTTAACCATTTGGAATTTTACAACAATTCGACAGCTTCGTAGGCACTTTTGCTGACACGCTGAATTGAGATTCTTCCAATTCAATGGTGATTTTTGACTCACAGGGGAGTCAGGATCAGGAACACAGTTGTAAATGAGCGCATTAGGATGGCCATCCGACATGTTGCCACCTCTGAGCAACCTTTCTGGAAGTTAGTGGCATAATTAGCTTACTACCATAACTAGCGTACTACCATAACTACCCCCTGCCATAATTAGCTGACCCACATAACTATCCACCTACCGTAACCTGCTGTCAACCATGAATAACTTGCCACCATAACTAACCATCCACCATAACTAGCTTCTTACCATAGCTAGACCCTCCCATCATTGCCCAGTACCATCATTCGCCCATAACTATCCTGACACCATAACCACTCCAATACCATAACTACCCCAATGATAGAACCAGCCCAATGATATAAGTAGCCCAATACTCTCATTATCCCCGTGCCATCATCTTAGCTGCTTTGTGCATTTGAAGCCCAACAGATCTTCACATCATTTCCCAACTCAGCTTCATCTATCACATGGCCATTCCCTTATACAAAGCACGGTGCCGCTCGTATTTTTATCCCACCCCCATGTGGTCTTCTGCTCCTCTCCTCACTCTGGTCACCTGCTTTAAATGGCCATTTTGTCACATGTGAGCCTTTAAAATAAATGCTGGGACTCTTCAACTGTGATATGCATCGCAACCTGATCCTGTCTCTCCCATTGCGGCAGCACCATCCAGCTGGAGGAACCTTGATAGCTTTGTTCCCTCGCCCTTAGCCTGGCTATTCAAAGGCCACTCCTAATGACCTCAACTGAAAGACCCGAAAAGCTAAATCAACACAGGCCTGAATTAATCAAACCGGTGACCTTTCCAGCCCACATGGTCCCAATGGCACACTGGGGGAAGTATTAACTAACTGAGCCGTCAGGGAGCTGGCCCCAATGTTTTCGTCTTGGCTGCAAGTGGCGGTGATTAACCGCAGATCTCTAATTAGGCAAATTATGCTTAGGCCAGAGAGCCAAGTGAATCATCTGGGAGGCTGTCACTCAAAAATCAAATTAATACATAACCATTTTGATTCTGCTCAAAACGAGACAGTACCTGGGGGACAACCAGACAAGATCTGTCTGCGCCAACGCACTCAGCTCCCCACAGATACCACTTGCGATTTGAGGTCTGAACATTTCGCAAGCAACTGCTGTTTTGTAATTTATCTTGAGTGACAAGTGATCAGGTTCAAGGCGAGCAGTAAGAATGTCACCTGCATAATCTGCAAACTGAGCTGTGTTTGTCATTAGGGATCGGGCGATGCCAGGACTCAGCCCCTGAAGCAAGAAAGTCCAGCCCCAGGTGGGTTGAGTTCTTAACCTGAGCCACATCACAATGGAAGCTGCTCAGGGGCTGGTTTCAGCATTAATACTGGTAAAATAAAATGCAAAGCAACATCAGCGAGTCAGGGGCTTGCCCTTTATGTTCCAGCAGCCCCCCCCCCCCTCCCCCCCCCCCTTCCCCCAAGTTATAACCTAACATTCCGTAAGCTTTTTTTGTATTTACCATGCGATCGGGGGAGATGGTGGCATGCATCACGGCAGCACAGTGGTTAGCACTGCTGCTTCACAGCGCTAGGGCCCCAGGTTCGATTCCCAGCTTGGGTCACTGTCTGTGTGGAGTCTGCACGTTCTCCCCGTGTCTGCGTGGGCTTCCTCCGGGTGCTCCGGCTTCCTCCCACAAGTCCTGAAAGACGTGCTTGTTAGGTAAATTGGACATTCTGAATTCTCCCTTTGTGTACCTGAGCAGGCGTCGGAATGTGGTGACTAGGGGCTTTTCACAGTCACTTCATTGCAGTGTTAATGTAAGCTTACTTGTTACACTAATAAAGATTATTATTATTATTAATAATGGTAACGTCACTTGTTTAACTAGCAATCTCCCAAATTCAGGCAAATGCTCTGAGGATGTGGTGGTATGATTAGCATAGCTGCCTGCCATTGGTGCAGAACACCGGCTTACCATTGGCCCTGGTCGGTCATGTGCCTCTCGACCGGTTGGTTGAGACCAGTCATGTGATGGCTCCCCGATTGGTCGAGAGGCTGAGTTAACCACGCCTCCAGGGCAGGGTATAAATACCCAGTACTCCCGGCGGTCGTCCTTCTACTGTAATTGACCGCAGGGCTAACATCTAGCAGATTAAAGCCATACTTTTGTTCAGCAACTCGTCTCGCGTCCAATTGATGGTACATCAGAGGACATGGGTTCAAATCCCGTCATGGCAACTGATGGGACGTAAATTCTTTTTTTTTTTAAATAATTTTTATTGAAATTTTTCGATACAAACATTTACCCCTATTACATTTTAAATTATAACACCACAAGTCCCCCCTGGAAAAACCTCCCCACGCCCTCCCCCGCGCGCACCCCCCCACCCTCCCTCCCCCCCCCCCCCCCCCTCCGCGCTATCAGTCTAGCAACCAAACCGTTTTTCCCTTTCTGCCGATGGCCTCGGGCAGTCCTTGCCCTCGACCCCCCGCTGACGTGCTCCCTTCGTTGCTATCCCCCCCCCCCCCTCCCTTCCCCCCCCCCCCCCTTTTCTCCCCGGGTTGCTGCTGTTTTGGCCTCCGGTTCCTATCTCTGATCCAGAAAGTCAAGGAAGGGCTGCCACCGCCGGAAGAACCCCTGTACCGACCCTCTCAGGGCGAATTTGATTCTTTCCAATTGGATGAAGCTTGCCATGTCGTTTAACCAGGTGTTAACGCTTGGTGGCCTTGTGTCCCTCCACTGAATCAAGATCCTTCTCCGAGCTACCAAGGACGCAAAGGCCAATATTCCGGCCTCCCTTGCCTCCTGTACTCCTGGCTCCACCCCAACCCCAAAAATCGCTAGCCCCCACCCTGGTTTGACCCTGGTTCCCACCACTCTCGATACCGTCCCCGCCACCCCCTCCCAGAACTCTTCCAGTGCCGGACACATCCAGAACATATGTACATGGTTCGCAGGGCTTCCCGAACACCTAACACACCTGTCCTCCCCCCCCGAAGAACCGACTCATCCTAGTCCCCGTCATATGGGCTCTGTGCAGCACCTTAAATTGGATGAGGCCCAACCTTGCGCACGACGACGACGAATTGACCCTCTCTAGGGCATCCGCCCATGTCCCATCTTCTATCTGCTCTCCCAGCTCCGCTTCCCACTTGTCTTTCAGCTCCTCTATCGGTACCTCCTCCACCTCCTGCATTATTTTGTAGATGTCCGAGACCTTCCCTTCTCCGACCCAGGCCCCTGACAGCACCCTATCACTCGCCCCTCCATCGGGAAGCAAGGGGAATCCTTCCACCTGTCGTCTGGCAAATGCCTTCACCTGCAGGTATCTAAACGTGTTCCCCGGGGGGAGCTCAAATTTCTCCTCCAGCTCTCCCAGGCTCGCAAACCTCCCCTCTATGAACATGTCCCTCAGTTGCCTGATGCCCGCCCTGTGCCAGCTCTGGAATCCCCCGCCAGTGTTCCCCGGGACAAATCTGTGGTTCCCTCTCAGTGGCGCCGCCATCAGACCCCCCACTTCCCCCCTGTGTCGCCTCCACTGCCCCCAGATTTTAAGGGTGGCCGCCACTACCGGACTCGTGGTATACCTTGTGGGGGGGAGCGGCCATGGTGCCGTTACTAGCGCCCCCAGGCTTGTATTGCCGCAGGACGCCCTCTCCATACGTTTCCAAGCTGCCCCCTCCCCCTCCATCACCCACTTGCGCACCATCGATTCGTTCGCCGCCCAGTAGTATCCGGAAAGATTGGGTAGCGCTAATCCTCCACTGTCCCTACTCCGTTCCAAGAAAATCCTTCTCACTCTAGGGGTGCCATGCGCCCACACATAGCCCATAATGCTGCTAGTTACCTTCTTGAAGAAGGCCCTGGGGAGGAAGATGGGCAAGCACTGGAACAGAAACAAGAACCTCGGGAGGACCGTCATTTTGACTGACTGCACCCTCCCTGCTAGCGACAGCGGTACCATGTCCCACCTCTTGAACTCCTCCTCCATCTGCTCCACCAGCCTTGAAAAGTTCAGCTTGTGGAGGGTCCCCCAGTTCCTTGCCACCTGCACCCCCAAGTACCTGAAGCTCTTTACTGCTCTCTTAAAGGGGAGCCGCCCAATTCCCTCCCCCTGATCTCCCGGGTGTATCACAAAGACCTCACTTTTACCCATATTTAATTTATATCCCGAAAAGTCCCCAAACTCCGCTAGTATTTCCATTACCTCCGGCATTCCCCCTTCCGGATCCGCCACATACAACAACAAATCATCCGCATAGAGTGATACCCGATGCTCCTCCCCTCCCCTTGTCAGTCCTCTCCAACCCCCTGAACCCCTCAGTGCCATCGCCAACGGTTCGATCGCTAATGCAAATAGTAAGGGGGATAGGGGGCATCCCTGCCTGGTACCACGATGGAGCCCAAAATACTCCGACCTCCTCCCGTTTGTAACCACACTCGCCATCGGGGCCGAATACAGCAGCTTCACCCACTTGATAAATCCCTCCCCAAACCCAAACCGTTCCAGCGTCTCCCACAGGTATTCCCACTCCACCCTATCGAATGCCTTCTCCGCATCCAGTGCTACCACTATCTCAGCCTCCCCCTCCACTGCTGGCATCATAATTACATTCAACAGCCTCCGGACATTTGTATTAAGTTGTCGTCCCTTTACGAAACCCGTCTGGTCCTCATGGATTACCCCTGGCACACAATCCTCTATTCTGGTTGCCAGGACCTTTGCCAACAGTTTGGCATCTACATTCAAGAGGGAGATAGGCCTATAGGACCCGCACTGTACAGGGTCTTTGTCCCGCTTCAGGATCAAGGAGATCAGGGCCTGTGACATTGTCGGGGGCAGAGCCCCCCCCTCTCGCGCCTCATTGAAGGCTCGCACCAGCACTGGACCCACCAAGTCCACATACTTCTTATAAAATTCCACCGGGAACCCATCCGGCCCCGGCGCCTTCCCCGCCTGCATCTGGCCTATCCCTTTAACTAGCTCCTGCAGCTCTATCGGCGCCCCCAGCCCCTCCACCCCGTTCCTCCTGGACCTTTGGGAACCTCAATCTATCGAGGAAGTTCTCCATTCCCCCCCTCCTCCTGGGCGGCTCAGACCGGTACAATTCCCTGTAGAAATCCCTGAAGACCCCGTTCACCTCTTGCCCCTTCTGCACTACGTTCCCTCCCTTCTCTCTCACTCCCCCAATCTCTCTGGCTGCATCTCGCTTGCGCAGCTGGTGTGCTAGCATCCTGCTCGCCTTTTCCCCGTACTCATAGACCGCACCCTGTGCCCTTCTCCATTGCGTCTCCGCCTTCCTAGTGGTCAGTAGGTCAAACTGGGCCTGTAAACTGCGCCGCTCCCTCAACAGCCCCTCCTCTGGTGTCTCCGCATATCTCCTGTCCACTTCTATAAGTTCCCCCACCAGTCTCTCCCTCTCCTGCCTCTCCTTCCTTTCTCTGTGTGCCCTTATGGAGATCAGCTCTCCTCTGATCACTGCTTTCAGGGCCTCCCATACTACCCCCACCTTCACCTCGCCCGTGTCGTTCGTGCCCAGATATCTCTCAATGCCCTTCCGGACCCTTCCGCACACCTCATCGTCCGCCAGCAGCCCCACATCCAGGCGCCACAGCGGGCGCTGGTCCCGTGCTTCCCCCAGTTCTACCTCTACCCAGTGTGGTGCATGGTCCGAAATCGCAATGGCCGAGTACTCCGTGTCCTGCACTCTCGAAATCAGCCCCCTGCTCAGTACAAAAAAGTCTATTCTGGAGTACACCCTGTGGACGTGGGAGAAAAAAGAATACTCCCTCGCCCTTGGCCTGCCAAATCTCCAAGGGTCTACCCCCCCCATCTGCTCCATGAACCCCCTTAGCACCTCCGCCGCTGCCGGCCTCCTATTCGTCCTGGAACTCGATCTGTCCAGCCCAGGGTCGAGCACTGTGTTGAAGTCCCCCCCCATGATCAGGCCTCCTGCCTCCAGACCCGGAATGAGGCCCAACAGGCGCCTCATAAAACCCGCGTCATCCCAATTCGGGGCATATACATTTACCAGCACCACATTCTCTCCCTGCAGCCTACCCTTCACCATCACGTACCTACCCTCCTTATCTGCTACCACCTGCGCCGCCACGAACGACACCCTCTTTCCCACCAAAATCGCCACCCCCCCGGTTCTTTGCGGCCAAGCCTGAGTGGAACACCTGTCCCACCCACCCCCTTCTCAGGCGCACCTGGTCTACTACTCTCAAGTGAGTCTCCTGCAACATTGCCACATCCGCCTGCAGTCCCTTTAGGTGTGAAAAAACCCTTGATCTCTTGACCAGTCCGTTCAGCCCCCTCACATTCCAAGTAATCAACCGGGTCGCAGAGCGACCCGTCCCTTTCCCCTGTCTATTAGCCATGTTCTGTCCCCTGTTCGCCCCGGGTCGACCCTCCCCTTCTGACCCGTTCCCCATGGCGATGGCCCCCCCCCCCTCTCTCCTCCCGTTCTTCCCTTCCCGTCCTCAGCCTTTCCAGCAGCAACCCGGTATCCCCCCTTCCCCCCCCTCCCCCCCTGGCTAGGACCCCTCCTAGCCGCAGTGTATCCACCATCGTACTCCCGAGAGTCAGCTGGTTTTCGCTGACCCGGCTGCCCCTGCCACACTCCGACTCCTCCCGATGTGGGGGGGGGGGAGGGGCCTCCCCCCCCCCCCCCCCTTGCCATCCCTCTCTGACTCCGCTTCAGCGCGGGAAAAGCCGCCATTGCTGGCCACACCCCACTCTTCTCTCCTCCCCCTTCCTCCGTCCCGCGCGCGGGAAACAGGGGAGAGCCCGCGCTTTCGCCCGGCCACACCCTACCCCGCCATCTTCAATTCCACCCCCGTCCCCATCCACACCGATAACAAAGCCCCCTTAAAACGAGAGGAAGAAAAAAGAGAAAAAGAAAACACGCATAACCCACTTGCTCCCCCCCCGTCCCGCCTCCCCAACTTAACAATATAACAATATAAATAACCAATCGCAAATAAATACATAAATACATAACTATGCCTGCATAACTAAATAACTAAATAACTACCCAATAATAACGTACTTAACAAACAGTAACCATAACCCTTAAAGAACAGATCAAAAAACAGTAAAAAAGCCCCCCCTACAACAACAATAATTAAGGGAAGTTGGCAACGGGAAGAGACACACAAAAAGGAACAAAGAAACCCCCCATAACACAAGTTTCAAAGAAACCAAACGATCCATCAACTTTAACCAAGTTCCGACCTGGCCTAAGAAAGACATGGGCCACTTGATCAGTCAAGGGTACTCGGGCGGCCTCGACCGCCGGCGTTCCCAAGTTCTAGTTCAGGTCCAGCTTTTCCTCCCGAACAAAAGTCCATGCCTCCTCTGGGGTCTCAAAGTAATGGTGCTGGTCCTTGTAGGTGACCCACAAGCGCGCTGGCTGCAGCATTCCAAACTTGATCCTTTTTGCGTGCAGCACCGCCTTCGTTCGGTTAAACCGGGCCCGCCGCTTTGCCACCTCCGCACTCCAGTCCTGATATATCCGCACCGTTGAATTCTCCCATTTGCTGCTTTTCTCCCTCTTGGCCCACCTCAGCACTTTCTCCCGATCGCAGAGACGCTGGAACCGCACCAGCACCGCCCTCGGGGGCTCGTTTGCCCTAGGCCGCCTAGCCATGACCCGATATGCTTCTTCCAGCTCCAGGGGCGATGGACCGGCCCCCCCTCCCATCAGGGAGCTCAACATCTCCGCTACATATTTCGGGAGATCAGGCCCCTCCAGGCCTTCTGCTAGGCCCAGGATCCTCAAGTTCTTCCGCCTCATTCGCGTGTCCAGCTCCTCAAAGCGGCTCTGCCATTTCAGGTGGAGTGCCTCGTGCACCTCCACCTTTCCCACGAGGACCGTGGCTTCCTCCTCCCTCACCGCTGCAGCTCTCTTATCGACGCCTCTTGGGTCGCCTGGGCCCCCATCAGCCTTGTGGTCGTCGCGTTCATGGACTCTAAGAGTTCCACTTTCAGCTCCGTAAAACACCGGAGGAGAGCGGCCTGCTGCTCCTCCGCCCATTTTCTCCAATCTTCTAGTGCACCACCGGCCGCCATTTTGGTCCTCTTCCCCCGCTTTTTTTGGGGAGCTGCTGCCGCTTTTTTTGTCGCCCCTCTCCGAGTCCCGACCATAAAGTTGGTCTCACTCTCCTCAGGGAGCCTTCCCCCACCGGGATTCGTCTTTACAGTACCGTCGGGGCCCTCCAATCGGCCCTTAAACACCTTTGTCGCAGGAGCTGCCAAATGTGCGACTTAGCTGGTCATAGCCGCAACCGGAAGTTTTCGATGGGACGTAAATTCAATGAATAATATCTAGATTTGGAAGCTGGTGCCCGTACTGTTTCAAACTTTTAAAAACCATCAGGTTCACTAACGTCCTTTCTGATGCGACCATCAATTCACACGAGACGGAGAGTTGAAGTGAACAATGGTTTTAATCAGCTAGAACTGTGCCTGTCTGCGACTGCTCTGTACTGAGAGCCGCCTGCAGGGCAGCAGATCTATATACCTCCCCCGAGGGGGCGGAGCCAGGGGCGGAGCCCACAAGGGCACCAACATGATACAATGTAATGTAATACAGTGGTGAATGGTCGCAGTAATACATTCACCACACTTTCGGGAAGGAAATCTACCGCCCTTACCTGGTCTGACCTACAGGTGACTCCAAAGCAATGTGGCTGACTCTGAAATGGCCCAGTAAACCACTCCATTCAAGGACAATTGGGGGGGGGGTAGGAGCAACAAGTTCAGGCCTTGCTAACAACACCAACATTCCATTAAATACAATCTTTTTAAAAATCTGTTTCCACAGACACAAGTCTCATTGGATCTCCCTTTCAATGTTTCTAAAATACTTGACTCTACCCTTTTTCTTGGCCCCAATATGGACGATCTTTACTGCATTGAAATCCATATCTGCCGCAGTTTTGATCACTTAATCTACCCACGTCTCTTTGCAACTTTATTTTTATCTATGATCCATAAATTGCCACCAGTCTGGTGCCATTGACAAAGCTGGATGTTTGTCTCTCTTTGAGACATCAATACATACGGACATTAACTCCGTCCCCCGAGCCTGCTCCGCCATTCAATAACATCACCGCTGACGATATTGCAGCCTCGAATCCACATTCCTCCCGGCCCCCGATAACCTTTCACTCTCTCGTTAATCAAGAATCGACCCAACTTAACCTTAGAAATATTCAAAGACTCTGTTTCCACCGTCCTTTCAGGAAAAGAGTTCCAGAGACTGTACGGTGGATCGTTAAGGGCCTACCACACATCCTGGTGAGACACTCTTAGTTCCTTCCTTCCAACTTGAGAACAATTGTCCTTACTCTTTGTTTTCTGCCACCTAACCAACTTCTAAAACAGGTCAATATTTTTCTTCAATTCCACAAGCTTTAATTTATCTGATAGAAGGAGAGAGTGAAAGAAAACTTTAAAATTAGATTAGATTTAGATGTATTGTCACATGTACTGAGGTACAGTGAAAAGTATTGTTCTGTGTACAGTCCAGGCAGATCGTTCCATACATGAAAAGAATATAGGGCTCACATGACAGTGGTCCGGATGAGCAGATTCTTTGGGGTGGAGGACATGTGTGCAAAATGTGTGGGAGGACCGGCGAACCATGTCCACGTGTTCTGGGCATGTCCGAAGCTTAGGGGATTCTGGCAGGGGTTTGCGGACGTCATGTCCACGGGTTTAAAAACAAGGGTGGCACTGAGTCCAGAGGTGCCGATTTTCGGGGTGTCGGAAGACCCGGGAATCCAGGAGGAGAAAGAGGCCGACATTCTGGCCTTTGCTTCCCTGGTAGCCCGGAGACGGATACTATTAGCTTGGAGGGACTCAAAGCCCCCGAAGTCGGAGACCAGGCTATCGAACATGGCTAGCTTTCTCTGTTTGGAGAAAATCAAGTTCGCCTTGAGAGGGTCATTGTTACGATTCACCCGGAGGCGGAAAATTAATCGTCAGCAGATGGGAAGGGGGGGAGGGGGGGGGGGGCGTAGGGTGTAGTTTAGATTGGAGTAGGGAGTCAATAAGGGTGGGACCTGTACGAGAGGTAAATGGTTTTTGCACTATGTTTATGGTTTCATGTATATTGTTTATTTCATTGTTGTTACTATACCAAAAATACCTCAATAAAATGTTTATTTAAAACAAAACATAGGACATACGATAAATACAGGATGTAAATACATAGACACAGACATCGGGTGAAGCATACAGAGTGTAGTGCTACAATAGTAGAGAAGGTGCGAAGGGAGATTAGTTCAGTCCATAAGAAGGTCAATCAGGAGTCTGGTAACAGCGGGGAAGAAGCTGTTATCGAAGCTGTTAGTGCGTATTCTCAGACTTTTGCATCTCCTGCTCGATGGAAGAGGTTGGAAGAGAGAATAACCCGGGTGGGAGGAGTCTTTGATTATGCTGCCCGCTTTCCCAAGCCAGCGGGAGGTGTAGACAGAGTCAATGGATATGAGGCGGGTTTCATAGCATTTACAGTGCAGAAGGAGGCCATTCGGCCCATCGTGTCTGCACCGGCTCCTGGAAAGAGCACCCTACCCAAGGTTAACACCTCCACCCTATCCCCATAACCCAGTAACCCCACCCAACACTAAGGGTAATTTTGGACACTAAGGCCAATTTATCATGGCCAATCCACCTAACCTGCACATCTTTGGACTGTGGGAGGAAACCGGAGTACCCGGAGGAAACCCACGCACACACGGGGAGGATGTGCAGACTCCACACAGACAGTGACTCAAGCCGGAATCGAACCTGGGACCCTGGAGCTGTGAAGCGATTGTGCTATCCACAATGCTACCATGCTGCGGGTTCGCGTGATGGACTGCGCTGTGTTCACAACTCTCTGTAGTTTCTCACACTCTTGGACCGAGCAGTTGCCTGTGATGCAGCCAAATGAGATGCTTTCTTTGGTGCATCTGTAAAAATTGCACAGAGTCAATGCGGACATGCCGAATTTCCTTAGTTACCTGCGGAAGTATAGGCGCTGTTGTGCTTCTTGGTCTTAGCATCGACGTGGGTGGTCCAGGATAGATTGTTGGTGATGTGCACCCCTAGGAATTTGAAGCTGTCAACCATCTCCACCTCGGCACCATTGATGCTGACAGGTATGTGTACGATACTTCACTTCCTGAAGTCAATGACCAGCTCCTTAGTTTTGCTGACATTGAGGGAGAGATTGTTGTTACTGCACCACCCCACTCGGTCCTCGATCTCCTTCCTGTATTCTGACTCATTGTTGTTTGAAATCAAACCCACTACGGTCCTGTAAATGTAGGCACTGCTGTGGTGTAGGAAATGTGGTAGCTAATTTGTGCGTAGCAAATGCTCGCAAACAACAAATGTGATAAAGGCCATCTAATTTGTCATGGTTCATGGATAAATATTGGCCAAGGCATTGGGTGGGGGGGGGGGGGCCTTCACTTGAGACAGTGGACAAGGCTTCATGTTGACACTGCATCCAAAAGATTACACCTCCAACGGCACAACACTCTCTCAGCAATGGATTGTCCGTTTATTTCAGGTGCTCCTGTATGTGGAGTGGGATTTGAACCTACAACATTGCAACACAGATATGAGAGTGCTCCCTTCTGAGCCATGGCTGAGTACTCTGGCACATCTAAGGCTGCCTTGGCTGTGATCAGCTATCTCGGCGCAGAGCTGATCAAACCGAGTGCAGCATGCTGCTTGGTACAACATTGTGACAGTGCTCGGTCTGAGCCAAAGCTGGCCTGAGGCATCAAAAGTTACAAAGAGCTACATTTCGTACTTGAAGCGCACACACAAGACCGACTGGGGAAAGCAGACTGAAAGTGCACTTTACTTCTCAAACAATGGACTCATGGTGGCCCCAAAGGGGGGAAACAAGTGAGCTTAAAGACTGGAATAAAACACATTCTTTGGTAAGCAAGATAGTCTTATCACAGAATCGCACAGTGCAGTAGAGGTCAACAGGCCCATTGAGTCTGCACCAACACGGGAAAGACACCTGGCCCACCGACCTTATCCCATTTGCCAGCACTTGGACCATAGCACTGAATGTTAAGACATGGGCAGCATGGTGGCGCAGTGGGTTAGCATTGCTGCCTCATGGCACCGAGGTCCCAGGTTCGATTCTGGGTCACTGTTCGTGCGGAGTTTGTACATTCTCCCCGTGTTTGTGTGGGTTTCGCCCCCACAACCCAAAGATGTGCAGGGTAGGTGGAGTGGCCACGCTAAATTGCCCCTTAATTGGAAAAAAATGTTTGGGTACTCTAAATTTATATAAAAAGAAAAGAATGTTAAGACTTGCCAAGTCTCCCAGGCTCCCAGGCAGTGCGATCCAGGCCGTCACCCTGCCTCCACCACCCTGCCAGGCAGTGCGATCCAGGCCGTCACCCCGCCTCCACCACCCTCCCAGGCAGTGCGTTCCAGGCCGTCACCACCCTCTGGGTAAAAATGTTTTTCCTCACAACCCCCCTCACCCTCACCTTGAACTTGTGTCCCCTTGTGACTGACCCTTCAACTGAGGGGAACAGCCGTTCCCTATCTACCCTGTCCATGCCCCTCATACTCCTGTGAAACCTCGATTAGGTCGCCCCCTATCTTAGGCATGCCCTCAGCATGCGCCGTGTTTCAATGCATCACGGAAAGGATATTAAGAGGTCTCCCGTGCATTGCCATTTATCTCCACAATGCATCGATCGAGGGGGTACGGAGGCTGAGTAGCAGTGATACCTTGAAGCGTATCGCTGAGAGTTCCGGGAATATCGCGTCCCCCCCAGTGTACGGCGAAGTGCGTTTTCAATGCTAAAGGGATGGTGTGCCTGGGCTCCCGGGTAAACCGGGAAGGCCTGCACCCAGTCGCCGGCGGCGATCAAGATGCCCCGGCACCACGTGGCACTACAGAACTTCACTCCTTCCTACAGATCAATTTTGCAGCTGTTTCATCCCGAACTTGCCGATGGTCCTGGGCTCCCTTCATTTCCTTCTACAGAAATGTCGGCCCTGGGTTTGGGGCAATGAACAGGAGGCTGCTTTCCGGTTGGTGAAGCGGAAGTTGGTTTCGTCGAAAGTGTTGACCCATTTCGAAGCAAATAAGCCCCTGTATCTGAGGTGTGATGGTTTAGTACGGTACCATATGGTGACGGCGTCGATCTCTTGCATCGGACGGTTGATGACTGCGGAGCGTAACTATGCGCACACAGAAAGAGGGTTGGGCAGTGGTGTTCGAAGTCAAACGTTTTCATCAGTACGTTTACGGCCACCATTGTTTCATAATTACTGACCATAAACCACATCTTGGCCAATTTCACGAGGTTAAGGCAGTGTCGCCGGTCACCTGGAACACTGAGAGCGAATGGGGACACGCTGGGTCCTCTTCCCCCGCCCGTAGTTTCGGTGGATCTGCCCACGGCTGATGAAATTGCTGCGGCCCTAAATTCCATGAACATTCTGCCTGTGACAGCTGCCATGTCCGCAAGTGGACGCAGCTTTGGTTCTGAAAGACCTTCACATGGTACATCCGGGTGTCTCCAAGGAGAAAATGTTGGCCAGGAGTTACATCTGGTGGCAGGGGAATTGACATAGAACAGTACAGCACAGAACAGGCCCTTCGGCCCTCGATGTTGTGCCGAGCCATGATCACCCTACTCAAACCCACGTATCCACCCTATACCCGTAACCCAACAACCCCCCCCTAAACCTTACTTTTATTAGGACACTACGGGCAATTTAGCATGGCCAATCCACCTAACCCGCACATCTTTGGACTGTGGGAGGAAACCGGAGCACCCGGAGGAAACCCACGCACACACGGGGGAGGACGTGCAGACTCCACACAGACAGTGACCCAAGCCGGGAATCGAACCTGGGACCCTGGAGCTGTGAAGCATTTATGCTAACCACCATGCTACCACATGGACCTTGAGTAGGTAACCCAACGCTGCCCTGTTTGTCAAGAACATTAAAAGCTTCTGCCGCCCGTGGGACTGGCCGGGACGACCCTGGGCTCACGTTCACATGGATTTTGCTTTCCCGTTTTTTGAGATCCATGTTTCACATTTGATGGATGCGCACTCCGAGCGGCTGGAGGTCCACAACATGGTGTCCGTCACCTCCCGTGCAACCATCGAATGGTTGCACGCCTCTTTTTCAGCCTACGGTATACCAGAGGCGCTCGTAACTGACAGCGGGGCCTCATTTACCAGTGAGGAGTTTGCTGCTTCAGGGGACTCCACCCCAGTCTTGCTGGTTGCTCCATTTCCGAAGCCTGTGCATCCGGCTACCTCGTCTTCTTTTCCCTGTGATACGGAGATGCCTGATGGCTGGCCGTCTGATTCCGATACGGAGACACAGACCTCTGGGGTCATTCAGCCGCCTTTGGATGGATCGCCGCCCAGATGTTCCAGCCACAAGCATCGTTCTCCGGCTCGGCGTGCGCCGGACGACACGGCCCCAGCGCCTGGCAGTGATGGGTTGAAGCCAAAACGTCAGCGTCATCCGCCGCCAGTCGGGACTGCACTGATTTATTCCTCGTCATCAGTGTCTTTGCCCTCATCATCTTCCTATACTCCCCATCTTCATTGTCCACGTCATTCCCCTTGATGGTCTTCGGACTTCGGGAGTGGGGGGGGGGGTGATGCAATAACCTACACGGGCCACGCGGAGCAGGATCGATTGTTTTCTCCGTGTGGCTCGATGAGTACGAGCTCCCCCGCTAACTACGGGATTGACAATCAAGTTGTATAAATGGTCGGCTGGACAGGAACCGATGACACAGAGAAAGGACCCGGTGAGGTATAACCGGGCCCCATGTAAAAAGTTGCTCTTATAAATAAACGTCTTTGTTTACTCGTCTGACTCCCTCGCCTTTATTCAAGTCCCTTTGTTCCTTGGGACGTCCCAGTATCAGGCCATTCATTGAATACTTACTCGTTGAATTTCTTCTTCCAAAGTGTGATACCTCACACTCTACAGGGGTAAATTACATCTGCCACTTATCCGCCCATTGGACCATCCCGTCTGTATCTTCCTGTAACCCAAGACACTCAACCTTGCTGTTAACCACCCAGACAATCATCCGCAAACTTACTGATCCTACCCCCGCCCCCACATTCATCTATGTTGTTTATATAAATGGAGACTAACAGGGGACCCTGCACAGATCCCTGGGGTATACCACTGGCACACTGACTTCCAGTCAATAAAGCAGCCGTCTGTCATCACCCTCTGTCTCCTACAGCTAAGCCAATTTTTAATCCTCCTTGTCAAGTTCCCCTGTATCCCATGTGCATTTGCCTTCTTTACAAGTCTCTCATGTGGGACCTTGTCAAAGGCTTTGCGGAAATCCGTATAAACTACATGATGCGACCATCAATTCACTCAAGACACGAGTAGAAGTAAACTGTGGCTTTAATCGACTTACAACTGAGCCTGCCTGCGACCAGAAGAACTGAGGGCAGGCTCACAAGACCGCAGCACTTTATACTTCCGGTAGTGGGAGGAGCCATGGGCGGAGCCAAGGGTGGAGCCCTGTACATGCTTTCATCTGCCCCTATCGGCAGAGCCACGTAACGGCGCACAGATGGAGCCCACAGGGACACAGTGATGCACAGTGTGAATTATACATATTATATATTTACCACACTACATTAATAATCACCCATATGCAATCAGCAAGTTTGAAAGTTGTTGCTAGGATTTCAGTCACCATTGCCAGGTAAGCCAGGTCAATTTGTAGACAAGAAAAGCGAAAGCAGCTCAATCTCCAGTGCCCCAACATGCATGTACACACTTCAACAGGAGAGCAGAGGTGTTGGGAAGTGTGGCTATCCCAAAATCCTGGGGCTGAAGAAGATTAGGACCATGCAGGTCTGGGTGGGGTTTTGGAACTGACAGCTCTGAAGCTGGTATGGAAGCAATCCTTGACTTTGGGGAGCTCCCAGTATTTGAAGAGTGTGGACCTGACGGAAGTGAGAGTGTGTGCCGAGTAGTCTGTCCGGGCCCATCGCATACTTGCTATGCTTCTGAGGCTGGAAAAATTCTGCTGTCTCGGATGAAGAGCGCGCCTGCATTTTCAATCACCTGGTGCATTCCAGCCCGACAGGAGCTGAGGATTCCACACAGGCATTTGTTGATGATCCAGCTATTTCCAGCCAGATGTGGGTTGAATCCTAAAGCAGCCCTGTTGAGCACAGCATGGCTGACTGTGAAGACCAGGGAGGGGAACATTCACACAGCGGAAATGATTGGGCATTCCTCAGGTTAGTGACTTGTTGCATATTCATTGTCAGCTGTTAATTGATGTGATAGGGGAGCAGAACTCAACACAGTTATCAGATCAGTTGAGGTAGGAAACTCCTTTGCAAAACGGCAACACACCATGGGGGCGAAATTATTCATGTCTGAAACTGAGTATGTTCTGTATTAAAATCAAAGCTTCTGACACTGAAGGCAAATTATCAACGTCATTGATTTTGCTCTTGGGGAGAGTCGGGGGAAAGTAATAACACTACTGTCGTATAAGACTGCCTTAACCAAAGCTTTGTTACTACTTGGGCCATCACAGTCTTCAATGGTTTGATGCATCGGTCATACGTGTTGTGTGGTATTACCACTCGGCTAAATGGGACAAACTTTCAACAGCTCCAGAAACTCAAGACTGGGCATCCATGAGGTGCTGTGGGCCTTCAGCAGCAGAATTATACTCAGCCACGAGCTGTAACCTCCTGACCTGGCATATCCCCCCCCCCGCCCCCACGCTACCATTACCGCCAAGCCAGGGGATCAACGCCGGTTCAGTGAAGAGCACAGGAGGGCATGCCAGGAGCAACACCAGGAATGCCTAAAAATGAGGGATTGACCTGGTGAGGCTACAGCACGGGGCTACTTTCATGCCAGAGTAAGCGGCGCTAAGGGTCCAGATAAATGCTCTGTAGTCCTGCCACGTCCAGTTGTGAATGGTGGTGGACAATTAAACAACTCACTGCAGGAGGAGGCTCCACAAATATCCCCAATCTGAATGATGGAGGACCCCAGCACATCAATGCAAAAGGCAAAGCTGAAGCCTTCGCAATAATCTTCAGCCAGAAGTGCCGAGTGGATGATCCATCGCCGCCCCCTCCGGAGGTCCCCAGCATCACAGATCTCAGTCTTCAGCCAATTCAATTCAGTCCACGTGATATCAAGAAACAGCTGAAAGCACTGGATATGGCAAAGACTACTGACCGTGACAATATTCCGGCAATAGCACTTGTGCTCTAGAACTTGCTCAGCCCCTAGCCAACATGTTCCAGTACAGCTACAATATTGGCATCTACCCAACAATGTGGAAAATTGCCCAGGTATATCCCGCACACAACAAACTGGGTAAGTGTAATGCACCAAAGTACTATCCTAAATCTTCAGTAAAGTAATGGAAGGAGTCATCAACATTGCTTTCAAGAACCACTTTCGTAGCAATAACCTGCTCAGGGACGCTCAGTTTGGGTTCCTCCAGGGTTACTCAGCTCCTGACCTCATTACAGTCTTAGTTCAAACATGGATAAATGAGTTGAACTCCAGAGGTGAGATGAGAGTGACTGTCCTTGACATCAAGGCAGCATTTGACAGAGTATGGCATCAAGGAACCCTAGCAAAACTGTGAATCAGGAGGAAAACTTTCCACTGGTTGGAGTCATACTAGACACAAAGGATGTTGGCTGTAGTTGTTGGAGAACAATCATCTCAGCTCCAGGTCATCGCTGAAGGAGTTCCTCAGGGTAGTGTCCTAGGCCCAACCATCTTCAGCTGTTTCATGAATGACCTTCCTTCCATCATAAGGTCAGAAGTGGGGATATTCACTGATGACTACCCAATGTTCAGCACCATTCATGACTCCTCAGACACTGAAGCCGTCCATGTCCAATTTCAGCAAGACTTGGACAATATCCGTGGCAAGTCACACTTGCACCACACAAGTACCAGGCAATGACCATCTCCAACAAGGAAGAATCTAAGCATTCCCCCCTTGACATTCAATGGCATTACACTTGCTGACTCCACCCCATCAACACCCTGGGGGTTACCATTGACCAGAAACTGAACTGGACCAGCCATATAAATACTGTGGTTACCAAAACAGGTCAAAGGCTAGGAATCCTGCAGTGAGTAACTCACTTCCTGACCATCTGAAGCCTGTCCACCGTCGACAAGACACAAGTCAGGTGTGTGATGGAATACTCTCCACTTGAATTGATGAGTGCAGCTCCAACAATATTCAAGAACCTTGATACCATCCAGGACAAAGTAGCCCGCTTTATTGGCACTCCACCCAGAAGCATTCTCTCCCTCCACCACCGACGCACAGTGGCAGCCGTATGTATCATCTACAAGATGCATTGCGGGAACTCACCAAGGTTCCCGACAGCATCTTCTGAACCCATGACCACTACCATCCAGAAGGACAAGGCCAGTCGAGACATGGGAACACCACCACCTGGAGGTTCCGTCCAAAGCCATTCACCACCCTGACTTGGGAATATATTGCCGCTCTTTCTCTGTCGCCAGCCGGAAATTCCTGGAATCCCCTCCCTAACAGCACTGTGGGTGGACCTACACCACGTGGACTGCAGCGGTTCAAGAAGGAAGCTCACCACCACCCTCTCAAAGGGCAATAAATGCTGGCCTTGCCAACGATGCCCATATTCCATGAAAAAATATAAAAATAGTATAATTAGAAAAGTTGGGCTCCGATTGTAGTAATTTTGGAGAGTGCTGTATGCAGTTGATTGTTTAACACTAGATAATGTGATCCATGGTAGATCAGGCTCATTTTCATTTTGCTCCTTGTTTATGCAATATTTGGAATGATGTTAAAAATATACATCTTCATAAAGTTCCATTAAGCTTGATGGATTATATTCAGGAGATCCTGCTGAACATCAGCGAATGCATTAATCTTTTTGTAATGCATCAGTGGCGATGTTTACTTTCCCTGGTCAATACTCAATTTCAAAAGTGTCAGTCTGTGACATTCCAACCATCTTGCTCGTCTTGGCAATTGTGCGCACTCTGTTTTGAAGTACTCTCCGATCAATCTCAAAGGTAAATCTTCTGTCCGAATGTATACATGCCGTACTGTCTGCGCACGAGCTAAATAGTGCTTCCTGGAAAAGACGTGAGATGTCTGGCTCAGACGGCTTCTGTTCTGTCTGGTCTGATGGGCTGGAAGAGGAAATAGACAGGCTGGTGGAATGGGCAGAGATATAGAATTTATAGAATTTACAGTGCGGAAGGAGGCCATTCGGCCCATCGAGTCTGCACCGGCTCTTGGAAAGAGCACCGTACCCAAGGTCAACACCTCCACCCTATCCCATAACCCAGTAACCCCACCAAACACTAAGGGCAATTTTGGACACTAAGGGCAATTTATCACGGCCAATCCACCTAACCTGCACATCTTTGGACTGTGGGAGGAAACCGGAGCACCCGGAGGAAACCCACGCACACACGGGGAGGATGTGCAGACTCCGCACAGACAGTGACCCAAGCCGGAATCGAACTTGGGACCCTGGAGCTGTGAAGCAATTGTGCTATACACAATGCTACCGTGCTGCCCCATGGTGGATGGAGTTTAATGCAGAGAAGTGTGAGGTGATGCATTTTAATAGAAGGAGCAAGGAGAGACAAAATGACATTAAGGATACCATGTTAAAGGAATGTATGGAGCAGAGACTTGGGGGGGGGGGGGGGTGTATGTTCCAATTCTCTTCCCCATCTACTGGTGTGCTAAGGCAGACTTTTGACTGTTTCCACAGTTCGTAATTCCTGGAACAGGTCGCTAGTCTGTCGTCAGAGGCTTATAGCATCAGGGTGGCGCCACTCCACATCAAATGTAACTCGCCCGCTCTTACCGCCAGCCATTGGCGTGTTTGGAAGGATTTGGAGGGTGACGCACTCAACCTGTTTGGTCGCGTTAAGGTGCTGGGGTGGTACCCGAACCCGGCGCATCTCGCTCAGAGGCTGGAACGCTGCCCCCCACTGCACACAAGGTCTCCGTGGTGTACATGCACATTGTTGTAACGTGCCTTCAAGGGATAGCAGCAAGCCATCACTTTGAGGGAAGTGCATCATCTGATCCGGCCTCAGTTTCACTTTAGCCTGGAACAGAGCACAGCGTGCACGGCTCTGCATTTCAGATGTCCTCAAGCTTTCTGACCATGTATAGCTGTGCACATGTGCCTGGTGTTGGTAAATGAACCCACAACCTGTTACCCAGTCCCTCAGGAGTGATTGGTTGCCTTTATATCGTTCGTACTCACATGACAGGCACA
The DNA here is from genome assembly GCF_902713615.1 of Scyliorhinus canicula. Taxonomy (NCBI): domain Eukaryota; kingdom Metazoa; phylum Chordata; class Chondrichthyes; order Carcharhiniformes; family Scyliorhinidae; genus Scyliorhinus; species Scyliorhinus canicula. The sequence continues at coordinate 8,382,348 of NC_052161.1, forward strand.
AATCATTGACGGTTATCGGACAGGTTGAGAAAGTGGTTGAGAAAAGAATAGGGACCATGGACTTTACGTATAAAGTCACAGGGGAGAATCGTCGGCCCACTCCAGTGGTGCATTTGAAGTTGGGGAGGGAATTTAATCGGGTTGGGAGGTGAGCATCTGTCACCTTCCCTGCTCCCTAATCCGCAGCAGGAAGACCCATGTCGCCCCGCCAAAAATGAAGGCCCCAATGTGGACAATTAATGACCACTTAAGGATCTCATCCCATCACCACTGGTATTAACCCAACCTCTGCTGGGCCTGTCACCGTGCAGGGAGATTGACAAGTAAACCTGTGCAGGTTGTCTGTCATCTCTCGGGGGTGGGTGGGTGGGGTGCACGGGTTGGGGGAGGGGGGGGGCACTTAGTGTCCCATCGAGGGCCCAACATGGAGAAGTGGGGTGCTCACTGAAAGCTAAAATCTTTAGCGTGGGTTCAGAAAAGATTTATAAGAGGGGCAGTACGGTGGCGCAGTGGGTTAGCCCTGCAGCCTCACGGCGCCGAGGTCCCAGGTTCGATCCCGGCTCTGGGTCACTGTCCGTGTGGAGTTTACACATTCTCCCCGTGCCTGCGTGGGTTTCGCCTCCGCAACCCAAAGATGTGCAGGCTTGGTGGATTGGCCACGCTAAATTGCCCCTTAACTGGAAAAAAATTAATTGGGTACACTAAATGTTTAAAAAATTTATAAGAATGGTCCCAAGGTTGAAAGACTTCAGCAACGTGGATGGATTGTAAAAGTTGGGCTGTTTTCTTTTCAGCCCATAAGGTTCAAGGGCAATTTGATACAGCTGTTCAAAATCACGAAAGGGCCTAGTCAGAGTAGACAGGGAGAAATTGTTCCCATCGGCAGAAGGGCCGAAAATCAAAGGACCCTGATTTAAGGGGATTGGTGAAATAAGGTATGGTGACACGAATCATAGAATCCCTACAGTGCAGGAGGCCATTCGGTCCATTGAGTCTGCACTGACCCTCTGAAAGAGCACCCGACCGAGGCCCACTCCCAGGCCCTATCTCCGTAACCCAACCTAGCCTGCACAAGCTTTGGACACAATATGGGGCAATTTAGCATGGCCAATCCACCTAAACGGCACTACTTTGGACTGTGGGAGGAAACTGGAGCACCTGGAGGAAACCCACGCACATACGGGGAGAACGTGCAGACTCCACACAGACAGTCACCCAAGGCTGGAATTGACCCGGGTTCCTGGAACTGTGAGGCAGCTGTGCTAACCACTGTGCCACCCCAGGAGGAGGAACTATTTTATGCAGTGAGCGATTAGGACCTGGAATGCACTACCCAAAAGAGTGGGAGAGGCAGGATGGATTGTGGCTTTCAAAGGGAAATTGGATCTGCACCTAAAGATACGAGAAATTGCAGGGGCTTGGGGAGAGGATGGGGGAGCTGAGTTGTTCATGCAGTGAGCTGGCACAGCCATGATTGGCTGAATGGCCCCCTTCTGCGATGTAAATTCTATGATTCTATGCACAGACGGTGACAGATTATTGGACAGTTCATGCTCAGTAGGTATTGCCAAGATATCTGACGTTAACCACAGCCAACATGATTATATTCCAGCAGGGTTCCCTGGATAATGATTAGGAGCAGTAAATTCAGGCGGGAATTTGAAATTGTGAGGTCATCCAATACCTGGATGCTCATAGCCTAAGTTCCATTCACCCATCACCCCTGCGCTCCCTGGCACAGCAAAGCCTTGATTTCAACATTTTCATCCTTATGTTCAAATTTGCGTGTGCCTCACTCCCTCGCTATCTCTGTAAATTCCTGGCACTCCTCCAGTCCTGGCTTGTTTATCATCCCTGATTTTAATTTCCTTAATATTGGTGGCCTTTCCTTCAGTTGCTTATGCTCCACGCTCTGCAATGCTCTCCCTCAACCTCTCCAGCTCTCTCTGCTCCTTTAAGACGCGCCTTACGACTCTTACTCCTTTGACCAAAGTTTTGGTCATCTGTCCTCAATAGCACGTTGGCATGTTGTCAAATTCTGACTGACTTACGATCCGGCGAAGCTCCTTGGGGTGGTTCACCACATCACGGTAGGGCAGCACGGTAGCATGGTGGTTAGCATCAATGCTTCACAGCTCCAGGGTCCCAGGTTCGATTCCCGGCTGGGTCACTGTCTGTGCGGAGTCTGCACGTCCTCCCCCTGTGTGCGTGGGTTTCCTCCGGGTGCTCCGGTTTCCTCCCACAGTCCAAAGATATGCGGGTTAGGTGGATTGGCCAGGCTAAATTGCCCTTCGTTTCCTAAAAAATAAGGTTAATGTGGGTTGTTGGGTTACGGGTATACGGTGGATACGTGGGCTTGAGTAGGGTGATCATTGCTCGGCACAACATCAAGGGCCGAAGGGCCTGTTCTGTGCTTTACTGTTCTAATTCTAATTCTAATCAGGGGCTTTGTGTGCATGGAGATTTAGCTTCACACAGATTGAAATCACCTCTTGTCTCCAATATCTTCCTGTGCATTCTCCAATGCATTCTCCAATGCATTCCAAGCATTGCCCAGCATCTCTGACTTTGTCTATATAAATGTTTCTGAAACATACCTCGCCATTCACCTGAGGAAGGAGCTGCGCTCCGAAAGCTCGTGTTTGAATCAAACCTGTTGGACTTTAAGCTGGTGTTGTAAGACTCCTTACTGTGCTCACCCCAGTCCAACGCCGGCATCTCCACATCATCACCACATCAGTGGTACACCACATCAGTGGTGCTATACAAATGCAAGTTGTGGCCCTTCCCTGAGCTTGAGGGCCAGGCCAAGCGATATGATCCACGAAGAAAAGCACAGACGCAAAATGCAGTCTGGAGCCTCCTAACATGTTTGCTTTTCAGTGCCACTGCGTTTACTCGCTACCCCCGTGTAAGACCTCGTCCTGCCCTTTTTCAATGAACCGTTCCGCGACAACCCCACTTGCCTATCTGCAGATATGAGCCCCCCACCCCTGCCACCCACCACCCCCTCAGTCACCAGTCTGCCGCACTGCCTTTAACAAGGACGCTGAAACAATTCTCACCATGAATCTTTACTAAATGACTTGGGCTCTGATAAGTGAATTAAATTCCGTGGCACTCAAGTTATTAACTCAACAGGAATCAACTACATAACACTTCCTGGTGCTTGTAAGAATAATGTTCTGCTAATCAATTTCCCTACATAAAATGCCTGGAGCCGAACATGAGCTGCTTACGTTTTCCAGCTATTTATTCAGCCTGACAGGTAATTTTATATGACAGATATCAAAATGTGTGTTGAATATAATAGAGGGAAAGAATGTAGCACATTAACCAAGCATTGCTCAGTGCCCCAGAGGTAATGTCACATGAACATTATTTATTTTGCTCATGTTCCTCTTTCCTATTCTTTAATAGTTTTACGTAACTGCGATGGATGCTTTTCTTTCGCACTTTTCCAATTTTCTCCCCTTCCCTTTCTATCTCTCCTCAAGGTTAATGATTGTGACCAAAGAGACACAAGGGAGGTCATTCCAGCCTTGGACGCAGTTGGGAGCCGGATGCTCCGGGTCACGGACAACGAAGCGCTAACAAGTGACTGCTGGACCTGTGGTAGTGTCGGACATATAAAGGCAACCTCTCTGTGACATTATAGGACAGGTACGGCAACATGATGGCTGTGCTGCTGGGCGAGCAATCAATGATCCAGAGGCATGAATTCCAAACCCACCATGGTAGCTGTGGATTTTAAATTCAGCCAATTAAACAAGTCCGGAACAAAAATGTCCGTCTCAGCAATGGTAACCACGGAGCTTCCAGACCGTCGCAAAATAAAACATTGAGGAAGAAAACCTGTTCTGCTTTACCCGGTCCAGTCGCTCAATTTCCGCAAACGGAATGCTTGCCTTCACTGGACGGGGCATCGAGTATAAAACCTGGCAAATCATGCTACAGTCGGTACAGAGCTTTGGGAAGCCCGCACTTGGAATATTGCGCACAATTCTGGTCGCCACACCACCAGAAGGATGTGGAGGCTTTGGAGAGGGTGCAGAGGAGGTTTACCAGGATGTTGCCTGAGTCTGGAGGCTGTTAGCTATGCAGAGGGGCTGAATAGACCCAGACGTTTTCATTAGAAAGATGGAGGTTGAGGAGTGACCTGATGGGGGTCTACAGGTTTCTGACGGCATAGATAGAGTGGATGGGCAGGCGCTCTTTCCCAGGGTGGAGGGGTCAGTCACCAGGGGGCATAGGTTTAAGGTCCGTGGGGCAAAGTTTAGAGGAGATGTGTGAGGCAGGTGTTTTACGCAGAGGGTAGTGAGTGGCTGGAACGTGTTGCCAGGGGAGGTTGTGGAAGCAGATACATTAACAACATTCAAAAGGCATCTTGACAAACACATGGATAGGGTGGGTATAGAGGGATACAGCATAAGGAAGTACTGAGGGTTTTGGCCAAAGTTGGTATCATGACCGGTACAGGCTCGGAGGGCCGAAGGGCCTGTTCCTGTGCTGTATTGTTCTTTGTTCTTTGTTCATGGGATGTGGGTGACGTAGGCTTGCCCGTTCCTAATTGTCATTGAGGGACAGTGAGGAGTCAACCACATTGCTGTGGGTCTGGAGTCACATATAGGTCAGATGGATAAGGATGGCTCTAAACCCATAGCAATGAAATGGCCTGGCGAGACATTTGGCTGTGTTCAGAAGAGTGGCTCCTCAAGGGCAGTTAGGAATGGGTGTATACTGGCCTTACCCACAATGCCTTAATTAAATGAAGAAAGTAACAATATTAATGAAACATAGCTGTAGCGTCATGGATCATTGTTCATCCTTTTAATATTAATATTGAATATATTAATGCTAAATATGTAAATAGACAGTCTACATCATCAGTGATGTAAGTTCAGGCGACAACAGGGCTGACTGAGGGATCGTCCTGTATATTGTTAGAACGATCTTTAATGCAAGGTACAGTTTACCAGTCGCCTTGCCTCCAGCAGCCTCTGTAGATCCCAACCAAGGACAACCAGGGCTAAGGCCCACAATTATGACAGCAGAATAGCAAACCCACACATTGATGAGGATGGGAAACAATCCCAAGCGCTGTGATGACCTTAGGCAATAGTTCCTGCCCTAACGGAACCCCCCCAAACCTCACACTTAAATATGCAGTGTAAAGCAGAGCTGTGTCAAAAAGGCAAGGAGCAAGACTTTTCCGGAATTCTGCAAAGACCGATGGAGGGTGGGGAAAGCAGCATTGAGACTACCCACAGCAATATTGGCTTTTCCCACTGTATTAAATCTATGCCCCCTGGTTATTTACCCCTTCCACTCAGGGGAAAATGTCCTTCCCCCTCTACTCTAAATACGTCCCTCATAGTAAACCCCCCCCCCCCCCCCCCCCCCACTGCCTTCTCCGCTCCAAGGAAAACTACCCCAGCCTAACCAGCCTCTCTTCACAGCTGAAACGCTCCAACCCAGACAACATCCTGGTGAATCTCCTCTGCACCCTCTCTAATGCAATCACTTCCTTCCTATAGTGTGGCGACAAGAACTGCACACAATACTCTAGTGTGGTCTAACAAATATTTTATCCAGCTCCATCATAACCTCCCTGCTCTTGCATTCTATGCCTCGGCTAATAATATCTCTTCATTCACCTGAGGAAGGAGCAGTGCTTCGAAAGCTCATGTTTGAAACAAACCTGTTGGACTTTAACCTGGTGTTGTTAGACTTCTTACTCGGCTAATAAAGGCAAGTATCCCATATTCCTTCTGAACTACCTATCGACCTGTCCTGCTGCCCTCAGTGATCTTTGGGCATGTACCCCAAGGTCCCTCTGGTCCTCTGTACTTCCTAGCAACCTATCGTCTACTGTGTATTCCCTTGTCTTGTTAGTCGCTCCAAAATGCATCACCTCACACTTTCCAGGGCTAAATTCCATTGCCACTATTCTACCCATCTGACCAGCCCATCTTTATTGTCCGGTAATCTAAGGTTTCCCTCCTCACTATTTAGCTCACCACCAATTTTTGTGTCATCTCCGGACTTACTGATCATACCCCCCCATTCCTGTCTAGATCATTAATGTACACTACAGACAGCAAGGGATCCAGCGCCGTTCCCTGCGACACAGCACTGGACACAGGCTTCCAGTCACTGACACAACCTTCAACCATTACCCTCCGCCTCCTGCCACTAAGGAATGATGCTTTTCACACTTGATAGTTTTCCCCCTAGTCTCTCCCAAGTGTCCCTCAAGTCAACCCCCAAACCTCCCCTGAGTCAATCTCCATCTCCTCCGAGTCAACCCCCACCTCTCCCGTCGGCCCCCAAGTAGGCCCTCTGTAGCCTGGGGATTCCCCCCAGTACGCTGGAGTGGACACCTTTGCAGCCTGAATTCCCCCTCACATCCCAGCTGGCTCGGATCTTGCCCCCGGTACCCTCCGACTGGGCCCCTTGAGTCCCCCCAGTATTACCGCCCCGGCCGCCTCAGAGTGATACCTGGTTGCCCGGCGTCAAAGGCTGGTCACCCCCCCCCCCCCCCCACACCCCCTCACACCCCCGGTCAGAGCCGAACCCCCTGGTCAATCCCTTTTAACACACGGAGCCGCTCTGCAATCGCTGCGCTCACGTACGAGCTCCTGTCGGATCGGTGCTCGCCAGGCGTACGCCTTGTGAACCAAGTCATACTTTGCGCCGTTCTCCGTTCTGACACCATGCCACCGATGGATTTTTCGACCGGGGGAGGGGGGTTGGTAGGGGGTGGGCATGATCCTGGAGTATGGGCTGGATAATGAGATGCAAATGTATTATAATGGTTCCCCTGAATCGAACGCCGGGAAACTTGGGCTACTGATGACCGAGGGAGGAGCCGATCGCATCAAGCTTTCTCGCCCGTAGACCACAACTTTGTCCTTCTGCCGATATTTCCCCCTCCCATCGCCAAACCCGCATGACGCTCATGGAGTATAAATGTACTCCTACAAGCATTAAACTGCACGGCCACTTCATAAAAGATACAAGTGAATGGAAACTTTAAAACAAGTAATTCGAAAAGGGTGCAATTATTATGGAAATATAAAAATCACACAGCTGGTGTCCATTCAGCCCATTCAGCCTGTGCCAGCTCTCTGAAATAGCTGTCCAATTAGTCCCATTCCCAGCTCTTTCCTCACAGCTATGCAAATTACTCCTTTTCAAGTACTTATCCGTTTTGAAGGTTATTACTGAATTTTGTTCCACTGTCATTCCAGGTCACAAATTATTGCGTTAAAACTTTCTCCTCGTCTCCCATCCTGCATATTTTGTCAATTATGCCCTATTATGTATTTTCTTTTATTCCCATGCACTTAATGATCTGTTGAGCTGCTCGCGGAAAAATACTTCTCACTGTACCTCGGTACACGTGACAATGAGCAAATCCAATCCAATCCAATCCAATTATATCTGAAGGCTGTAATGAGGGGGGTGGGGGTGATTTTCAGCCCTCATTAGCCGCCAGTGAGAATGACGACGCGGGATGGAATTTCAGCGAGAATCGGAAAACGCCGGGGTGACCGCGTTTGCCGAATTTCCAGGACCCTCTCCACCGGCGAGAAACCGAGGAAAACGCCATGGAATGTAGACCCGGAATCTCATTTTAATGCATTCGGATACCATTCGCGAGCCCTCCGGCCGGGATTTCCCCCCCGCCTCACTGAATATTAACCGGTCGTCGGCACGTTGTCACGCCGACGTGGTTCAAACGGCTGTTTGAAAGTGTGAACCTGCCGATCTCACCTCCGACGGGGATGCCGGCTCTTCAGTCAGGGGAGATGAGAGGGACAACTGTGGGGACGTGGCTGTTGTGTGACGGGGAGGGAGTGAGACCCCAGTGGGAAGACGCTCACACGAGGGTCGCACGCGCGGGTGTCCCAGATGCTGAGAGGCCTGTGGGTCAGAGTGTCATCGAGCCTGTCAGTGTCAGAAAGGGCCGCGACTGTCCCGGGGGTAGGCGGAGCACCTGGGCCAGGTAATGCAGGGGTTGGCAACACGTGGACTGGGAGGTTACCGATTGCCTGTGGCACTGAAGGTCACTGCTGCTCTGAACCTTTATGCCAACAGCTTGTTTCAGGGCTCCACAGGTGACCTTTGAGACATGTGCCAGTCAGCAGCGTAATGATATATACAATCGATGGAGAGTAAAGGGTTGACAAGATGATGTTCATGTATCTCAACACTAGATGGCATCACTGAGTAGTCTTATAAAAGGCTGCGTCTCTAAGCATTCTGGGGGAGTCTTAAGGAGAAGGATAGTGTGAGCTTGAGTTAGAGTGTTGGTTGTATTAGAGAGACAGAATAGATTACTGTAACATAGATTCAATACTGTTGATGCTCATCTCTGAGCTGTCCCTCTCAGAGCTCCTCTCCAAAGGGTGTGAGGATGGTCCGGATTGGATGACTGATTGCCCTGGAAGGCAAGCGAGATGGCATTAGTGTATCATGGGATGGGTGAAAATTAACTCACACCATGGCTGATGATTTTCACTTGTGTCTGCTGCCCCCACCTCACCCTCTGCACAGGTGCCAGTCCTGCTCCCCGCTGGCCAGCTGAAGGACTATCTCCTCATAGGGAGTCAGGCTTGCCAGCTCAGGCATGACCCCATGACTCAGGCCAGTTGTGCGCGCGTTTGTCCTGCAATAAGACAGGTGGGGAGAGGGTACGCTGGAGTCCTGCCGGGTCAGATGGTGATGAAGCCTGGCATACGTGGGCCGGGAGTGGGACCGGGGATGTGAGGAGAAGAAAAATGAATGAAAATCGCTTATTGTCACGCGTAGGCTTCAATTAAGTTACTGTGAAAAGCCCCTAGTCGCCACATTCCGGCGCCTGTCCGGGGAGGCTGGTACGGGAATCGAACCGTGCTGCTGGCCTGCTTGGTCTGCTGTAAAAGCCAGCAATTTAGCCGAGTGAGCTAAACCAGCCCCAGAAGATTATCTACTGGGGGGGAACCACTGGGTATGGGGTGAGGGGGCAGGGCTGGGGGTACGCCATGGCAAGTGTTGGGAATCTGTGAAATGGCTGGGTGAGAGAGATGACGTGAAGGTGTGATGGGTGTGTGAAACGATGCAGCAGGACACATGAGGAGGCAGACGTTCCCCGGCTGCATAAAGAAGGTCACTCAACATATCACAATGTAACCCCATCCTCTTCTGGAGCGAACTGGCACTCACTATCACAGCCTCCCAGGCAGGGGTGGTGACCTTGCTGGAGTGATACTTTAAAAATGTATGTTAAGATAGAACAAGAACAAAGAAAAGTACAGCACAGGAAAAGGCCCTTCGGCCCTCCAAGCCTGCGCCGACCATGCTGCCCGTCTAAACTAAAATTGTCTACACTTCCGGGGTCCCTCTATTCCCATCCTATTTTTCAAGATGCCCTTAAACACCCCTGTCGTACCTGCTTCCACCACCTCCTCCAGCAGCGAGTTCCAGGCACCCACTACCCTCTGTGTAAAAAAACTTGCCTCGTACATCTCCTCTACACCTTGGCCCTCGCACCTTAAACCCCTCGTAATTAACCCCTCTACCCTGGGAAAACTTCTCTGACTATCCACCCTGTCTATGCCCCTCATAATTTTGTAGACCTCTATCAGTTCGCCCCTCAACCTCCGTCGTTCCAGTGAGAACAAACCGAGTTTATTCAACCTCCCCTCATAGCTAATTGCCTCCATACCAGGCAACATCCTGGTAAATCTCTTCTGCACCCTCTCTAACGCCTCCACATCCTTCTGATAGTGTGGCGACCAGAATTGAACACTATATTCCAAGTGTGGCCTCACTAAGGTTCTATACAGCTGCAACATGACTTGCCAATTTTTATACTCAATGCCCCGGCCAATGAAGGCAAGCATGCCGTATGCCTTCTTGACTACCTTCTCCACCTGTGTTGCCCCTTTCAGTGACCTGTGGACCTGTACACCTAGATCTCTCTGACTTTCAATACTCTTGAAGGTTCTACCATTCACTGTATATTCCCTACCTGCATTAGACCTTCCAAAATGCATTACCTCACATTTGTCCGGATTAAACTCCATCTGCCATCTCTCCGCCCAAGTCTCCAAACGATCTAAGTCCTGCTGTATCCTCATCGCTGTCCGCAATTCCACCAACCTTTGTGTCGTCTGCAAACTTACTAATCAGACCAGTTATATTTTCCTCCAAATCATTTATATGTACTATGAACAACAAAAGTCCAAGCACTGATCCCTGCGGAACACCACTAGTCACAGCCCTCCAATCAGAAAAGCACCCTTCCATTGCTACTCTCTGCCTTCTATGACCTAGCCAGTTCTGTATCCATCTTGCCAGCTCACTCCTGACCCCGTGTGACTTCACCTTTTGTACCAGTCTGCCATGAGGGACCTTGTCAAAGGCCTTACTGAAGCCCATATGGACAACATCCACTGCCTTACCTGCATCAATCATCTTTGTGACCTCCTCGAAAAACTCTATCAAATTAGTGAGACATCACCTCCGCTTCACAAAACCGTGCTGCCTCTTTTTCTGCATATTTACTCGGTGGTTGTAACCCCTGCACTGCCATCATAAACTAGAATGGACATCACACTGTCCAACCTCCATCACGGCCTTGGATTCCTATTGTCAGACAACCTCATCGACGGCCTCGTAGATACCCCTACAAATCACTCCATGATGCTGCTAAATCTTGTGTGCCATGGCTTTGTGGAAAACGTCTTTATTTTTTATTTGTTTATTTCTAATGTACCCTTCCCTTTCGTACAGAGGTTATCCTCTGTCCTGGGCAACATTCCTCCTTCAATCATCGGGCGAAGTTTTCCATCGATGGGATTGGGAAATCCCGTCAAACTCAATGAACCTTTGACTGGCTCGCTGCATTTTCCAGCCACACCCCGCTCGAAGATTTTGACCGATCTCCAAAATGGCTGCGTATAATTTGGGGATGGCCTGTGGATCTGAAAGGTGACAGATAAATGCAACGAGGGGTGCTAATTATCATTCAACCATGTGAGGAAGAGAGTGGAGCACAAATTCTACCTTGGGACTGAGGTCAGGGAATATTTCTTCCTACTGAGAGTGCTCAACACACGGATGGAATGCTGAGCAATATCAAGGAGGCAGCACCATCTTAGAAACAGCTGGAGGTTATGAGAGAGGAGTTTTGAGGGCAGTTATAGATTATGGAGTGAAAATAAGCCAGGTCCCTCCGAAGGCTATCCCTCTCTGCAGGTTCCCTATCGACAGTGGCAGGATCGGAAGTGTGTTGTTCCTTGTGTCTTAATAAAGCTCGTAGTCTCAAAGTTGGGGTAGATGCTTTATTGTGAATTTGTTCTGTCTTCAGAGCTTAACTTATAGCTACCTCAAATGCTGCCTGTCTGTGTCCTGCTACCAGTTCTCCCTTCCGTGAAGTGTGTCCTCACTTCCTGTCCCTCTGTATTTATAGCTCTCCCGTGCTCCCTCTAGTGCTTGCTCAGTTGTATTGCATCTACTCAGATCTACAATCACCACAGGAAGATCTACTGTCACCACACATGCTGCGGGGGTCTGGGAAGTCCCACCCACAGTCTATCTTGTAACTTGGGCAGAGGTTGAGAGATGCTGAGCACAGAAGTTGTTTTTTTATTCGTTCATAAGGTGTGGGCGTCACTGACCGTGCCCGCACTTATTGCCCATCCCCAATTGCCGTTGAGAAGGAAGTTCAGAGTCAACCATATTGCTGTGGGTCTGGACTCACATGGAGGCCAGATGGGGTAAGGACGACAGATGTCCTTCCCTGAAGGACATGAGTGAACCAGATGGGTTTTTACGACAACCGACAATGGTTTCATGGTCATCGTTAGACTTTTAATTCCAGATTTATATTGAATTCAAATTTCACAATCTGCAATGGCGGGATTTGAACCTGGGCCCCCAGAGCATTGCTCTGGATCTCTGGTTCACTAGTCCAGTGACAACACCACTTCACCACCGCCTCCAATGAAGAACCTGGTTACGTTTTCTGATTATGATGGGCATCACTCTGGGCAGCACGGTGGCGCAGTGGTTAGCATTGTTGCCTCACGGCGCCGAGGTCCCAGGTTTGAACCCGGCTCTGGGTCACTGTCCGTGTGGAGTTTGCACATTCTCCCCGTGCCTGGGTGGATTTCGCCCCCACAACCCAAAGATTTGCAGCATAGATGGGTTGGCCGCGCTGAATTTCCTCCTTAATCGGCAAAATTGAATTGGGCACTCTAAATTTATTTTTAAAAATGATGGACGTCACTGGCAAAGTTTCACTTTGTATCGACTTCCAGCAAAGGTCACTGGATGACCACAGTACATCCCAGCGTTACGGCCAAGTTTCACTGCTGTAATGTAGGGAACGCAGCATAGCAAACTCTTCGATCAACAAATCACCTGTTTCAGGTGTCAGTTGAGGGTTAAAAGTTAGCCAGGACATCAAATTCTTCATGCAACAGGGACGCAGAACCCTCCATGCCACTCAGAGAGGGCAAAGTTAATAGCTGAAAGACAGTACAGTGAGCACTCACCCAGTAACTGCCCTGTAACAAAAACAGGAAACATTGCACAATCTCAGCAGGTCTAACAGCATCTGTAGAGAGAGAAGGGAGCTAACGTTTCGAGTCTGGATGACTCTTTTGTCAAAGCTGGGGAGAACTGGAAATGGGGTTGTGGTGGTATGATTAGCATAGCTGCCTGCCATTGGTGCAGAACACCGGCTTACCATTGGCCCTGGTCGGTCATGTGCCTCTCGACCGGTTGGTTGAGACCAGTCATGTGACGGCTCCCCAATTGGTCGAGAGGCTGAGTTAACCCCGCCTCCAGGGCGGTGTATAAATACCCAGTACTCCCAGTGGTCGTCCTTCTACTGTAATCGACCGCAGGGCTTAACATCTAGTAGATTAAAGCCATACTTTGTTCAGCAACTCGTCTCGCGTTCAATTGATGGTACATCAGGGGTCAGATTTATAGTGTAATAATGGGTGGGTATGCAGCAGTGGGGCTGGATAGGGAGCCAGACAAAGATATCAAGCACAGAAGACAAAAGAAATGTAAATGTGGAGGGCGACACGGTGGTGCAGTGGTTAGCACTGCTGCCTCACGGTGCCGAGGACCCGGGTTCGATCGTGGCCCCAGGTCACTGCCCGTGTGGAACTTGCACAATTCTCCCCGTGTTTGCGTGGGTCTCACCCCCACAACTCAAAAGATGTGCAGGTTAGGTGGATTGGCCACGTTAAATTGCACCTATATTGCAAAAAAAATTATTGGATATCTAAATTTTTAAAAAAGGAATGTAAATGGGGGTGACTAAGGCTAATAAGGGTGCACATAAAGAGATTAAAATATGTTCCTGGCAGAACAAAGGTGAACAGTATGCTGAAGGGTAGCAAGGAACAATTGGCCCAAGGGGAGGGGAAGATACTCTTTAAGGTTCTTACTGAGATACAGCAGATCCCCGCCAGTCTTCTGGTGGTTTGGGGAAGTGAATATTCCTCTTTTGTCCAGCCTCCAGCAGAGATCACCAAATTGGGATTGGCCTCCAACAATCCCGGCTGGTGTTCTGTCTCCCTGGTGGAGGCCAAGGCAGTATCGTCTGCTGCTACGCCGCTGAGGCTGGCTAACCTTGGACCGAGCACGACTTGGATCTGGAATCTGGAGACCTTGTGGAAGTGTTCAGGCTGCGGATTGATAAACAAAACCATTTATCTCTGTCCTATTAAACCCTGTAAGGACAAAGACAATTCTTCCCTCGCACAGATCTTGAATCAGCCGTTCGGATATTGATTTTCTGATGAGCGGGTGGTAACTCTTCGACCTTTATGAATATTGTCACTGTTGTTCTTCCTGCCAGTGATCACTACAATAATTGAGATCCATTTTCCAGCTGCAGGTATGGAGTGGGGCGGGGGTGGGGTGGGGTGGTGGGGGGGGTTGAGCCTCAATTGCTCAGCTGCGGCCCCATAGTACCCCCGAGTCAGGAGACTGTGGATTCAAACCCCACTCCAAAGGTGGTGGGTGGCACAGTGGTTAGCACTGCTGCCTCACAGCGGCAGGGTTCGCTTCCGACCTGGGACGACTGTCTGTATGGGGTTTGCACTTTCTCCCTGTGTCTGGGTGGGTTTCCTCCGGGCTCTCTGGTTTCCTCCCACAGTCTAAAGATGTGCAGGTTAGTTGGATTGACCATGCTAAATTGCCCCTAAGTTTCCAAAGGTTAGGCGGGGTTACAGGGATAGGGTGGGGATTGGGCCGGTGCGGGGTGGTCTTTCAAATGGTTGGTGCAGACCTGATGGACCGAATGGCCTCCGTGTGCACTGTAGGGGTTCTATGATTCTATGACTGAAGCTTCTCCAGTTGCAGTATTGAGTGGGAGTGCTGCTTATGTTGGAGGTGTTGTTGGACTGAGGCTCCATCTGCTCCCTCAGGTGGGGGATTCCTCGGCCCTTCGAAAGGTCGAGGAGGGGTAATGCTGGTCAGTGTTTAACCTTCGACCGACGTCGCTGAAAAGCAGAGCAGGTGGCCATGCGAGTGTCCTGCTCAAATCAGACGCTGCATTTCCTGCATTTAAAAGCCGCGGCCATGCGCGTTTTGAGGGTGCACGAAACGGCGATGAAAAACACGACACTCCTTTCCCTCACCGTTCCTGCGGAGATCCGCTCGACTCACTTCCACTGGGCTGGCCTCAAATCCGCTCCACCGCGGACCAGGAAGGTGATTATTCATTTCAAGGTTAAACTGAACCAGGGGGTCATTCATTTCCCGTGCCATTGGTTTTGTAATAGACTGTACATCAGCTCCTTGACAGCTGGTACTGTCACAGCGCAGGTCTCAACAAAGCTTAAACAGGCAACCCATTTCTTTAACAAGGGAAGCCCAGCTCAGATAGTGCGCTGATTGATGACAGGCCATTTGAATTCTACACTGGACGTTTGCTGCCTGCGCTGAGAAATAAATTACTCACAAAAACGTTGGCTGCAAAAAAAAAAGAAGGAATTTGGCTGGAAGCCGACAGAAATTATCCTTTACATTCTGGCAGCTACAAGATCGGCTACTTTGGAATTAGTCAAGGAGTGCTGACAAAGCTAAAAAAACGGGTCAGGGTCAGTGAAAACTTTATTACATCGCAGGCAGCAGCGGCACCCCATTAAAGGTCAACCCTGGCTCAGTCCAGCTCGCCTCCACGGGGGAAGGTTATCGGTTTGAGTTGCCCATTTGGCTCTGCCGGCCAATCTGTCGGGAGTGAGGTGTCAAACTGAGGCCCCTAGCCACACCCTCGGGTGAATGTGAAAGGTACCCGGAGTCCTGCCCAACATTTATCCGTCAGACAATACCTAAAAGCAGACTTTCTGGCCACCATCAGCATCCTGCCGCTTCTGGGATCCTGCTGTGCACGGGTTAGCGGCTGTGTTTCCCGCATGGGCTGGTTTAGCTCACTCAGCTAAATCGCTGGCTTTTAAAGCAGGCCAAGCAGGCCAGCAGCACGGTTCGATTCCCGTACCAGCCTCCCCGGACAGGCGCCGGAATGTGGCGACTAGGGGCTTTTCACAGTAACTTCATTGAAGCCTACTCGTGACAATAAGCGATTTTCATTTCATTTTCATTGCAGCAGTGACTAGTTTGCTGACTGTAAAATGCGTTGGGATCTCCTGAGGTCGTGATAGGTGCTTTGTAAGGCGTCCTTCTTCCTTCTAGTGGTTGGCTAGCAAATGCTACCTTATTTGAATAATTTTCAATCTTTTATTTTCTTCCACTTGTTCCGTGGATGAAACTTGGGCCTGGCGGGGCGAGGCTGGGATCACGGGGGCTTATCTGAACAGAGGATTGGCTACAGCCAGAGGGGAATGTTGCCATGCCAAGATCTTTTGCCCTCTTTATAGCAGATGGAGTTCAATCCAGGCAAATGTGAGGTGAGGCATTTTGGAAGATCTAATTCAAGAGCGGATTATACGGTCAATGGAAGAGTCCTGGGGAAAATTGATGCACAGAGATATCCGGGAGTTCAGGTCCATTGTGCCCTGAAGGTGGCAACGCAGGTCGATAGAATGGTCAAGAAGGCATACATCATGTTTGCCTTCAACGGACGGGGTATTGAGTACAAGAGTCAGCAGGTCATGTTACAGTTGTATAGGAATTTGGTTAGGCCACATTTGGGATACTGCATACAGTTCTGGTCGCCACATTACCAGAAGGATGTGGATGCTTTAGAGAGGGTGCAGAGGAGGTTCACCAGGATGTTGCCTGGTATGGAGAGTGCTAGCTATGAAGAAAGGTTGAGTAGATTAGGATTGTTTTCGTTGGAAAGACGGAGGTTGAGGGGGGACCTGATTGAGGTATACAAAATTATGTGAGGTATGGACAGGGTAGATAGCAACAAGCTTTTTCCAAGAGTGGGGGTGTCAATTACAAGGGGTCACGATTTCAACGTGAGAGGGGGAAAGTTTAAGGTAGATGTGCGTGGAAAGTTTTTTACGCAGAGGGTGGTGGGTGCCTGGAACGCTTTGCCAGCGGAGGTGGTAGAGGTGGGCACGATAGCATCATTTAAGATGCATCTAGACAGATATATGAACGGGCGGTGAACAGAGGGAAGTAGATCCTTGGAAAATAGGCGACAGGTTTAGATAAAGGATCTGGATCGGCGCAGGCTGGGAGGGCCGAAGGGCCTGTTCCTGTGCTGTAATTTTCTTTGTTCTTTTTTTAAAAAAAATTCTCCTCCCTTCAAACATACAAAACAGGGGCCAAAGTAGGCCATTCGGCCCCTTGAGTCTGCTACGCCATTCAATAAGATCATGGCTGATCGGTTTGTGTTACGTTCCACATTCCCAACTACCCCCGATAATCCTTTGCTTCCCTTGGCTGACAAGAATCTGTCTCCCCCCGCCTTAAAAATATTCAGTGACCCCGCCCCCACTGCCTTCCAAGGCAGAGAGTTCCAAAGTTGTGCAACTCTCTGAGAATAATAATGTTTTATTGTCACAAGTAGGCTTACATTGACACTGCAATGAATTTACTGTGAGAAGGGAGAAAACAAGTCTCCACATCTCTGCCCTATAAGGGCGACCCCTAATTTAAAAACTGTGCCCTCTAATGCTGGACTCACCCACAAGAGGAGACATCCTTTCCGCGTCCACCTTGTCAAGACTGTTCAGGATCTTATACACTTCAATCAAGTCAGCCCCTCACTCTAAATGCCAGTGGAAACAAGCCCAGTCTGTCCAAACTTTCCTCACAAGACAACCTGCTCATTCCAGGGGCGGGATTCTCCGACCCCCCGCCGTGTCCCGAATTCTCCACCACCCGAGATTCGGCGGGGGTGGGAATCACGCCGCGCCAGTCGGCGGGCCCCCCGCGCGATTCTCCGGCCCGCGATGGGCCGAAGTCCCGCCACTAACAAGCCTCCCCCGCCGGGGTGGATTAAACCACCTACCTTACCAGCGGGAGCAGGTGGCGCGGGCGGGCGCCGGTGCCCTGGGGGAGCGCGGGGCGATCTGACCCTGGGGGTGCACCCACGGTGGCCTGGCATTTCATTGGCCTTCTTGATTACTTGCTGCACCTGAGTGCTAATGTTCTGTGACCCATGCACCGGAACACCCAGATCCCTCTGCACCTCGGACTTCTGCAGTCTCTCTCCATCTAAGTAACACTCTGCTTTTTTATTTTTCCTGCCAAAGTGACAACTTCACCTTTTCCCACATTACACTCCATCTGCCAGATTTTTGCCCAGTCACTCAACTTTTCTTTATTCATCTGAAAACCCCTTATTCGCAATATACTTTCCTCCCTCTGTATCTGAAAATTTAGCTACCGTACCTTCACTCCCCTCATCTAAATCATTGATGTAAACTGCAAAACGTTGAGGCTCAAACACTGACCCCGCGGAACTTCGTTCATCACATCCTGCCGATCCAAGATCCATTTCACTTTACATTGGATTTTTGTTGTTGCAAATATGAGGTTTATCAATCTCTTTCAGCGATCAGGCAAAATGGTAGCGGGAACTCATGCGCTGGTGGAAGAGATGGCAAAGGCTTAAGGACACTACAAGTGGCCAGGAGAAGGGGTCACCGGACAGGGCCATACCCGCGATTGAAGAACCTCTGGACATACGCCAGCTGGGTGTGGTTTCACCTCTTGAGAAATGTCTTTCCCTGCATCATCCAACCATAGAATTACCAGAGCATCTCCATAAAGGGCAACCGTTTCACTGAGGAAGCAGCAGGACCAGTATCAGGTCAAGGGGAAGTGCAGGAAATTACAGAACGGGGCCCACACACAGGGGCAATCCCCTGCGAAACACAAAAGGTTATAAAAATGTCCTTTCAATGAAACTTGAGCCTGTCACTACATGGTATTGATTAACCAATCAGACACGCGTTAACTTCTCGCCAGCTAAACTAATGAGGAGAAACAAAAAATAATTTATTTAATAAAACCCTTTAACAATTTTGGAATCAGCTAATCACGGATAATAAATCACTGGATTGATCAAATGATGCAATAGAATTCATTAAAATTGTTCAGACATCCAAAACATATTTACTCTATTTTAAAGGTCAAATCAGTCAACAATACTGAGGTTGCACACAAATGAAGTATTTCTCTATTACGGAAACAGATCACTTTAATGATATTACTTTTTAAAATAAATTATTTTGTAAAGCAAATGCGAGTTGATGATCAGTGAATATTTCATTCCAACCTGTTTAAATCAGTTTGAGTTAATCTTCTGGATATCAATGGGGCCCGGGGGATAAGTCAGTCATTGTTCCTTCATGAAATCCTGTTTAGTACACGATCATTAACAATGGTTTCATATTATTCTCCATCTAACTTTGCAGTGCACATTCTGCTGGAATTTAGATGCCCGTAGTCTTCATACCCTGCGGAAGGATCCGCCCGTTTAGTCCCTGTCTATTCCCTTTTCCTCCTTTTAATTTCCGTTAATCTTTTTGTCCTTACCATTTTATGTCAATGGATGATTGGTATCTTTAGGACCAAGCTGCTGACCTTTAATTTAGAAACAGGAAACTCCAGCTGTATGTGCTGTTTAAACCATACAACATAGGAGCAGAATTAGGCCACTCGGCCCATCGAGTCTGCTCCACCATTCAATCATAGAACATACAGTGTAGATGGAGGCCCATCGAGTCTGCATGACCCACTTAAGCCCTCACTTCCACCCTATCCCTGTAACCCAATAACCCCTCCTAACCTTTTTGGTCAATACGGGCAACCGGAGCACCCGGATGAAACCCTCGCAGACACGGGGAGAACGTGCAGACTCCGCACAGACAGTGACCCAGCGGAGAATCGAACATGGGACCCTGGCGCTGTGAAGCCACAGTGCTATCCACTTGTGCTACCGTGCTGCCCATAATCATGGCTGTTATTTGTCTTATTTCATTCCCCTGCCTTCTCCCCATAATTTGTCGGCACAGTAGTTAGCACTGTTGTTTCACAGCGCCAGGGACCTGGGTTCGATTCCCGGCCTGGATCACGATCCGTACAGATTCTGCACGTTCTCCCCATGTCTGCGTGGGTTTCCTCCGGGAGCTCCGGTTTCCTCCCACCAGTCCAAAGATGTGCAGGTTTGGTGGATCGGCCATGATAAATTGCCCTCAGTGTCGAAAAGGTTAGGGGGGGTTATTGGGTTGCGGGGAGATGGTGTAGGTGTAGGCTTAAGTAGGGTGCTCACTCCAGGGACCAGTGCAGACTTGATGGGCCAAATGGCCTCCATCTGCACTGTGAATTTGATGATTCTATGAACCCCTGATCCCCTTATTAATCGAGAACCTATTTATCTCTCTCTTAAAGACACTCAGCGATTTGGCCTCCACAGCCTTCTGCGGCCAAGAGTTTCACAGATTCACCACCCTCTGGCTGAAGAAATTCCTCCTCATCTCTGTTTAAAAGGATCATCCCTTTAGTCTGAGATGGTGTCCTCTTCTTCTAGTTTTTCCGACAAGTGGAAACATCCTCTCCACATCCACTCTATCCAGGTTTCGCAGTATCGTGTAAGTATCAATAAGATCCCCCCTCATCCTTCTAAACTCCCAACGAGTACAGACCCAAAGTCCTCAACTGTTTGGTCTGACATCAGCGATGACCCAGAGTGACTGGCTTGGGGGCTGACCAATGAGATGGCACCAAAAGCCGGATTCTTCTCGGGGACAGGCAGCGATTGGTTCTGCTGGCTCTGCAATGTGAGACCAGGTCTTACTTCCGCATTTATTCCAGAAGTCTGGAGAGTCACAGCTCTGACTTCTTTCTCACCTAATGGATTATTTCTAAAGATCTGAGGCAGAAACCCCCTCTCTCTGCACAACTGAACGGAACTGCGAGGAAAGCAGCCCAGCCACCAGCTGCAGGCAGAGTTCAGATGTTTAAAACCCTTTAAAAATCTTTTGTAGGGAACTCTGTTCTTATCTCAGTCAAGACTGTTGGTCACTCTGATAGAGTTGGGGACAAGTAAAAATTAAACAAGCCTGAGACTGTTTTTTTGAGTGAAGGGCCAGCTAATAAAAGTTAAAGTGACTCTCCCGAGCGAATCCTACTGTCTGGGAGTACTGATTGAATACGCACACCAGAATATCATCACTAATACTACACCGGTAGCTTTGGTCACTAAGTATCCTGGGAGGACAGCCTGCTGCAAAGACTTCAACATCAAAAGTGGGGACTCTCTCTTTTCATCTTAGTCCCCGTTATATTACCACCCCCCCCCCCCCCCCCACCCCCACTCCCTCTGTGTTTCTCTGTCTTGTGTGTGATTAGGGGAGAGGGAGGGCCGGCGAAAGGCGGGGGTAGTAGATTAGCTGGCCGTTATTCTGTTATAATTACCGCGTATTTCAACTTTCTTTCTGTTGTAAATAAAGTTCTTTGGCGTTCAACTTACAAACCTGGTGATTATAATTTATTGGGCAGTCAAGGGCCAAAGATTCTGTGACCATTATACGACTTATTGGTTAATCCATTTGCGTGGGGACTCTGGGGTCTGTGGGGCCGGAAGTGACCGTGCACTAGCCCAGGGTGTCAGACCACCTGCTTGTGCCAACGTGTGATGCAATATGGTAGTAGAAATACCAACCTGCCAATAATCCAAGCAAAGTATTTTAAAAAATTATTTTCCAGGATGTGGCGGGCATCACTGGCTAGGCCAGCATTTGTTGCCCAACCCGACCTTGGAAAAGTGGTGGTGAGACTTCTTGTTGAACTGCTGCCGTCCATGTTTTGTGGGTGCATCCATAGTGCTGTTAGAGAGGGAGGTTTTGTTTTTTGACCCAGCGACAGTGAAGGAATGGCCATATGGTTCCAGGTCAGGATGGCGAGAAACTTGGAGGAGAACTCGGCAGCTGATGGTGTTCCTGTGTATCAGTGGCCCTCGTCCTTCCAGGTGGTAGATACCATGGGCTTGGAAGGTGCCGTTGAAGGACCTTTGGTGGATTGTGCTGGGTAAATCGCCCCCTTTACTGGGCTAACACAGTGTTTAGATGTTGAATATCTTTCTCATTCACTCCGATCGCGAAGATTCCAAGGGATCAACAATCTCTCTCCCTGTTCAGAATGATAATGGATTAAAACCTTTGCCATTCTGAACATTGTACAGAATTACAATGGATTAAACCCCGTTTCCCATTCTGAAAGTTGCACAAAGGACTGAACCCTTTCCAATTCTGAGCATTGTACAGAATTACAACAGATTACACCACTCACCCTTGGCACAGAACACTTTATTTTAATGCAGAACATTCAAACGTGAAACGCTGGGAATGGAAATTGCTGCTCAGCCCACTGAGAACTGTCTATTGTTTTGATCTGCATTTAAAGTTGTAATTCAGGCTTAAAATGCATCCAATTATTTATTTTTAATGCTCCTGATAATGGGCCAACTTAACCGAGCACCAATTTTCAATTTAAGACACCGAACCGCTATTCACCCTAACGTTCCTGTTTGGCAGCATGAAAGATGGCGGATTGATGGGGAAAAACTGGGCTTTTGTACAAAGACTTCAAGGCGGTTTCTTTAATCAGCAATTTTACGCAATCTGAGCTGAACGCAAGCTGTCTTAGTAAAGCATTGATGTGTCTATCAGAGTTCAACAGCTTAAACGTTAGATGCCTTTTTTGATGTGTGTAAACTCTACTACCTACTGAAATTTATGAGCTTAAAAAGAGATGGTGAGAAGTGGAGACTTTGCCGTTCCTTGATCCTGTTCCCCATTCAATCAGATAATGACTGATTTGTATCTGAACTCTATTTACCCGTTTTGCCTCCAAAACCCTTGCTGAGCAAAAATCTATCAATCTCAGTTTTGACATTTTCAATCGACCCTCAGCTTTTTGTAGGACTGAGTTCGTGGAACCATAGAATCCCCGGTGTAGAAGGAGGCCATTTGGCCCATCGAGTGTGCACTGACCATCTGAAAGAGCGCCCGAACCTACCGCACACACCCCTGCCCTATCCCGGTAACCGCACCGAACCTGCACACCTTTGGACAGTGGGAGGAAACCGGAGCACCCGGAGGAAGCCGACACAGACACTTGGCGCATGCAAACTCCACACAGGCAGTCACCCGGCGCCGGGATTGAACGCGGGTCCCTGACGCTGTGAGGCAGCAGTGTTAACCACTGCGTCACCGTGCCGCCTAACGCCACCTCTTGAATTTACAGGTCCTTCCCCCTTGCACTGAACTCTGTCCCGTCCACCTTTACCAACCTCACCCAATAATTCTCTTGACAGACCCAATCAATCCCATTGATCATTTTAAGTCCATCCACCCTTTTACCTTCGAAACGCAATAGAATAAAAGCTTATTTTATGCAATCACGTGGCGGGAATGTGGTTTGAATGAGATCTGTGTCCCGCTGGTACCCCACCAAGTGGTGACTTGTGTTGAGGGTGATGATAGACTGGGCAGTTGTCTGCGGTGCTGACTATTGGGTGTCACTCCCAACTGGGGAGCACCAATTCAGGTACTCACCCCTCCATGAGAATGCTAAGCCTCTAACACAGATCTAGCGGCGAAACCATGCCTCTAGATATGACATACATGACATACATTATTGTAATGTATACCTCCATGACATACATTATTGCATGCTGATTAAAAGCTTGGCCTGCAGCAGGTCTGCCCAAATAACATAAGGCAACAGCAGTCGCACCTTTCACTTTCGTAGCCCTTCCATATCTCGGTCACCTCCCCTCAGGTTCTGGCAGCTGGCACATCTCTGATTTTAATTGATGGCCTGGGCTTTGAGCTCAGGGATTCCCTCCCTGAACCTCTCTACCCCTCTCTCTCTCTACCTTTAAAATGCTCCTTAAAACCTATACCTCTGACCCCTCTCCAATATCTTCTTGTAAGGCTCAGTCAAATGGTATTTGATTATTCCATTGTGAGACACTTTGCAACATTTTACCCCATTCAAGATTCTCTATCAATCCAAGGTGTTGTTGAGTAGGACCTTCAACGTAGTGAAATATTCCAAATCATTGCACAGGTATGTAATGCTAACATCGGGATCGATTTGTGCCCGGGTAGCCTTGAGGTCAAACGGCGCCGTGGGCGCATAATCATGTGAAAATCAGAAAACGGGATTCTCCCCGGAGAAATTCTGGGCACGATCCACCGCCACATTGCGCTCTGACTTTAGCGCGGTGAGGCCGGTGAATCCCAGGAGAGGCCTCCCGTGGGCTTCGCGGCAGCCTTCACGCCTCGCGGTATCCTGCCCAAAAGGGACATGACCAAACTTACCTGGGATTGACCGGCCTCTCCAGTGAGACGGCAGCCACACAAACGTGGACCGTGGACCGGGTAGAACGGCATGCAGGAGGTCAGTGCACAGTGGCTCCCTGGCCCTCCGGCTGGAATGTGGGCACCTTGGCACTGCCCAGCTGGCACCTTGACACTGCCGCACTGCCAAGGTGCCCAGATGGCATAGCCAAGCTGGCTGGAGCACTGCCTCGGTGCGAGGGTGACAGTGCCGAGGGTTAGGGGCCGAGGATGGAAAGGAGGATGGAGGGGTTTTGAAGGGTGGGGTGTGTAGGGCAGGTAAGTAGCGACCTCTGAGATGTTGTGGGGGGGGGGGGGGGGGGGTGACGAGTGTGGTCTTGGAAGGGGGGGCCTTTAAGGAGGTGTGGGTGGTGTCCTGAAATAGGGAGAACCTGTAGGGACTTCCATAGCGGGAGTCCTCACTTGGGAGGTGTAGAATAGTGCCCATGTGTGTGTATGGGGGTGACACTGCCCATGGATGGGGGTGTGAGGGACCCACCAGCTCACTTAGAGATCGGGACACCCTTTAAAAATAGCTGCCCGATCTCTGAGGTCAGCTCCCCAGTGCTGGGAGTTCTGGAAGGTGGTGGCCTGTAAGAGGGAAGGTGGGAGGACCAGAAGAGGGGGGGACCACCAGGACCCCCATAGTGGGGTGTTTTCACTTGGGCAGTGTGGGGTAGTGCCCATGTGTGTGGGGCGGGGGATGGTATTGCCCATGGTTGGGGGTGTGGGGGACCCACAAGCTCACTTTGAGATCGGGGCACCCTTTAAAAATGGCTGCCCGATCTCTGAGGTCAGCTCCCCAATGATAAAAAAAATGTAAGGGCTGGATTCCTCCGCCCCTCCCACCGCAAGATCACCACGGCCAAAACATGGACAACGGAAAGTCCATTGACCTCGAGCGGGATTCTCCGGTCGCCGGGCTGGCGCGGCCCCAAGTGTGGACTAACCCGCTGAGAAACTCCTCAGGGCCCAAGGTCAATGGATTTTCCATTGTCGGCCTCTCGCCCGTGTAGCAGGCGGGGTGGAGGTATCCAGCACTAAGGGTCATTGAATAGCGATGGAGAACTCGCCGGCAGAGCCGGCCGGAAACTCACTGAACTCACCGTCACAAACCAACTTAGACATTTTTCCAACGAATCGCGTCCTCGCTGTCCAGTTTCAGCCGCGTTTAACGTGCAGCGCTGAAAACTGACCCCGCTATTCAGCGGCTCTTTGCTGCGTGTTTTTGGCCAGCCTCACTGAGGAACTCCTTGGGCTCAGCTCGCCAGTGCCGGAGGACTACTCGCAGTTCGGGGCGCCACTTTTAAAGGCAACCCCACCGCAGCTTCGGACTGCCCTCCCGCCCCCCACCCCACTTCACTCAACCTATCTTTCCAGGGTCCTCATGGCCCCCTCACCCCACCTCTTATGGGCAGCCAGGCACACCCATGCCCGACCCCCTGGCATGGGCAGCCTAGCACCTGGGCACCTTGATGTTGCCAGCCTGGCACCCTGGCAGTGCCACTCTCAGCCCAGGTGGCAGTGCCAAAGGTGTGAGTCTGGCAGTGTCAGGGTGCCCAGGCACCAGCTGGAGTGCTAGGGTGCCACCCTACCCAATGCCCGACCACCCGGGGGGGTCTCCAATAGCCCGGGAGACCCCCCCCCCCAGGTGCTGTTGCGACTTGAGCACGTTTGCGTGGACCAGCAATAAACCACGGCCTGGTGCAGTCTCCCAGCCACAACCGGTGAATCCCGGGCACCGGCGTGAATCTGATGAGCACATGTTTAAATTGGCAATGGCTCATTTAAATATGCATATGTGAATCGTGCCCAGCGAGAGCAAGATCCAGATCACGCCATTGCGCGAGATTCCGTTGAATCTCTAGAGAAAGTTTGGGCATCGCGAATCCTGCCGGAGGCCTCTTACGAGATTCAGCAGTTCATCCCCAGACCAAGGCGGGTGCGACCAGGCCGCTGAATCGTGCTCCTCGTTTTCCGATTTTCCCCGTCCATCGCCAGTGGCGTAACGGGGATCCCGACATCTCAATGCAGTTTAATACATTGTAAAATAGTTAGCAGCTTCCCCACCATATGTTGCCCCCACATTTAGAATTTCCCCCACACAAAAGTGATGTCACGTCAGTCAGGTGTACAACTGCTTTTTATAAAGCAATCGAGGGGAGCCCGCCGCGGGGAGAGGGAGGGGCGGGGAGGAGAGGGACACTCCCAAGACAGTGGCCCCTGGCCCTGCCCCCTGTATTAGAAATTAACCGAAATCATAAACGTGATCCCGCATCCCTCCCCTTCCTCTCTCAGTCATCCAAGGTCCCAGAACATCGACGTGGGCCTTTTAACCGGCCCAACCCTCCACCCGTCAATCCCAGTAGCTGCAGCCTCCTCACGGTTTCCGGGGAGGGGGGCGGTGATGGGCCTGACTCCAGTCAGCAGCTGTCCCCCACCGTGACCCCCCCTCCAACCCGTCCCGTCCCCCATTTCTCCGAGTCGGGTTTGCGGAATCTGGAATTTTTTGCCATCTCTGCACGCCCGACACGGGAGTGGAAACTCGGCCCGGGCTTTCAATTCCAGATTTTCTTAAAAACTAGTTCATTGAATTTAAACTCCACCAGCTGCCGGGGTGGGATTTGAATCCCCCTCCCCCTCAGAGCACTAGCCTCTGGCCTCAGGATTAGTAATCTAGCGACATCGCAATTACATCACTGTTTCCCCCTCAAAGATCTTGAAACTCAACCAGACAATCACAATGAACTACACAATAAAAATAAAATATTAGAGGTCAAGGGTTTTACTGTGAGAGTGTATGAGGGACACAGTTTCAAAGATAATAAAAGGCAGTTGTGGAACTGATAGAGGGGAAGGTGTTCTTCGTAAAGATAGTGATCAGAATGGCTCCTGGCGAGACTGGAATCATTTATTAGACATTTGAACGCTGTGATGGTGACACCGCTGGGTAATCGGGATGGACAGATTTACATAGCCCTTTTTTTTTTACTCGTTCCTAGAATGTGAGTGTGACTGGCACGACCAGCCTGCCCGCCCCTAATTGCCCTCGTGAAGGCCTTCCTCCTCATCGCCTTCACCTTGCGAGCATGAGGAAGCATCCGATTATCAACACACGGCCCGGCAAGTTAGTCAACACTTTAAGGGCACAGCAAACAGCCATGACCCCACTGGACTTTGATTTTAAGACGAATAAAAATGAAAGGCTTGCATTTATCTAGCGCCCTTAGAGGGATTTCTTTCTGATAAGCTGAAGCTCGTCAGCAGGAAAGCAGATCGGGGCGCCATTTTGTCGGGCTGCCCTAATCTTTACTCAACTCCCCCCCCCCCTTTCAGGAGCCCCCGTCTCCCCAGACATTTGTGCCCCCTGCCACCCCCACTCCTGGCTCGACCCCTGTCTGGTGAACCATGTATTGCTACTATATATATATTTACCATTATTCTTTATTCGTCCTACTGTTACCCACCACTGTATATATGTTCACTGTCGTTCTTATTCACTGTTACTTACTGTTGTCGTGTTGATGCTTCTGCTGGCTCCGCCCCTCGGGGGAGGTATATAATTGGCAGACCTGTGGCCAGCTCTCAGTGCGGGAGCAGCGGCAGGCTGGCATACTTCTTAGTTTATTAAATTGATGGACCATCAATTCACACGAGTCAAGTTGTAGAAGAGAACAGTGGTATTAATAAACTAAGAAGTACGCTAGCTTGCTGCTGCTCCCGCACTGAGAGCGAGCCACAGGTCTGCCAATTATATACCTCCCCCGAGGGGCGGAGCCACAGGCGGAGCCAACAGAAGCATCGACACAACAACAGTAAGTAACAGTGAATAAGAACGACAGTGAACATTATACAGTGGTGGATAACAGTAGGACGAATAAAGAATAATGGTAAATATATATATACATAGAATATATAGTAGCAATACGTGGTTCACCACACCCTGGCAGTGTTACTGCTGGCCGGGGAGCACTGCCAGGGTACCAGACTTGCAGTGCCAAGGTGCCTGTGTGCCAGGGGGAGAGCAAGGGTACCACCCTGTCCTGTGCTCAGCCTCCCGGCCTGGGAGACCCCCCTCCCCACCCTCCCCCCCCCCCCCAAGGTGCCGTTACGTCTGGTCCACGTTTGTGTGGATCAGTACCACACGGTGCCCTGGCCAGGTCTCCCAGCCATGGCCGGTGACTCCCGGGAATTCAACGTGTTGATCTGCATCACGCCCAGTGAGGGCTTGATCCCGATCGTGACGTCGCGCGAGGCGTTTCAAGCGTCGCGAATCGAGAGAGAGAGAGAGAGGCCTCTCGCGAGATTCAAGGCCTTGTCCCGACACCCAGGCGGGTGCGACAAGGCCGTTGAATCGCACCCGGGGTCACTGTTAGGAAATGCAACAGCCAACTTGTGCACAGCAAGCTCCCAAAGGAAGCAACGCAATAGTAACCAGACCATCTGTTTTTGGCTGTGTTAACTGAGGGATAAATATTGGCCAGGCAACCAAGAAAAACTCCCCTTTTCTTCTTCGAGATGGTGCCCTGGGGTCTTTTACATCCCTCCAGCTGAAATGTGAGGCCTGAAAGACGGTACCTCTGAAAGTGCAGCACTCCCTCTGTACTGCCCTGGATTGTCAGCCTCGATATTTGTGCTCAAGCCCTGGAGTGGAACTCTGTGACGTTATCTTGGGAGACAAAAAACCCTCGTATGAAATAATTGAAGATTATCACAGCTTCTTACCCGAAATCGGACTCTTCCATTCACGCTGGTCTGCAGGTAGAAGCGATGTGGCCCCATCCAGTTGCCGTACACGACATCCACTTTCCCGTCCCTGTTGAAGTCAGCCAGAGCTAGTCCACGGCCATGTTGGTGAGGGTCATCAATCCCTGCGATCAACAGACCATCATTTATTACAACATTCCGCACCCACCTTCTCCAATACATCAGTCTTCAAAGCGGCTCTTTCCCTTCTAATCCTCTTCCATCACCCAAATGAAAATATCTTTCACATTTTCCGCCAAACATTCCCTACTCTAATGTTGCCTCAGAGGAGCATTGCCATTTTTAAAGAACAATACTTACATCTCAATGATTCCACCGTCAGATTGTTTTGACATAATAATAAGTTTGAAATGCTTCAAACTGACCCCTCTTCATCCTTCCACAGGATCCTCGGTTATTTTCACTAAAATTATCCTCTTTTTATTGCAGTTTCTAGACACATGAAATGAAATGAAAATCGCTTATTGTCACGAGTAGGCTTCAATGAAGTAACTGTGAAAAGCCCCTAGTCGCCACATTCCGGCGCCTGTCCGGGGAGGCTGGTACGGGAATCGAACCGTGCTGCTGGCCTGCTTGGTCTGCTTTAAAAGCCAGCGATTTAGCTGAGTGAGCTAAACCAGCCCCATGTTGCTGCACTCACTCTGCACACTTAGTCACACACACAGGCATCTATATACACACACTCATTCACACACACACACACACTCTCTCAAACACAGTTACACTCATCCACAGTCACACATACTCATCCTCTAACACACTGACACACATACTGTCACACTTCATCTCACACACACAGTCACACTCACTCACACTAACACACACTCACAGTCACTCACATACATGCACCCCACACACACACACATATGCATGCGCACACAGTTACTGACACACACACATATATACAGTCACTCTCATACACACATACGCATACACAGGTACACACACACACGCTTACACACATATACATTCACACACACATAAGCGCCTATCCACGCACACGTACACACATATACATGCATGTACACATACATACACACATACGCACAAGCACACACAAAGCATATGTACGCTCACACATAGGCACCTCCACGCACACATACATACACATACGCACCCCGCACACAGAGACATACACCCCCACACATATGCACGCACAAACCACACACACATAAATGTACACACACACACCCGCACCACCAATCCTCTCCTTACGAGACAGCAGGTCAGAGAATCAGGTGGGTAGATCCAGTTCATGTTGGTCCAGGTTTTCCTATATGAAAATACAGTGACTGTATGAGCCAGGTGATCTGACTTCGATGATGATAGAAGCTAACATTGCAAGAAACCATTCAGCCCATCGTAACCGAGTGTGATTCGGCGAAAGCGCAGTTGTGCTCAGGTCCGTGGCCCAGCCTTTTTTTTTGGTAGCTCTACGAGTTTTTCACCCCCCCCCCCCCCCCCCCCCCCCCCCTCCCGCCAAGGACCTGTCCAAGTGCCTCTTAAAATTATTCATGGAATCAGCTCCGCCACCTTTTCAGATCCAGACAAGTCTGAGTGAAAAATTCTCATCTCCCCCCCCCCCACCAGATCCTGTGACAATTATTTGAAATCGATGAGCTCTGCTTACTGATCCACTCGCCAGAGGAAATCTGTTCTTCCAAATGCATTTACCAAAATCACTCACCATCTTAAAGCCTTTATTCGGTCACCTCTTAATTTTCTCTGTTCCAAGGAGACCTTTGCCAACCTCTCCACATCCTTGGCAACATTCTGGTGAACCATTGCTGTCCCATTTCTAAAGAACGCTACATCTTTCCTGAAGCCTGAGGCCCGGAATTGTCCACAATTCCCCAAGTCAAGGACGAACCAGTGTTTTATAAAGTTTGAGTGCGTTCTTTTTGTAGTGGCACAGTGGTTAGCACCGCTGCCTCACAGCGCCAGGGACCCAGATTCAATTCCAGCCTTGGGTGGCAGTCTGTGTGGAGTTTGCATGTTCTCCCCGTGTTTGCGTGGGTTTCTTCCGGGTGCTCTAGGTTTCTTCCGGGCGCTCCGGTTTCCTCCCACAATCCAAAGATGCGCAGGTTAGGTGGATTGGCCGTGCTAAATTGCCCCTCAGTGTCCAACGATGTGCAGGTTCCATGGAGTTTGGGGGATAGGGCGGGGGAGTGGGCCTTGATAGGGTGCATTTTCAGAGGGTCAGTGCTGACTCGATGGGCTGAGTGGCCTCTTTTTGCACTGTAGGAATTGTATGGGGCGGGATTCTCCAATCCCCCGCCGTGTCGGTGAATCGCGGAGTTCTCCGGCACTAGGGATTTGGCGGTGGCGGGAATCGCGCCTCGCCGGTCAGGGCAGCGGCCCACCCGGCAATTCTCCGGCCCGCGATGGGCCGAGTGCCCGACCGTTTTCGGCCAGTCCCACAGGCGTAAATTACAACAGGTATTTGCCGGCGGGACCTGGCTGCGTGGGCGGCCTCCGGGGTCCTTGGATGGGCGCGGGGGGGGGGGGGGGGATCTGGCCCCGGGAGGTGGCCCCACTGTGGCCTGGCTCGCGATCAAGGCCCTCCGATCCGCAGGCGGGCCTGTGCCGTGGGGGCGCCCTTTTCTTCCGCATTGGCCACTGTAACAGTCCATGATGGCCGACGCGGAGATGAACCCCCCTGCGCATGCGCTGGGATGACGCCAGCACACGCTGGCACCCCCCGCACATGTGCCAGCTTCCGCGGCTGGCGGAGGCCCTTCGGCCCGGTTGGCGTGGCGCCAAGCCCCTTCCACGCCGGCTGCCGCGGTGCAAACCACTCCGGCGCCGGCCTAGCCCCTGGAGGTGCGAAGGATTCCGCAACTTCGTGGCAGCCCGATGCCGGAGTTGCCCGCCCCGCCGGTTTTCGCAGAATCCTACCCATGATTCTCTGTACAGCAACCCAAGTAACCCATTCGCTTTTACCCCATTGCCCTGCTGTCTTTGAGAATTTGCCATTGATGGTACACTGTCTTCCCATTTTAATCCTCCACAATGGCACCACTTTACACTTGAACAGCACTGAGGATGCACTCACAGCAGACGGGCTGCAGCGGTTCAAGACGGTGACTCACCATCACCTTCTCAAGGACCATATGGGATGGGCAGTAAATGTTGGTCTTGCCTGTGCTGCCCACATCTCATGAATGAATCGAAGGGCTCTCCATCCGTCTCGGCTTCTGTCCGCTAACAATCCCCGTCTACACCATCCTAAAGTCTTCAACTTTCATCATCGGTACCTATTATTTTCATATCATCTGCAAACATTACGAAGCTGCTCCCGGCACCCGTTGTTCACAAAAATGATTGACTCAAAACTGACTAATGTTGGTTGGCGGCGAAATATAAAAAGCATGGGAGCCACACAGAGAGAGAGAGAAAGAGACAGAGAGAGAGAGAGAGAGAGAACTACCCTGAGATTAGATGCTCTAATCGAAACAACACAACTTGTGCCAATCATAAATCAGTTTCGTCGATGGCTTCAATTCTGCTCAGGCCTGATAAGGGGTGGGCGAGATGATAAGAAGTCCTTAAAGCTTACGCTGATAAATAAGGGGGCTGACACCTCGCCTGCCCTTTGCGCAGCCTTCCAAATATGCTGACTCTACATGAGCGACAATCAATCCTCCTCCCTTCCCCTCTCAACAATCAAACCGAGTTTTGCAAAGTTCCAGATTGGCAAAATACACTTTACAACAAAATCCAATTTGACTTCCTGAGTTAGTGGCAGTGGAAAGAAGTAATGCATTACAACTGGACAGTCCAATTAATTCCTTGACACCCTGAACAGTAGAAAAATATATAGGAGTAAGTTTCCTTGCATCTAATATATTACATCTGAGAGCGATTCGCTGTGTTTAATGGAGACCCTTTTTGTCGATTGCAGTTTCCACTTCATACACAACCTCGCTAATGTGTACGTTCTTTTTAGACGCGAGCGATTCAAATTTGGACCTATTGTAATTAGCCCTTTCGCAGGTATAATGGTGCTGATGGTCCATGTCATTGATCCGGTGCCTGCCTTTGTCGGGGCACAGTGGGTAGCACTGTTGCTTCACAGTTCCAGGGTTCCAGGTTCGATTCCCGGTTTGGGTCACTGTCTGTGTGGAGTCTGCACCTTCTCCCCGTGTCTGCGTGGATTTCCTCCGGGTGCTCCGGTTTCCTCCCCACAAGCCCCGAAATAAATTGCTGTTAGGTGAATTGGACATTCTGAATTCTCCCTCTGTGTTCCCGAACAGGCGCCGGAATGTGGCGACTCGGGGCTTTTCACAGTAACTTCATTGCAGTGTTAATGTTAGCCTACTAGTGACAATAAAGATTATTATCATAACCCACACTCTACTGTCTGTGACCAGCTGGTGGTGTAAGTTACCGGCTGTTGTAACAACTGGGTTGATCCGCATGTAATCTGTATCCAGAGTGGAAATAGAGTGGTGTGGGGGCTCTTTACATCCAGGCGGATCCGCATCGCGGGGAGCCTCCCAATTCCGGCGACCCGTCTCCGTAGCCCTTTGTATCCGGGAATATTAAACACCCAGTCCACCCTATTTTGAGCCAGAAAGGTGCAGGTTTTAAGAAGGAGAGAGAGAGAGACAGAGGGAGAGAGAGAGGGAGAGAGGGAGGGAAAGAGAGAGGGAGAGAGGCAGAGGAGTTCTAGTCAGCAATACAATGCTTAATAATAATAATCTTTATTAGTGTCACAAGTAGGCTTACATTAACACTGCAATGAAGCTTTACTGTGAAAAGCCCCTAGTCACCACATTCCGGCACCTGTTCGGGTACACTGAGGGAGAATTCAGAATGTCCAAATTACCTAACAAGCACGTCCTTCGGGACATGTGGGAGGAAACCGGAGCACCCGGAGCAGACACGGGGAGAATGTGCATCCTCTGCACAGACAGTGACCCAAGCCAGGAATCGAAACTGGGTCCCCGGCGCGATGAAGCAACTGTGCTAACAACTGTGCCACTCTGCCACCCATTAGCAAAGATTCGAAACGAAGATTAGGTGGATTGGCCATGCTAAATTGCCCCTCAGTGTCCAAATGTTAGATGGGGTTGAATAGGGCAGGGAAGTGTGAATGGATAGTGTGCTCTTTGGGAAGGTTGGTGCAGACTCGATGGGCTGAATGACCTCCTTCTGCACTGTCGGGATGCCACGATTCGAGGTTACTTGCAGAATGAAATTCCTCAGTGTTTCCACAAAGGATGTGACAGAATTCCAAAGGGTCACAAAGCTTCACATGGACGAACCTGTGAGTTCCAGACTCTCCAATCAGGGAAAGGACCCTTGCAGCATTTACCAACTGCGCTGTGGCCTCTATCTCCGGTGACAAAGATCCCATCTCCTCCACAAACCCATCTCAGTTAGAACTCTGCCAGGCAGCAGAACAACTGGGACCTTCCAATCTAATCAGCCCAGTTCAAACTGAAAATGAAAGAGTCCCTGAGTGAACATGTTATACATATTTTATATTCCCACAGTGGGATGCTGAAACAAACCAGAACATTTTATTAAAAAGGCTATTTCGGTGTCAGGAGTATCTTTATAAACCTTTATTAAACTCACAAAAATAACCCCAGAAGACGAAATGCCGAATGTGTCTCTCCCTCTTTCTCCAGCTTTGCCACCTGTATTAATTCCATTACAAGGTAAATTTATAGAGAATTGGCAAGGCTGTGTACGCAACCCAAAGAGATTGCAAAGGACTTTCACAACCTTTTTGCCCCCAACCTTTTTAATTTCATGAACTGTTCCACGAGAAGCAGGAGCAGAAGCAGTCCATTGGGTCTGCTCTGCCATTCAATGAGATTATGACTGATCTGATGTGATAATCTTCAACTCCACCTTTCCCATCTTATCCCCATAATCCTTGATTCCCTTACTGATTAGAAATATTTCCATCTCAGCCCTGGACATACATAACGCCCTGGTCTCTAATGCCCGACAAGGCTTTTTGAGGCCGCGCACACGACCATTTGCAATTGCAGAAGATTTTGCAACCCTTTTCGAGCCCTCAAAAGTAAATAAAAAATAAGAGGAGGCTTAAGAAACAGCAGTAAGGGAAGCAGGCAGCAGATATGTCTAATTCCCGATGATAAAGGGCAGGATTTCTCAGATGGTGGGTTTTCACAAGAAGACAAGGGGAAAGATCAGAATTGGGCCACATGGTCCGTTGAGGCAGCTCCAGCGGCCAATGTGATGATAGCTAACCTTGAGCTTCAATTCCACTTTCCTGCCCGGTCCCCAAATCGCTTCATTGCTCGAGAGACCAAAAATCTGTCCATCCCGGTCTTAAGTATATTCAGCAATAGGGCATCCAACCCCATCTGGGGCAGAGAATTCCAAAGATTCACACCCCTTCGAGTGAAGAAACTTTTCCTCATCTCAGTTCTAAATGATGGGCACCTTATCCTAAGATTGGAGCCCCGCTATGGGCTGAATTTTCTTGCTCCACCCGGGGGGGGGGCTCAATGTAAATGCAAAATAAAAATTGAAAACACTGGAAACACTCGTGGTTGGGCAGCATCAATGGAGAGAGGGACATAGTCAACCACCAGCCCCCAGCTTCAAATCATCTGACAATTTCTCAGTACCTATTGTATCAAGCCCCTTCAGGTAGGTTGCAATGATGTTGCCTCTCATTGCTGGAGAATATAGGCCCAATTTACCCACCCTCTCATCATAGGACAACCTCCTCACCCCAGGGACCAATCTAGTGAACCTTTGATGTACGGCCTCCAATTCAAGTATATCCTTCCTTCAATGTGGATTCCAAAACTGCACACACTACTCCACGTGTGGCCTCACCGAACCTTGGCAATACATCCCCATCGATACTGTTGGCCCGGCAGCCATTTAATGTTAATTAACGAGAGCTGGCGTTTTGTCCCTCCCAGCAGTGCCAGTAACTCAGTGGCCGTGCTGTGGCTGACAAGCAGATTCAAACTCCGAGAGTCCAGGTAAGTGTGGAAGGTCTCAAGGTGAGGTGGGGGAGGGATGGCCTGGGGAGGTGGGGGGAGAACACTTGTTCCAGCTTTGTTCTGGATTTCCCCCACCGAAGGAAACGATTTTCCTGCATCTGGCCTATCAAAACCTTTCTACATTATACAAACCTCGCTGGTTTGCAATTTTGATCTCCTTATCCGAGGAAGGATGTTCTTGCTCTACAGAGAGTGCAGCTCAGGTTTACCGGACTGATTCCGGGAATGGCGGGACGGATGTACGAGGAGAAATTGAGTCGGTCAGGATTATATCCGCGGCAGTTCAGACGAATGAGGGGGTGGGGGGGAGGGGGGGGGTGGGGGGGGGGGGGGGTGCGGATCTCATTAAAAACCTGCAAAATTCTGACAGGACTAGACAGGCTGGTTTCGCTCAGTGGGCTAGACAGCTGGTTTGTGATGCAGAACAAGGCCAGCAGCGCGGGTTCAATTCCCGTACCAGCTGACAATTCTGAATTCTCCCTCTGCGCACCCGAACAGGCGCCGGAATGTGGCGACTAGGGGCTTTTCACAGTAACTTCATTGCAGCGTTAATGTAAGCCTACTTGTGGCAATAAAGATTATTCACCATTTACAGGAAGGATGTTCCCGTTGGTGGAGGTGTCCAGAACCAGGGGTCACAGTCTGAGGATACTCGGGAGACCCTTTAGGACAAAAGTGAGGAGAAATTGCTTCATCCAGAGAGTTGTTGGCCTGTGGAATCCGTTACCACAGGTAGTAGTTGAAGCCAAAACATTGTCTGTTTTCAAAAAACAGTTAGATATAGCACTTAGGGTGAAGGGGATGAAAGGATATGGGGGGTAAGCGGGATTAGGCTATTGAGTTGGATGATCAGCCAGGATCATACTCAATGGCAGAGCAGGCTTGAAGGGCCGAATGGACTCCTCCTGTTCCTATTTTCTATATTTCTATGCACCACTTAGCAACCCACATCTCCTTCCGACAGGTCGCAGTCCGAGTTTTCTCATTTGCTGCTTCCCCCTCGATTTAAAAAGAAACACCCAAGTTCTGCAACTATGCAGGGTCATCATTTCAATTCAATTCGAGGAGCCATTTCTCAGTTGCAAGCCCTCGGAGTTAATGATCTTTAAATTACAGCATAAACCGGTCTGATGTTCAGGGAGTTTGGTTGGGTTGCAGAAAAGTCCCCGAACAGGGCTTGTTCTCCACAGCAGAAAGCTACGCCGTGTCTTTCGAAAACTTCTACTTGTCAATAATGTATAATTCCCACCGTGCATTCTTCATCTTTCTAATTACATGCTGCGCTGTACTTCAAAATAGGGAAGAGGGGAGTAAAAGACTGTTCTCGAATCCCAGTGTTTTCAGGGAATGAGCAGT
The DNA here is from genome assembly GCF_902713615.1 of Scyliorhinus canicula. Lineage (NCBI taxonomy): Eukaryota > Metazoa > Chordata > Chondrichthyes > Carcharhiniformes > Scyliorhinidae > Scyliorhinus > Scyliorhinus canicula. Next base: position 8,419,255 of record NC_052161.1, read on the forward strand.
AACAGATGGCTACTAATGAAGTGTTGAAATGTGATTAAAGAATAGAGAAGCAAAATCAGACATCTGCTCTCCAAAAAAAAAAACCCCCACTGGCTGACTGCTCCACAAATCATTTCAGTCGAAGGTCATAAGGAGCAGCTCCAGCCCACACTTTGTTTCTTCGTTTAATCAAAACCCCGAGACGGGGAGGTGGCGATGGGACTGCTCTGTGGTAAGTGACGCTCGAGTGAGTGACTTACGGTGAGATATCGCTGGGCTGTTGGTCTGAAGCCAGGTGATTAAGGCCCTGACGCCCGTTGCTCTCTTTGTAAGAAACGGATGGTCTCTCGTAGTCAGGCCAATGATGGACTATGTCCATGAGCTGAACTGACGCTGCTTAATTCCGGCACTGAGCGTTGTCGATATGAGCACTACGCACCAGCTTGGATCTTCAATCTATCTGCAGGATATTTTGAAGGTCTCACCGGGCTGTGATTCACTGTTTGGTTTAAATCAGAGACTGGGTTCTCTGCACTCCTACACTGAAATCATGGCAGGCGTTGGGGGGCGGACAATCCATTTTGGCGTACAAAATCGGTACCGCCGTACTCGGGGATTACGCTGTGCCGCCTAGGGCTTACCTGGAGCCATTGCCAGAGGCCCGCTCCGCCATTCTGCGCCCCCGACTGCCCGATGGATCTAATGTGGCCCAGCCAGTCGGGATACGGGCGTGGCAGCTGCGGACTCAGTCCGCGGACGCCCAGGTCGGAGCGGATCGGAGGACGGGGGGGGGGGGGGGGGGGGGGGGGGGGGGGGGGGGAGAGGCATTATAGACGGCTGAGAACTGTTTGCGCGGGCGGACAGGGTCGGGCGTGCAGCCGATTGGGGGGTTATTTTTACGGTCCGAGTCCGCCATGGAGCACGGCGCAGCATCTGGAGGAAGCCGCCGTGCACGTGGGAGGCCTCAGATCCCGAAGTGCGGGGGGCCCGTACCTGCAGCAAAAGCTGCTAGAAACACACCGGGTCCTTGCTAGCCCCCTGCAGGGCCTTGCATTTTGGGCCTTCTCACCCAATTTTCTTTGGCTTGAAACTCCACCATTTGTACAACGGCATGGGGGACATAGTCCCAAAAACAGAGAATCCAGCCCGTGGTGTCTAGTTTTGATGAGAGCCCCCAAGTCCCTTGGCTAAGGACATCTCCTTGGTTGAAAAGAGCAGGGGAGATGATAAGGAGAGTCAAAACACTCCTTAAACCTACCTCGGACTAAATAAGCTTCTAATCTCTTGCCCTAATATTGCCTTATGTGGATGAGTGTAAAATGTTGCTTTCTAATGCTCGAAAGACCTTGGGATGGTTCATATGTTAAAGGCACTGAGGTTGTTATTGCTGATTCATAGAATCGTAGAATTTACAGTGCAGAAGGAGGCTATTCGGCCCATTGAGTCTGCACCGGCCCCTGAAGAGGACCCTACTAAAGCCCACACCTCCACCCTATCCCCGTAACCCAGTAACCCCAATGCCCATAATGTCTTTGGAAATTAGGGGTCAATTTATCATGGCCAATTCACCTAACCTGCACATATTTGGACTGTGGGAGGAAACCGGAGCACTCGGAGGAAACCCACGCAGACACAGGGAGAACGTGTAGACTCCACGCAGTCACCCAAGCCGGGAATCGAACCTGGGACCCTGGGACTGTGGAGCAACAGTGCTAATCACTGTGCTACCATGCCTCCCCTTTCTGTCCTTCGGTCCCCTTTGCATTCCTAACCCGTCATTCTCTCAGTCCCTCCCCTTCTCTCTATTTGGACGCTGTTATATCCTTCTCACCAACTCCTTCCCATTCTGGCTCTCTCCTCTTTCCCTGTTCTCTTCCGTCTAACAGTCTCTCCTTCCCTTTTCCTTCTGTTGTTGTTTTTATCTGAAGTAAGGTCAAGGTTAAGATGGCATTTCATCAAAGCCATTCTTAGCTTGACGTCCGCCCAGTTCAGTTCTGCCCCAAGAAAGGTCTCTGGATCTGCTGAAGCCCCTCCATCATTTTAAAGACAGTTAGCAGATCGGCCCCTCAACCTTCTCCTTGCCAGAGTGAAGAGCCTGTCCAGATAATCCTCACAAACATAACTGAGCAGTTTGCACCATCATCTTCCAAATCTGACACCGAAGCAAGTCCCAATTTCAACACAGCGATGATTCGGGGGAAGAGGAACAAGATGTGAGACCTCTGCATTGGGAGAGGAAGAGGAACTGATAAATGTTGAAGGAACGATGACAGGTTAGAGTGAATGGAGAGAAATGTTCAATATTGGAAGGCAAACAATACATGCCATCAATTAACCTTTCTATCTTCATTCGCTCTCAATCTGTCCTTTCCCTGCTGTTGATGTGGTCTCCACCTCATACTGGTTGATTCAAGAATCAGTGCATTTTCCTTTTGAATGCTTCACTGAGCTCCTCATCGATTCCACTAAATTCTGCATCAGGCCCGCTGCATTTCCCAATGAGTGTCAATGTGGGGGGGGGGGGGGGGGGCAGTTATGCACTGCAGCCTGGGTGCTGGCATTTGCCAACTAAAGTCCTCGTGAGTTACGGACAACCATCACTGAATAATTACCAGCCTTTTTTTCTTTCATGGGATGTGGGTGTTGCCCATCCCTAATTGCCCTGGAACTGAGTGGCTTGCTCGGCCATTTCAGAGGGCAGTCCAGTGTCAACCACAGTGCTGTGGGGAGGCCTTGTGGTGCATGGGCCAGCGTCCTTATCTCTGAGCCCATATCTCCGGGTTCATGTCCCATCCCAGGCCAAGGCAGGTGCGTTGACAGCACGGTGAAACAGGTTGGATGTTGGCCTGCAAATTCTCCCAAAAGAACAGTTAAATGCTTTCTGCGGAGAAAAAGAGGAAGTGAGAGCACGTAACTGCATTTGCTGAGGTCTAATGTCTGTCAATCGTAGCTAGATGTTTATAAACATTGTGGTTAGTTTCGTAGCTTGAGATCCATTCAAGCATGAAGGGAAATGAAATTCAGCAACCTAGAATACTGGCCGTGTGCAAGCTGTCAATCATGACCTGGTAAATCCAATTTCTCATTGATGTAAAGGAAAGCCTTGCAGATCAAAGATCCGAGAGGGTTTAAACCCAGCTGATGTGCTTTTCGCTTTCCAGGAATTTGCAGGTGCTACTTTCTCTGCCTGAGCCAGTAGGTGTAAGGTATAACTGACCTTTAAAGCAGTGATTTATTTCACTGTGTCTGTCTCTGTAATGGAGGAGGGTCTAAGGTGGATTGGCCATGCTAAATTGCTCTCAGTGTCCAAAAATGCTCGGTGAGGTTACGGGGGTAAGGAGGAGGTGTGGGGATCGGGTGGAGGTATGGGCTTATACCTCCAAGGGCCGTGCGGACCCGATGGGCCGAATTGCTCCTTCTGCACTGTAAATTCTATGATCTATGGTGGGGGTCTCTCTTATGAGAGGGTCTCTGGTGACGGTCTCTCTTATGGGGGGAATCTGTTGGGGGGTCTGTTAAGGGTTTTGATTCAGATGTGTTGGGAGGAATTTGTATCGTGGGGGGGGGGGCCTCCGATGGAACTTGGAGGAAATACCCTTAAAGAGTTACCCCCATGGCCCACCGCGTCACAGCCTTGTTCAAAAATACCTAGATCACTTCTCGCCCACATGAATCCCGACCCAGAAGACCGGAGAATCATGCAGACTTGGAAATTCCGGTGTCCAGCCCGGTATTAGGGGCGCAATCCTCGATACCGCCACCAGCCTGGTAAAGACTCCTCTGAACTGAGCAACTCCCACCACACAACTTCACCCCTGAGCCCCGACTCCCCCATTGAGCCCATCCAACGCTACTCTCCACCCCGACCCACGGCTCTATCCCGGATCTAATCCAACTAGCCCCCTGCTCTGACAATCCTTATTAACAATGCCAAGTTGCCCCTTAGTGTCCAAAGCTGTGCAGGTCAGGTGGATTGGCCACGGCCAATGCGCGGGGTTAGGGGATAGGTCGAGGGAATGGACCCAGGTAGAGTGCTCTTTTGGAGGGTCAGTGCCGGCTCGATCGGCCGAATAGCCTCCTTCTGCACTGTTGGGATTCTGTGGCTTCTATGTCAGCCTACCCACCGACCACCCTACTCAGCCGCACTCCCTAGCCACCCTTCAAAACTGTTCACTTAACGAATAGTGCTGTGAAAAGTGTGCGTGGTACCTGCGCAGATTCCATCCGCTGTTCCCTCCGGGGTTTCCGGCAGGGATCTTCCTACCATCGGAAGATTTCCATGAAAAATGGGAGGAAGCCGTGTGTGTGTGTGTGTGTGTGTGTGTGTGTGCATCAGATCAGGATCGGGAATAGGGCTTCCGACCCTGAACGGAGGACTCTGGGCCCTGATATCCCGACTCAGAGGCGGAGGAGGGAAAGGCTGGCCGTACACCTTCACTACCTATCGGAAACATTTAAAATTATGAAGGGAGTAGATAGGATAGATGCAGGCAGGTTGTTTCCACTGGCGGGTGAAAGCAGAACTAGGGGGCATAGCCTCAAAATAAGGGGAAGTAGATTTAGGACTGAGTTTAGGAGGAACTTCTTCACCCAAAGGGTTGTGAATCTATGGAATTCCTTGCCCGGTGAAGCAGTTGAGGCTCCTTCATTACATGTTTTTAAGGTAAAGATAGATAGTTTTTTGAAGAATAAAGGGATTAAGGGTTATGGTGTTCGGGCGGGAAAGTGGAGCTGAGTCCACAAAAGATCAGCCATGATCTCATTGAATGGCGGAGGAGGCTCGAGGGGCCAGATGGCCTACTCCTGCTCCTAGTTCTTATGCTCTTATGTTCTTCTTATGTTCTTATGTACTAATTCCCTCACCAATGTCACCGGGGTGGGGGGGGGGGGGGTGGGGACGCTTCCATGAACGCAGTGTGCAGCTTGCGTGAGGGGAAAAGTGCACTTAAAACAGGGGGGAGGGGGGAAAACACTCCAGAATGTTCTGACATTGTATACATGGAGCTGGGAAACATTGGGCCACAGTTGTCAGACGCACGCCATCTGGCATTAACAGAATCACCCCGAGGCGAGAAGGATGACTTTTTCTGACATTTGAAATGTTTACAGTAATGCTGAGGTTTACAGAGCCATGCCGCGCTGCCCAATACTCCTACCAGTCACCCTGAAGTAACACAGGGAATATTTGGGACGCGGCGTCTGATCCTGGCAAGGGCGCAGGTGGCAGTTGGTTCACACTCGCGCCCTCCCAGGAGAACGAACAAACAAACTAATTGGAGACCAGTGCCAATGTTTGAAATGGTTGGCAGGCAGGAATCTAAGCTGACAGAAATCGGAGCAGAGGGCAGACGTATTACTTAAATGAAATCTTCATATTTATGGAGTGTTTGAGCGAATCTGTGTAATTAATATCTGTACAAGTTATTGCGAGCAGCTGCGGGGGTGGGCTCAGGGCTTCACCAAGCGATCCAGGGTGGCGGACGGCCAAGGAATTAATTCACATCTGGGGGGGGGGGGGGGGGCGGACTCTCATCGTACTTTGTTTCACAAGAACTTTAGGCAGCTTATTCGGGGGAAGTACGGGGCGTGGAATCGACATCAGAACGAACCCAGCGGGGGCAATGGGCTAATTGTTGACTGGCAGGAACGCCAGCGTTTACCATCAGATCTGTGTTGGCCGTGGTCCCAGCCGATAGCACTCTCGTCTCTGAATCACACGGGATCTGTCTCAAAGTCCCATTCTCAGGTTTCAGCACAAGAAACAAGGTTGACTCTCCAAAGCCGTGTGGAGGGTGTGCTGCGCTGCCGGGGGGGGAGGAGGGGGGGGGGGGGTCATTTTTCAAGGTGAGACATTGTGCCCATGATAGGTAACCTCTTTCATCTCAGCGGTCCGCAAGATTGGGGCTCGTTCACTTACTGTGAGCCCGTGAATAAAATTGATTACACGTCGAATATCTCATAAGTTATAGAAAACGCTTAATCATTCATTGACTATTAGAACTTACATCAGCTTCCCGTACCAGTCTCCCCGAACAGGCGCCGAAAAAGGGGCTTTTCACAGTAACTTCATTGAAGCCTACTCGTGACAATAAGCGATTTTCATTTCATTTCATTTCATTTCATGGGTAAAATTAAAGTAGTGCTTACACTTTGGACACAGAGAGGGCCCGGCCCTCACAGTCACTCTTGTGAGAAATCAGCACACACCTTACTTCACTTGCCCTTGCTTTACGTGTAAACTACTTCAGGCATACCGGCAGGATATAAACTACACGGACGGAAACCAGCGGAATGTGGAAACCCTGTAACTGGACGATGGTCAACAAAATGTCTTGTGGGCCGCATTCAGAACCTTGATGGGCTGTGTGTGACCCCACCCCGGGGCCAACGGTTGCCCACCACTGCATGGACCCAAGGCTGATCAGGTGGAGGGAGAGGATCCCATGATGTTTATTCAGCAAAGAGCAGAGTTGTTCTCCCCAGTGTCCTGGCCAACATTCATCCCTAAATCGACAGCGCTAAAATGGATTATCTGCTCATTGTCACGTTGCTGTTGTCGTTTTGAACTGCCAGATGCAATTCCTGCATTACAACGCATACCTCATTGGCTGTAAAGGGCTTTGAGATATCGATGGCGTAAAACACGAAAATAAAAGTCTTTTTGTTTCAATCAAATGCTAACTTTGCACTTAAAACAGATATTTTGTATTCATATAGATCCTCATTGGGTTTAGATTATCTCGAAGCACTTCGCACAATGAACTGGTTTCTTTGTGCTCTTGTAATTTAGGCAAATGCAATGCCAGTGAAGTTGGAAATGGCCTTTAGTGTTGTACCTAATTCTGACCATCTCAGAATAAGAGAGATATTTACGGCCCAAAATGCAGTGCGGAAAATCCACAATGCCAATGGCCGTTAGAAGAGGATTGAGTTGAGGAATCACGGTCTCACAGAATCGCAGTATTGTCAGGGGGCAGAAGGAGGCCATTCGGCCCATTGTGCGTGCGCCGGCCCTCCGAATGAGCATCGTAGCTTAGCGACTGGAGGAACGTTACTTGTCTCCCTTTGAAAACTTTACACTGAGGAGAGGCCTCAGAGTTGAAGTAATGGGAGAAAGCTGCTGACTTCCCTCAAGTATCTATCCAATATCTTTCTGAAATCTGGGATTTGCCGCACAGTCGAAATGTGGAGTTAATGTCCAATGAGCTGCCCTTAACATATTGAACTGCACTAACATTTACACCAACAGCCTGCACCATCTACTGAAAATGTAGATGATTTATGAAGGTTCCTGCTGGAGCGTTTAGTCACTGGAGAATCAGTTGGACCTTTGTTGCTTCCATTTTATGGGCATGAAACCGGTGGAGTGAGGGAAACTCGGGGAACCAGTAACCCTTGAGGGACATCCGGTAGCTGGCGAGAGGGTTTCAGAACCCTCTTGGAGTAGTGGCAAGGGAGCTGGGCACATTCTGCCCAGGATCATCCCTGTGGCATCAAGAGAAGGCAGGAAGGCTCCACCAAACCTGCAATAAAACCCGGGTAACCATTCCCAACCCTGAAACTCCCTCCCCGCCACGGAACCATTCTTCAGGGTGAGACCAGCTGCCCGATCAATGTACACCCATTCCAGGTCCAATAACAGCCCCAAAGGAATTTACACTCCTGTGAATTTATTCAATCAATGCTCAGGCTTCAATTTCATTTTTAATGTGGATCCTGGAGAGTTGCTTTGCCGGTTATTTCTGAATGCTAGCAAAAGGGAGAAAGAAGTTGCATTTATGTAGCACCTTTCATGACCGCATGACGTGGCGAAGTGATTCCTGTCGTGTTATGCTTCTTCATGTAGCATAAGCGGCTTCCTTGATGTATGCTCTGACAAAGGGAGGTTCAGACTTGGAGATAGCTTTAACACATTTATCGAACAGTTAACTATTCTCCTACTTGAGTTTGACTCTCTTGCTAATCTAACTATAGTAACTATATCTAAGTAACGGTATGCTCTAATCCATGCGGTGGGTGTGATGCTTCCTGATCTGCCCCTGTCTCTCTGAGTGTCGCCTATGGAAAGAGAAAGAGCATGTGTGCCCTGTCCTTTTATATGGGTAGCCCCCTTGTGGTAGTGTCACCTCTGGGTGTGTCTTGACTGCCCATTGGTCGTGTCCTATCTTACTGACCTATTGGTTGAATGTCTGTGTGCCATGATGTCTATGGTGCTCCCTCTAGTGTTTATTTAGTTCTAGTGTATTTACATTAACCCCTTGTGTATTTACAGTGCCCTAGTGTGTCTACATTAACCCCTTGTGTATTTACAGTGCCCTAGTGTGTCTACATTAACCCCCTGTGTATTTACAGTGATGCATATCACCACAATTCCCAGCAAGCGAAATGTCACTGTTGTAATGTGGGAAATGTGGCAGCCAATTTGTGCACAGGAAGCTCCCACAAACAGCAATGGAATAATGACCAGATAATCTACTCTAATATTTGTTGAGGGGAAAGTATTGGTCAGGACTCGAGAGAAACCGACGATGTTCATCTTTGAATAGTTCCAGGAGTCCTCCATCCTCACCTGAGAGGGCACACGTTTAACATCTCCTCTGAAAGATGGCACCTCTGACAGTGCAGGGTTCCCTCATTACTGCACAGGGAATGTCAGCCTCGAACTTGGAGACTTGAACCCACAATCCTCTGACCCATTGACCAGAGCGCTGATGCCATGCTCCTCAACGGAGTGCCTGCGTTGGACTCCTGCTCTTTTTAAATGCTCTCTCCGCGATGCATTCATCTGCTCACTTACCGGCCTGGGCTGCTATGTCTGTGAAGGTGCCATCGCCGTTGTTCTTGAATAGGAAGTTTGGCCCATTCTCGTTGTCGCAGAATATGTCGGATCTCTCAGAGCTGACGATGGGGCCAACCGCAACTCCACGGCCACCTGCACCAGAGGAGAGAGAGGGGAGAACATCAGAACTAGGAGCAGGAGTGGGCCATTCAGCCCCTCGAGCCTGCTCCGCCATTTAATACAATCATGGCTGATCAGCCTCATCCCCACCTTGCTGCCCGCTCCCCATAACCCTTTTGCTAATTAAAAAAACTATCTATCTCCTCCTTAAATGTGTTTATAGTGTTCCGGCGTCCACTGTACTGTGGGATAGAGATCTCACAGATACACAACTCTTTTAGTGAACTAATTCCTCCTCATTTCTGTCCTGAATCTGCCACTCCTTTGCCTAAACCAATGGCCTCATATTCGCGAATGCCCAACAAGGGGAAACATCCGCTCTACATCTACCTGTCAATCCCCTTTAGCATCTTATATACATCAATTTTATCTCCTCTCATTCTTCTAAACTCCAGCGAGTATAAGGCTAAACTGTGCAATCGCTCTTCATACAACATGTCCTTCATCCCTCGAATCAATTTAGTGAACCTTCTCTGAACCTTCTCTAATGTATTTACATCCTTCCTCAAGTAAGTGCACAGTATTCCAGATGCCGTCTCAATAATGCCTTGTACAGTTGCAATAGCGCTTCCTTACTTTTATATTCTATTCCATTAGCAGTGAATGCAAGATTTCCATTTACCTCCCTTATTACCTGCTGCACCTACATACTAACTTTCTGAGACTCATGCACGAGGGCACCCAGATTCCTCTGCGCCGAATCATTTCGAGGTTTCTCTCCACTGAAATGGAGGGATAAAGCACAGGCAGCTAGTGTAGTGTATTGAAAATTGTGTTGTACATTTTGTCCCCATGAGGCTACCATACACACACACATATACCAGCAGAGGGAGTCTACTAGGAAGACATAATAACGGATCCATGTTTCATAGCTTATGCAGTTCTAATGCTACATGTTTTTGGCCCAAGAACTTCACAGCTGGGTTGGGAGCATCAACAAATGACTGAGAAACAATGACTGGCAGCAGCAGTGGAGAAATCAAATTCAATGTACGCAGTTTATTGGATGAGGTCTTTCACCTTGTCCAGTTCACGAGAACCAGAGGACATGATGGCCTGCACTTGAAGGTGGGGGGGTTGCGATGTTAAATTCAAAATTAACCTGTGGAAACAGGGGGGCTGGATTCTCCCGCGCCACATTTCTGTGCCGACCCGCGGGTCGGTCAATGGGGTTTCCCTGCCATTGGGAAACCCCCGGGCGCCGGCAGAACGGAGAATCCCGAGAAATATTTCAGGGCATGGTCAATCTATGGATGATGGAGCAGAAAATATTAATTAATGCAAATCCAAATCAAAGATTTCTTTCAGATAATAACATTTGGGATGCAGTACATGGGTGGTGGTGTGGGTGGGTGGTGCTGTGGAGAGGAGGTGAAAAGTGTGTTAGAGAGTTGACCTGACTTTGAAAGGTGGCTTTTGGAGCTGTGTTACCCAAATCTCTCCACCACTGGGAGAGTGGTGTCCGTCTCAGTTCTGGGTCCGTTGTGCACTCATCAATAGTGGGCAACCACGGCAAATGTTCAATAGGGAAAGGAAACTGTCTAAGATCCACTTGTCATAGTTATACCCAGAGGTTAGGAACTAGATTTTAAAAACCCTGACATCTTTGTCATGGAATGCATATTGTAAATATCACTCGTAATTGCAATTATATCAAGGGGGTGTGGTTAGCACAGTTGGCTGGATGGTTGGTTCTTGATGTGGAGCAACGGCAACAGTGTGGGTTCAATTCCCGTACCGGCTGAGGTTCATGAAGGCCTCGCCTTCTCAACCTTGCCCCACACCCGAGGTGTGGTGGTCCTCAGGTTAAAGCTCAATGAGGGGGCCAGCCTATAACTATAGTGACATTTGATTGAGGCACCACAGTGAGTCACATGCTGTAGGGAAAGAACTGGATTGGACGTTTGCGAATGTCCAATTTGAACATGTTATGGAATGTAACTTTACAGCATTTTATGAAGTAAGTTCGGAGGCTCTGTTTTCTCTTCAGCTGAGCTGGTAGGCATTCTCTGTGAGACTGTTTCTCCAAGTTAGAGTTTTGATGGGAACCGCAGAGCTGAGCAGGATCTTTTTGAATCGCTCTCCCAGAAGGGGTGGAATTATTTTGCATCAAGCATTCAAAGATAGAGCTGGGGAGGAGGAACTTTCCGAATTCCTCTCTCATTAAGGGTACCAGGCCACTCGAAGACCTGGCGGAAACTGCTGCTCTGATATTCTGTTTAACTGAGATAAGCTGTTGGTGAGTGCTGAAGCTGACCACATATCAGAAACTGAGCAGATCTGAAGTGCATCCTCTGAGGTTAAGGCTCAGCTCAACACAGGTTGAAGCGTGTCCCTGGAGGGACTCCCTCAGACTGAGAATCCGGCCTGAGTGGCCCAGCTTGAACATCCAAACCAACCGACGGTTCAATAACTCACATTCTTAAGAGATCACCGTCTCTAAACCCCAGCAGCAAAGATCCTCAAGTATCTCATACCCAGTTTAATCCCCATCATTTTGATCCTCCCCCTTTCGCCCTGTGTGTCTGGGTGGAGGGTGGGCTGGTGTGGAGGGGAACAGGTAGACTAGTGGACCATTGTTCCATTATTTCCATTACATGTTCATCTTTTACCCTTGTTCTAAATAAACAATTTTTTTAACATTTTACTTGCAGATCTGGTGCATGTAACTCATTGGGGCAGTCAAGGATCTCAGGAAAATACACAAATTATTGGTTAATTCACTTATGTTGGGATTCCAGGGTCTGTGGGTCTGGAACACACCGTGCACTCACCCCGGGTGTTTTAACACAACAAATGCTGGCCTAACCAGCGAACCCCACATCCCAAGAATGAATTTACAAAATTCTTTACCCTCTCCTGCCCACATGCTCACGCCAACTGTATTATGGCAAGGGCACAGGGCATAGAAGCAGGAGTAGGCCATTCGGCCCATCGAGTGCGTTTCACCATGCAATTAAATCGTGGTTGATCAACCTCAAGCCACTTTTCCATACTATCTCCATATCCCTTGCTGTGACTAGTCTCCAGAAATCTATCGGTTTCCTCATGATTGAGATTCCATTGACCTCTGGGGTCGAGAATTCGAAAGATTCACCACCGTCTGAGTGAAAAAATTCCTCTTGATCTCAGTCCTACTTGGCCTAACACTTATCCGGAGATTATGTCCCCTGGTTTTAGACTCACCAGCCAGAGGGAACACCTTAGGCTAGATTCTCTGCCGCACTCGTTTTCTGGTGCAGCGCGCCCCTGCCGACTGCAGGATCCTCCGACCTGCCTGCTGGCCAGTTGGGTATCCCATTATGAGCACCCGCACGGCGTTGGGAAATCCGTGGGCATGAGGTCATCCCTTATTCTTAAAAGCTCTGTGGAATTCAGACCCAGTCTCCTCAACCTCTCCTCATAAACAATCCCACCATCTCAGGGGTTAGTCCGGTGAACCTCTGATGCACCCCCTCGATGGCAAATGTATATTTTCAGATAAGGGAACCAAAACTGCACAGTACTCCAGGTGAGGTGTCACCAAGGCTCTATACATCTGCAGCAAGACATTTTTGTTCCTGTACTCAAATCCTCTCACGATGAAGGTTAACATATCAGTTCCTCAGTTTCACAAGTCCCTTGGTCACTTTGGATTTCTGGGATACTTTCTGTGCCTTATTCCTCGAAGACGGGCACAAAGTAAACCATTTAGTTTCTCCGCTATTTCCCTGTTCCGCACCGGGAATTCTCCTGACCCCACATGTAATGGAGCCACATTTGTTCCAGCTAATCTTTTCCTGTTCACGAACCTAAGTAAGCTTTTACATTCTGCATTTATGTTCCCCATTAGTTTGAATTCAGTTTCTCTTTTCCCTTTCTTCATCAGTTTCTTGATCCTCCTTTACTGGATTCTCAATTGCTCCCAATCTCCAGGCTCCCCACTTTGAGGGGCTAGGCCCACGCCGGCTGGCGTGAACGGCCTTTGGCGCCATGCTAGCCGGGGCCGAAAGGACTTCGCCGGCTGGCATAAGTCCGCGCGTGCGCCGGAGCGTCAGCGGCTGCTGACATCATCCCGGCACATGCGCAGGGGAGGGGGTCTCTTCCGCCTCTGCCATGGTGCAGACCATGGCGAAGGCGGAAGAAAAAGAGTGTCCCCACGGCACAGGCCCACCCGCCGATCGATGGGCCCCGATCGTGGGCCAGGCCACCGTGGGGGCACCCCTCCGGGGTCAGATTGCCCTGCACCCCCCCCCCCCCCCCCAGGACCCCGGCGCCTGTACGGTAGGTGGTTTAATCCACGCCGGCGGGAGAAGCTTGACAGCGGCGGGACTTCGGCCCATCGCGGGCCGGAGAATTGCCCGGGGGGGGTGGTGGGGTGGGGGGGGGCGCCGACTGGCACGGTACGATTCCCGCCCCCGCCGAATCTCTGGTGGTGGAGAATTCGGGACACAGCAGGGGGGGATTGACGCCGGGCCCGGGCGATTCACCGACCCGGCGGGGGGTCGGAGAATCCCGCCCCGTTATTTTATTGAGAAGGCCAAACTCTCAAGACACTGCAAATGGTGAGAAATGGATATTGCACGTTCTCCCCGTGTCGGCGTGGGTTTCCTCCGGGTATTCCGGTTTCCTCCCACAGTCTAAAAATGTGCAGGTTAGGTGGGTTGGCCATGCTCAATGAACGGGGGTAGGACAGGGAATTGGGCCAGATAGGAGGCTCTTTTGGAGGGTTAGTGCAGACAGGATGGGCAGAACGGCCTCGTTCTGCACTGTAGGAGTTCTATGGAAATCAGGAAGTACTTTTTGAGATAATAAGTTGTAGAAATAGAAACCCTTTCCTTCCTAGGGCTCTGGATGCTGGATGTCAATTGAAGACTGGGATGGGAAGGTACCATGGGATTTGGAGCGAAGACAGGTGAATGAAGATCTAGCTGAATGCTGAATGGTCTGGAGGCCTGAATGGCCTTTTGATCCCATGGCCTTGAAATCCCATTGACAGAGGGTGACAAAAGTCATCAATGAATTGTTCTCTGAAGTATCGTCGTTGGAGGTGAACAACTAGAGACATGTCATCATTTATAGTTAACAACCATTCTACAGGACAGAATGACCTTTGGTTCCAATGTGCTGATTGGGTTGGCAGAGCCTGAGCCTGTGCTTGGGAGCAGGATATCTTTGTCATGTTGAACTAACACATTTTTCAGTTGAAGGTAAGAGTATCCCAAATAAATAAGGCAGGAGACATGGGACACGATGGGACAAAGGGCCTCTTTCTGTGGTGTGAAGCTCAATAGAGAGAGCGACATTTCCAATTACAACAACGTAACAGGACTAACAAACGCACAATAACTTGCAGAGGGATTATTACAGAAAATAGGCATAGATAAGAGCCTGAAATTATGGCACTAGAGTGGGGTAAAAATCTGGAGAAGAATTTCAAACTAATTCTTTGACGGTGGCATGTTAATAAGATTGTTAAAAAGAAAAAGCATGGGGTAGCACGGCGGCACAGTGGTTAGCATTGTTGCATACGGCGCTGAGGACCTGGGTTCGAATCCCGGCCCTGGGTCACTGTCTGTGTGGTGTTTGCACATTCTCCCCGTGTCTGCGTGGGTTTTGCCCCCACAACCCAAAAGATGTGCAAAGATTGGTCACGCTAAATTGCCCCTTAATTTGAAAAAATAATTGAGTACTCTAAATTTATTTAAAAAAAGAAGAAAAAAAAGAAAAAGCACTGGGGATCCTTGGGCTCCAGATCATCGACTTGGACACCACCATTGCACGTGGTAACACCACCCACCAGGTACGCGGCACATACTCGTGCGACTTGACCAATGTAGTCTACCTCTTACGCTGCAGGAAAGGATGTCCTGAAGCGTGGTACATTGGCGAGACCATGCAGACACTGCGACAATGAACGAACGGGCATCGTGCGACAATCACCAGGCAGGAATGTTCCCTTCCAGTCGGGGAACACTTCAGCAGTCAAGGGCATTCAGCTTCTGATCTCCAGGTAAGCGTTCTCCAAGGCAGTCTTCAGGACACGCGACAACGCAGAATTGCCGAGCAAAAACTTATACCTGTAGCTAAGTTCCGCACGCATGAGTGCGGCCTCAACCGGGATCTTGGATTCATGTCGCATTACATCCACCCCCCACCATCTGGCCTGGACTTGCAAAATCCTACCAACTGTTCTGGCTTGAGACAATTCACACCTCTTTAACCTGTGATTATCCCTCTCCCTGGATCTGTAATGATTTGATTACCTGCAAATGCTTGCATTCCAAGCATTGTCCAGCGTCTCTGACTTTGTCTATATAAATGTTTCTGGAACATACTTCTCCATTCACCTGAGGAAGGAGCTGCGCTCCGAAAGCTTGTGTTTGAAACAAACCTGTTGGACTTTAACCTGGTGTAAGACTTCTTACTGTCCATAAATAAAGGCTTAGATTTCAAATGCATGAGATTATGCTGAAACGTAATAAAATGATTGCATAACCTCCTCTGGAGTGTCTAATTCTGGGTTCCACGCTTGAGGAAGGATTTATGAACCTTGGGGCAGGCGCGGTGGAGATTTACTGGAATGGGATCAGCAACAAGAGACTTGGTCATGTAGAGATACCAGAGAAGCTGAGGCTGTTATCCTTAAAGCAGAGAAGGTTAAGGGAGAGATTAATTGAGTTGTTCAAAATGATAAAGGGTTCTGATAGGAGAAAATAACTGTGGTGACCGTCGATAGCCAGACAACATAGATTTAAGATAATTGGTAACAAAAAAACGGGGAGGTGAAGAGAATTGACCTTTTACTCAACGAGTTGTCATGGTCTGGAACGCGCTGTCTGAAAGTGCAGTGGAAGCTGATCCGTTGGTAATTTTCTGAAGGAATTGGCTGTATGCTTGAAGAGGAAACGGTTGCAGAGTTAAGAAGGGGGCAGGAGAATGGGACTCACTGGATAGTCCTTTCAAAGAGCTTGCAGAGGCACAGGGGGCTGAATGGCCTCCGACAGTGTTGTAGGGTTCCATGATTTACAGGTTCAGTCTCCTCTGGGATCATTTTTTGCTTGCCAACTTCCCAAAGTCACAAAAAACCCGTTTGCGATCTATAGCGGAATCAAATCTAAGATGGACCACATAATTAGCCAATGGTGATTATTGATCACTAATTGATTGCTCATTAAGTGGTAAGTGCTAATTAGGGGGCAATGACATTCCACTCTAATCTCAGCAAACTTCCTCAGGAACAAAGAATAAACAAAGAACAAAGAAAATTACAGCACAGGAACAGGCCCTTCGGCCCTCCCAGCCTGCGCCGATCCAGATCCTTTATCTAAACCTGTCTCCTATTTTCCAAGGTCTACTTCCCTCTGTTGCCGCCCGTTCATATACAAATGGAGGTAAATGTTCTGTGCTCTGAGCCTCATCCCTGTTTACACACACCAATGCTTCCCTTTGCAATCCATCACTGACAGACGTGAGGGGGTACATTCGTCAGGTTATTTATTCAATGTTTCCAACTCTGATAAAACAGCAGTGTGAGAGTAAAAGTATCAATAATTGACGACAAGGGTTCTTCAACTGCAATTTCCTTTTCTCTCTTTGGAGCAAGAGGTTTTATTTTAAGGGTGTCATGTGAGAGTACCTTTAAGAAATGAGTGTTTATAAATGGGTGTGTATATAAATATCTGTAGTGAGAGTACCTTTGAGAAATGGGTGTTTATAAATGGGTGTGTATATAAATATCTGTAGTGAGAGTATCTTTGGCAAATGGGTGTTTACTACTGCAGTGATGTCAGAGAGTGGGTGGAGCTGGGCTATCTGTCAGCTTTTTACTTTTGTTTTTGAGCAGGCTGTAGGGTGTGTTTTAGTTTTGTTTTCAGTGTTGGAGCTGAAGCCAGACAAAGCAGGTGTACTGCTGTTCTCTCTGCCATGAAAAGACTATCTCTTGATCATTTGGTGAATTCAGAATTATAAATGTTTTCAGTAGTGACTTTAACCTGATGTGCTTCTGTTAAAGGTTATGTTTTTTTGTAAATCTTCTGGATGTTAAAAGGAAAGCTTAAAGGATTACTTAGTGTTGTAGTCTTTGGGGGTTGTATGTGAATTAATGGTCGCTAAGATGTTCACTGTTTTTTTTAAAAAGGTTAACTTGAGTTCATAGAATAAACATTGTTTTGCTTTAAAAAATACTTTTCCATTTCTGCTGTACCACACCTGTAGAGTGGGCCGTGTGCTCCCCATACCGCAATCTACTAAAAGTTGTGGGTCAGGTGAACTCCATGATACACTTTGGGGTTCTCTAAACCCTGGCCCATAACAAGGGCCCACTTTCGATCTTTCAATAATACATAGAAATGACGGCAGTTCATTAACTGGAGTGTATGCCCTGCAGATACAGGAGCGATGTGACCAACATTCTCTCTCTCTCCCATTACATCTGCTCCACCCCGGAGCAGCTTGGATGACTGATCCATTGAGGAATTAGCCTGAGCGTTGGGCGGTTTTTAATTCATTGCTGTGACGTGGGGGTCACTGACAAGGCCAGCATCGATTGTCCTCGAGACGGTGGTGGGGGGCTGCCTTCTTGAATGCAACCCAGTAGCTTGCTGGGGCCACTTCAGAGGGCAGTTAAGAGTCACCCACATTGCCGTGAGCCAGGAGCCCAGACCAGGTGAGGACAGAAGATTCCCTTCCCGAAAGAACATTTGTGAACCGATGTGTTTTCGTGACAATCCAGTCGCTTCTTGATCACTATTATTGGTGCTATTTTACAAATCACACAGGGAGCAGAATTTTACACAACCCACCCGCCCAAACCCAGGCACAATTTCACGCCAGGGCGGGCCAGAAACCCACCCTTTCACCTATTAAGGTTCATGAGTGGCCACTTGATGGCATTATCCTGCCCAGCCTCAATTTTTAGACTGGCAGGAGCGGGTGCAGGTAGGGTGGGGAACTGACAAACAAATCTTCTGCCTCTCAGATGGGAAGGGGAGGGAGGGTCGCACCTCAGTCTGAAGGCCCCCTCAGAGTTGGGAGCGTCCAGCCCTCCAGGACATTGGAGCTCCAGGCCTCCCTCCTCCTTACCACCCCCCCCCCCCCCCCCCTTCCCTCCCCCCAAAACCCTGCAACACCCCTTCTGGCCACTGCTTTGCTGCACAAGGCCTTGCTGGAGAGCTGTCAGCCAACCTGATTGGCCGGAAGATTTCACAGACAGGACTTCCTTCTCCGCTCACTGGAAGTCCCGCCCACTGCCAATCAAAGCTCAAGTGAGCATTAAATGACAGTGGGATTTTGAGCTGCAACAGGGGCGTACATCACGTTACCCGGGGTGACGGAACACCGATCGCTCACCGTCCTTAAAATCCCATCCACAGAATCCGGGTTGGTGTGACCAGACACAGTCTTAACCACATGTTGTCGTCTGGAGCTATAGACAGTGATGGTAGAGGCTTCAATATTCTTTCCATCAATTGGCTGATCAGGAATCTCACCCGTTCTTCCCGCATGGACATTGGAATATGCAGGAAGAATTTGCAGTTGATACCGTTATGAGAGAGATGGGAGAAATACACTGTCTGTCCACGACGCCAAAGGTCGCAGCATATATTGAAATGATTTTTCCAGCCAGCTGAATGGCCAAATGTGCGCTTTGTATTTTAATCTCAGAATGACCACTCATTAGAAACATAGAAACTAGGAGCAGGAATAGCCCATTTGCTTCTACGAGCTTGCTCCACCGTTACATATGATCGTGGCTGATCCTCTATTCAACGCCACACTCCAGCACTCTCCCCATACCCCGGGATGTCTAGAAATCAATCTATTCCCTTCTTAAATATATTCAGTGATTCAGGGAACTCCACAGGTTGACCTCCCTCATCTCAGACCTAAATGGTCTGTCCCGTATCCTCAGACTGTAACACCCTGGCCGGGATTCTCCCCTACCCGGCGGGGCGGGGTGTCCCGGCGGGATGGAGTGGCGTGAACCACTCCGGCGTCGGGCCGCCCCAAAGGTGCGGAAGTCTCCGCACCTTTAGGGGCCAAGCACTCACATTGAGGGGCTAGGCCCGCGCCGGAGTGGTTCCCACTCCACCGGCTGGCACGAACAGCCTTTGGCGCCACGTCAGCCGGGGCCGAAAGGACTTCACCGGCCGGCGTAAGTCCGCGCATTCGCCGGAGCGTCAGCGGCTGCTGACGTCATACCGGCGCATGCGCAGGGGAGGGGGTCTCTTCCGCCTCCGCCATGGTCTTCACCAAAAAGAGCGCCCCCACGGCACAGGCCCGCCCGCCAATCGGTGGGCCCCGATTGCAGGCCAGGCCACCGTGGGGGCACCCCCCCAGGGTCAGATCGCCCCGCGCCCGCCCCCCCCCCCCCCCCCAGGACCCCGCGCCCGCCCGCGACGCCAATCCCGGTAAGGTAGGTGGTTTAATCCACGCCGGTGGGAGAGGCTTGTCAGCGGCGGACTTCGGCCCATCGCGGGCCGGAGAATCGCCGCAGGAGGCCCGCGCGATTCCAGCCCCCGCCGAATCTCGGGTGGAGGAGAATTCGGGACACGGCGGGGGCGGGATTGACGCCGGCCCCGGGCGATTCTCTGACCCGGCGGGGGGGTCAGAGAATCCAGCCCCCTGTTCTTGACCCTCCCACCCAACCAGAGGAAGCAACAATCCAGTCCGTCCAGCCCTGTCACAAGGTTGTGCGTTTCAATTAGATACCCTCTTATTATTCCAGATTCCAGTTAACTCAATCCCTCCTCCGACAACAATCCTGCCATCCCAGCATTCAGTCTGGTGAACCTTCGCTGAACTCCCTCAATCGCAATTCCATCCTTTGACAAGGTGACCAAACTGCACACAATGCACCAGGTGTGGTCTCACCAAGGCCCTGTTCAGCTGCAGTAAGACATCCTCGCTCCTGTACTCAAATCCTGTTGCGATGAAGACTAAGGTGCCATCTGCCTTCCTAACGTCTTGCTGCACCTGCATGCGCCTGCACACCCAGGTTTCTTCAACAACAACAGAATTATTTGCTGATTAAAAAAATCAGTGTCGGTGAGTGGAAACGCAAAGCTTATTAACATGCAGAATGAAAATGAAATTATACTCATTACTCTTTCTAAATACCCAAACTCACACACACAAGCACACAGTAAAATAGAGGAATTCTGCCAAAAGGCTAAAAGTTAACGGCCGAAGTCTTCTTGCCACTCCCATCAGTGGGATCTTCCGATGCGGTATAAACGTTGACTCTTCCATCGATTTTCAGACCGACTCAGGAAAAAACCCGAGGACACCCGATTTCAGCATTTAGAGCAACTTAGGAGCAGCGTCTATACACTTCTGGCCTGAACTGCCTCTGGAATGTAAGGAGCTGGGGGGCTGGATTCTCCGCCGGCTGCAGGATGCACCGTTTTACCGGCAGCCCGGGTGTTTCCTGGCTGCGTGGGGCTGCCCCACAATGGGAAACCCAATTGACCGGCTGGGGTAACGGAGCATCCCGCCGGCGGGGCGAAACAGAAATGTGGCGCGGCCCGTGGTCTTCTTTACCCAAGTCGTTCATCTTTCTTTTCCAAATCAAAACCAAGACCGGCTTTTTAAACAGAGATTTCCAGGCATGGTGTGTGTGTCCCCCCCCCCACCCCACTCCCCCACCCCACTCCCCCCCCCCCACCCCACTCCCCCCCCACCCCCCCCTCCCCCACACCCCCCCCACACCCCACCACCCCACTCCCCCCCCCACACCCCCCACACCCCCCCACACCCCACCACCCCCACCCCCACCCCCCCCCCACCCCACTCCCCCCCCACCCCACTCCCCCCCCCCCTCCCCCACACCCCCCCCACACCCCACCACCCCACTCCCCCCCCCACACCCCCCCACACCCCACCACCCCACCCCCCCTCCCCCCACTCCCCCTCCCCCACCCCCACCCCCCTCCCCCACCCCCACCCCCACCCCCACCCCCCCCTCCCCCACCCCCTCCCCCACCCCCACCCCCCCACCCCACTCCCCCCCCACCCCACTCCCCCCTCCCCCACCCCCACCCCACTGCAAAGCCATAAACCACCAGGCGACCCCTTTCTGTTCACAGTCCACCTAGGTCGAGAGGTTCCTGACTGCTTTCAAACTGCTTAAATACCTTTTCTTTGTCGAGTGCCAGGGTCAGCAGCAAGCAGAGACACTCCATTAGCCCTTTAAGGGACAGTGACTTTACAAAAAGGCAAGGGGCAGGATTCTCCGTCCCCCCAGCCGGCCAATGGGGTTTCCCATTGTGGGCACCCCACCCCCGCGCCGTTGGGAAAGCCCCCGGGGCGTGAGTGCGCTGTTGGTCATCGCGCCGACAGAGAACCAGTCCAAGTTCTTCCAGAATGTCCTTAGTCTTTGAATGTTCGCAGCCATTTTCTACGGTTAAAGCTAATGTTCGGCCACTTTACAAACACACCTTCGTTAGCCATCAAATCCCAGAGTGGGGTTCGAACCTGGAAATTCTGCGTCAGAGACAGAGACACTACCCACTTCGCCCTAACATCTACTGTCACTGATATAAGCTTTTATTCCAGATTTATTTAATTAATTGAATTTGAATTCCCAACAGCTGCCTTGGCGGGAGTTGAACACATATCTCCGGATTATTAGTCCAGGTCTCTGGATTTCTATTTGAGCAGTACAGCCAATTTTCTGCCATTCCCTAATCTAATGCAATTAAGAAGCTTGCTGAGCCATTTCAGACAGCAATTAAAAGTTATGGGTTTGAATTTACATGTAGGCCTCCAGGTAAGGCTGTGGACTTCAGTAGCTTTGCACGTCGGGAGTGTGGTAAAACAGGCAGTGAAAGAGATTCCTTGTCCCACTCCCCATCTCTTTCCTGAGGTTCCTGAGATGTTGGACTTCCACTGCATCGGTGGCACAGTGGTTAGCGCTGCTGCCTCATAGCTCCAGGGACCCAGGTCCAATTCCGGCCTCGGGTGACTGTCTGTGTGGAGTTTGCACGTTCTCCCCGTGTCTCCTCCGGGTGCTCCGGTTCCCTCCCACAGTTTGAAAATGTGCAGATTAAGTGGATTGGCCGTGCTAAAGTGCCCTTTATTGTCCAAAAAGGTTAGCTAGGGTTATGTGGACGGGGTGGAGGCGTGGGCTTAAGTAGGGTGCTCTTTCCAAGGGTCGGTACAGACTCCTTCTGCACTGTAAGTTCCACCAAAGCTAGGGAAGACTGGGGAAAATAGCAGGCCTCTGCTCGCTTCGCAGCAACACTCAGGGAAAGTGGATCCGGACTTTTGGGTCAGGATGTGAGAGGCGATGAGAGAACACGGGGTCAGAGTTTGAGATTCGAACGGGGAGGTCCGACAGTGGCAGGGGTCTGGTGAGGGAGACTGGGTTGAGGCAGGGTAGGGCAGGGTTGTCAGGGCCAAACGTGAGTGGCCAAGAGGGTAGGAGGTGAGAGTTGAGTCGAGGGGAGTTAAAAAGGGAGGGAATCTGGGCTGGAGGGAGTGAGAGAAACTGACGGGCCCGGTAATGAATCAGAATGGGCGTGCACGATACCATGGGTAGGTCGGTCGTGCAGTGGTTAGAACTGTTGCTTCAGAGCGCCAGGGTCCCAGGTTCGATTCCCCACTGGGTCACTGTCTGTGCGGAGTATGCACGTTCTCCCCGTGTCTGCGTGGGTTTCCTCCGGGTGCTCCGGTTTCCTCCCACAGTCCAAAGATGTGCAGCTTAGGTGGATTGGCCGTGCTAAATTGCCCCTTAGTGTCCAAAAAAGATTGGGTGGAGTTACTGGGTTATAAGGATAGGGTGGAGGTGTGGGCTTAGGTAGGATGCCCTTTCCAGGGGCTAGTGCAGACTCAACGGGCCGAATGGCCTCCTACTGCACGGTAAATTCTATCAAAGGTATGTGTAAAGATGCCCCTTTTTTTTTGCTCCTTAACCAAAATGCAGTTAATGCGCGCGCACTGTCCTACTGGCCGTTTTGGGACGTCAGTCGTCCAAACAGCATCTGAAAATTCCTCGACCTTACCTAATGGGATCACCACATAATTTATAACAGGTTCCTGCCTTCCACTGTTCCTCGAAGTCCCACTAGCCAGGCAGTCACACACTGATCTGATCTACTGCACAACTCAGAAGTGAAAAGAGAGAGAGGGAGACAAATGAAAATAAATTAACGGCAGCTGTTGGACCAAATGCCATTTAATGACAAATTGGACTGCTGAAATTTTCCTGCGAATCAAATATTCCATTTAGTTTTTATTAGGAGACCAGTTTGTAAAAAACAAAAAGAAAAAAAAAAATCAATGATTGAAATCGATGCAAATTGTGCGATGGTGGATGAAGAGAGACATTTAGCACTTACACCAGGAGACAGGTCGAGAGACTCACAGACCACAAGAAACTAACCTAACACCCAGAATAGTATTTGCACCACACTAATTCATGCAGGGTTAGCACATCACGCTACCTAGGCCAAAGGCTTTCAGTCATCGGGACATCTATCAGCTTAAAATGGTTAGAATTGTCGTTAAGGTTGCCTACACATTATCTCCTCTTCAATCTTATCCTCTCTTTCCCCTCACTGTCGCTCTCCATACTCTCCTTCCCTCTCTTTTTCCATTCTTTTTCATCTCCACAAACCCTCTCCTCTTTCTCTCTTCCATTCGTTCTCCCTCTCTCTACATTCTTCTCCTGTCTTCTCCCTTCCTCTCTCTCTCTTTCTCTCTTGCTTCCTTCTATTTGCCTCCATTTTTTAATCCACTCTCTGTCTCACTCCTACTGACCACAGTAATTACCGACACACTGCCCGGGGACCCCCACACCACCACAATGCTCACCCCTCCTGTAAACACGGACACATTCCCACGCATCTTCCACACACTACCCCCCCCCCCCCCCCCATCCCCTGTAAATAGCGACACATTCCTAGGAACCCCCCGTAGATCCCGACACTCCCCGGGGACCCCCTGTAAATACTGACACACTCCCAGGGGACCCCCTGTAAATACTGACACACTCCCCAGGGACCCCCTGTAAATACTGACACACTCCCCAGGAACCCTTGTAAATACTAACACACACCCCGGATTCCCCTGTAAATACCGACACACTCCCCGGGTACCCCCTGTAAATACTGACACACACCCCGGGGACCCCTGTAAATACTGACACACTCCCCAGGGCCCCCCTGTAAATACTGACACACTCCCCGGGTACCCCCTGTAAATACTGACACACACCCCGGGGACCCCTGTAAATACTGACACACTCCCCGGGGACCCCCTGTAAATACTGACACACTCCCCGGGGACCCCCTGTACATACTGACACACTCCCTGGCGACCCCCAGTAAATACTGACACACTCCCCGGGGACCCCCTGTAAATACTGACACACTCCCTGGCGACCCCCTGTAAATACTGACACACTCCCCGGAGACCCCCTGTAAATACTGACACACTCCCTGGCGACCCCCTGTAAATACTGACACACTCCCCGGAGAACCCCTGTAAATACTACAACACTCCCCGGAGACCCCCTGTAAATACTGACACACTCCCCGGAGAACCCCCTGTAAATAGTGACACTCTCCCCGGGGACCCCCTGTAAATACTGACACACTCCCCGGGAACCCCTGTAAATACTAAAACACTCCCTGGAGACCCCATGTAAATACTGACACTCTCCCCGGGGACCCCCTGTAAATACTGACACACTCCCCAGGGCCCCCCTGTAAATACTGACACGCTCCTGGCGACCCCCTGTAAATACTGGCACACTCCCCGGAGACCCCCTGTAAATACGGACACACTCCCCGGGGACCCTCTGTAAATACTGACACACTCCCCGGGGAGCCCCTGTAAATACTGACACACTCCGCGGAGACCCCCTGTAAATACTGACACACTCCCCCGGGGACCCCCTGTAAATACTGACACACTCCCCGGGGTCTCCCTGTAAATACTGACACACTCCCCCGGGGACCCGCTGTAAATACTGACACACTCCCCGGAGACCCCCTGTAAATACTGACACACTCCCCGGGGACACCCTGTAAATACTGACACACTCCCCGGGGACACCCTGTAAATACTGACATACTCCCCGGGGACCCCCTGTAAATACTGACACACTCCCCGGGCACCCCCTGTAAATACTGACACACTCCCCGGGGACCCCCTGTAAATACTGACACACTCCCCGGGGACCCGCTGTAAATACTGACACACTCCCCGGGGACCCCCCTGTAAACACTGACAGTCTCCCCGGGGACCCCCTGTAAATACTGACACACTCCCCGGGGACCCCCTGAAAATACTGACACACTCCCCGGGACCCCCTGTAAATACTGACACACTCCCCGGGGACCCCCTGTAAATACTGACACACTCCCCGGGGACCCCCTGTAAATACTGACACGCTCCCCGGGGACCCCCTGTAAATACTGACACACTCCCGGGGACCCGCTGTAAATACTGACACACTCCCAGGGGACCACCTGCGGATACTGTCACACTCCCCTAGGACCCCTGTCGATATTGGCACACGCCCTTGGGGCCCTCTGTACAGACTGACACACTCCTCATAGAAATGCCCACAACCTCCCCTGGCACAACCAGGGTACACTGTGTAAATACAGACACACCCAGAGTGCGCATAAGACTGACACACACCCAGAGAGCTCATAGTCCTGACACACACCCAGAGAGCTCATAATACTGACACACACCCAGAGAGCTCATAGTACTGACACACACCCAGAGAGCTTATAATACTGACACACACCCAGAGAGCTCATAATACTGACACACACCCAGAGTGCTCATAGTACTGACACACACCCAGAGTGCTCATAATACTGACACACACCCAGAGAGCTCATAATACTGACACACACCCAGAGAGCTCATAATACTGACACACACCCAGAGAGCTCATGGTACTGACACACACCCAGAGAGCTCATAGTACTGACACACACCCAGAGAGCTCATAGTACTGACACACACCCAGAGTGCAAATAATACTGACACACACCCAGAGAGCTCATAATACTGACACACACCCAGAGAGCTCATAGTACTGACACACACCCAGAGTGCAAATAATACTGACACACACCCAGAGAGCTCATAGTCCTGACACACACCCAGAGAGCTCATAATACTGACACACACCCAGAGAGCTCATAGTACTGACACACACCCAGAGAGCGCATAGTACTGACACACACCCAGAGAGCTCATAGTACTGACACACACCCAGAGAGCTCATAATACTGACACACACCCAGAGAGCTCATAGTACTGACACACACCCAGAGAGCTCATAATACTGACACACACCCAGAGAGCTCATAGTACTGACACACACCCAGAGAGCTTATAGTACTGACACACACCCAGAGAGCTCATAGTCCTGACACACACCCAGAGTGCTCCTAATACTGACACACACCCAGAGAGCTCATAGTACTGACACACACCCAGAGAGCTCATAGTACTGACACACACCCAGAGAGCTCATAGTACTGACACACACCCAGAGAGCTCATAGTACTGACACACACCCAGAGAGCTCATAATACTGACACAGACCCAGAGAGCTCATAGTACTGACACACACCCAGAGAGCTCATAGTACTGACACACACCCAGAGAGCTCATAATACTGACACACACCCAGAGAGCTCATAGTACTGACACACACCCAGAGAGCTCATAATACTGACACAGACCCAGAGTACTCATAGTACTGACACACCCCCAGAGAGCTCATAATACTGACACACACCCAGAGTGCTCATAGTACTGACACACACCCAGAGTGCTCATAATACTGACACACACCCAGAGAGCTCATAGTACTGACACACACCCAGAGAGCTCATAGTACTGACACACACCCAGAGAGCTCATAGTACTGACACACACCCAGAGAGCTCATAATACTGACACACACCCAGAGAGCTCATAGTACCGACACACACCCAGAGTGCTCATAATACTGACACACACCCAGAGTGCAAATAATACTGACACACACCCAGAGAGCTCATAGTACTGACACACACCCAGAGAGCTCATAATACTGACACACACCCAGAGAGCTCATAGTACTGACACACACCCAGAGTGCAAATAATACTGACACACACCCAGAGTGCAAATAATACTGACACACACCCAGAGAGCTCATAGTACTGACACACACCCAGAGAGCTCATAATACTGACACACACCCAGAGAGCTCATAATACTGACACACACCCAGAGAGCTC
Source organism: Scyliorhinus canicula (assembly GCF_902713615.1). NCBI lineage: Eukaryota > Metazoa > Chordata > Chondrichthyes > Carcharhiniformes > Scyliorhinidae > Scyliorhinus > Scyliorhinus canicula. The sequence goes on from NC_052161.1 coordinate 8,446,432, forward strand.
ATAGTACTGACACACACCCAGAGAGCTCATAATACTGACACACACCCAGAGTGCTCATAGTACTGACACACACCCAGAGAGCTCATAGTACTGACACACACCCAGAGAGCTCATAGTACTGACACACACCCAGAGTGCAAATAATACTGACACACACCCAGAGAGCTCATAGTACTGACACACACCCAGAGCTGATAGTACTGACACACACCCAGAGAGCTCATAATACAGACACACACCCAGCGAGCTCATAGTACTGACACACACCCAGAGAGCTCATAATACTGACACACACCCAGAGAGCTCATAGTACTGACACACACCCAGAGAGCTCATAATACTGACACATACCCAGAGTGCAAATAATACTGACACACACCCAGAGAGCTCATAGTACTGACACACACCCAGAGAGCTCATAGTACTGACACACACCCAGAGAGCTCATAGTACTGACACACACCCAGAGAGCTCATAGTACTGACACACACCCAGAGAGCTTATAGTACTGACACACACCCAGAGAGCTCATAGTACTGACACACACCCAGAGAGCTCATAGTACTGAGACACACCCAGAGAGCTTATAGTACTGACACACACCCAGAGAGCTCATAGTACTGACACACACCCAGAGTGCGCATAATACTGACACACACCCAGAGAGCTTATAGTACTGACACACATCCAGAGTGCGCATAATACTGACACACACCCAGAGAGCTCATAGTACTGACACACACCCAGAGAGCTCATAGTACTGACACACACCCAGAGAGCTCATAATACTGACACACACCCAGAGAGCTCATAGTACTGACACACACCCAGAGAGCTCATAGTACTGACACACACCCAGAGAGCTCATAGTCCTGACACACACCCAGAGTGCTCATAATACTGACACACACCCAGAGAGCTCATAATACTGACACTCACCCAGAGAGCTCATTGTACTGACACACACCCAGAGAGCTCATTGTACTGACACACACCCAGAGAGCTCATAGTACTGACACACACCCAGAGAGCTCATAGTACTGACACACACCCAGAGAGCTCATAGTACTGACACACACCCAGAGAGCTCATAATACTGACACACACCCAGAGTGCGCATAATACTGACACACACCCAGAGAGCGCATAGTACTGACACACACCCAGAGTGCGCATAATACTGACACACACCCAGAGAGCGCATAGTACTGACACACACCCAGAGAGCTCATAATACTGACACACACCCAGAGAGCTCATAATACAGACACACACCCAGAGAGCTCATAATACTGACACACACCCAGAGAGCTCATTGTACTGACACACACCCAGAGAGCTCATAATACTGACACACACCCAGAGAGCTCATAATACTGACACACACCCAGAGAGCTCATAATACAGACACACACCCAGAGAGCTCATAGTACTGACACACACCCAGAGAGCTCATAATACTGACACACATCCAGAGAGCTCATTGTACTGACACACACCCAGAGAGCTCATTGTACTGACACACACCCAGAGAGCTCATAGTACTGACACACACCCAGAGAGCTCATAATACAGACACACACCCAGAGAGCTCATAATACTGACACACACCCAGAGAGCTCATAGTAGTGACACACACCCAGAGAGTTCATAGTACTGACACACACCCAGAGAGCTCATAATACTAACACACACCCAGAGTGCTCATAGTCCTGACACACACCCAGAGAGCTCATAATACAGACACACACCCAGAGAGCTCATAATACTGACACACACCCAGAGAGCTCATAGTACTGACACACACCCAGAGTGCTCATAATACTGACACACACCCAGAGAGCTCATAATACTGACACACACCCAGAGAGCTCATAGTACTGACACACACCCAGAGTGCTCATAATACTGACACACACCCAGAGAGCTCATAGTACTGACAGACACCCGACACGTGCGACTCATAGGGGCCGCCATATTGGGCGCCATCTTCCTCGCCGCCCGCCACGTGCGATCCACGGGGGTGGCCATCTTGTGATCCATTCTCTTCAAACTCAGAAACTCACCTCGATGACTATGAACTCAGAGGGCAGTCATCACGGGGCCACTCCAGCACAGCTGATCGAGCCACCGACTACCCGCAACTCAGCGCGGTCACGTTGGACCAGTTGCGTCCAAAGCATCTCCGCAACTCCATGATGACCGTTAAAATAAACGGGTACAGTTCACCGTGCCTCTTTGACTCCGGGAGCACCGAGAGCTTCGTACACCCAGATCTGGTGAGACACTGTTCGCTCCCTATCTTCCCTGCACGGCAAACTATCTCCCTCGCTTCGGGCTCACACTCCGTTCACCTCCAAGGGCGCACCGCCGCGACCCTAACGATCCAGGGCACTAGCTACGCTAACTTTCAGCTATACGTGCTCCCTGAACTCTGCGCCCCACTCTTACTGGGACTCGTCTTCCAGTGCAACCTCAAAAGCCTCACTCTCAGCTTCGGTGGTCCCTTGCCCCCACTCACTATCTGCAGCCTCGTTACGCTAAAAATCGACCTCCCTCCGCTCTTTGCCAATCTCACGCCGGACTGCAAATCCATAGCCACTCGCAGCAGTCAATACAGCCTGCAGGACAGGGTGTTTATTAGAACCGAGGTCCATAGGCTTCTACGTGAGGCGATCATAGAGGCCAGTAATAGCCCCTGGAGAGCTCAGGTGGTGGTCGTGAAGACCGGGGAAAAATTCCGAATGGTTGTGGACTATAGCCAAACCATTAATCGGTTCGCGCTCCTCCCCAGGATTGTAAACATCGTGAATCAGATCGCCCATTATAAAGTCTTCTCCACGGAGGATCTGAAGTCTACATACCACCAGCTCCCAATCCGCCCGGAGATCCGCCATTGCACGCCGTTCGAGGCCGACGGCCGCCTCTTCCACTTCCTCCGGGTTCCCTTTGGCGTCACGAATGGGGTCTCGGTGTTCCAACGAGCAATGGACCGAATGGTGGACCAGTACGGGCTGCGGGCCACGTTTCCATACCTGGATAACGGCACCATCTGCGGCCATGATCAGCAGGATCACGACGCTAACCTCCATCAATTTCTCCAGACTGCCCAGAAACTCAACCTTACGTACAACACGGAGAAATGCATTTTCCGCACGACCAGGCTAGCCATCCTCGGCTATGTCGTGGGCCCCGACCCAGACCGTATGCAACTCCCTCTCCCTCATTGTCCCAGGGCCCTCAAAAGCTGCCTGGGGTTTTTCTCATATTATGCCCAGTGGGTCCCTCAGTATGCGAACAAAGCCCGCCCACTATTTAAGGCCACACTCTTTCCTCTGTCAGATGAGGCTCGCCAGGCCTTCACCTGCATCAAGGAGGACATCGCCAAAGTGGCCATGCGGGCGGTGGATGAATCCGTCCCTTTTCAGGGAGAGAGCGATGCCTCAGAGGTCGCTCTCGCAGCCACACTAAATCAGGCAGGGAGACCAGTCGCCTTTTTCTCCCGATCCCTCTCCGCTTCGGAACTTCGAGACTCCTCGGTCGAAAAGGAAGCACAAGCCATCGTAGAGGCTATACGACACTGGAGGCACTACCTCGCAGGTAGGAGGTTCGACCTCATCACCGACCAAAGATCGGTTGCCTTTATGTTTGACAACTCACAAAGGGGCAAAATTAAAAACGATAAGATCCTACGGTGGAGGATCGAACTCTGCACCTACAAGTACGATATCATGCACCGACCGGGGAAGCTCAACGAGCCCCCAGATGCCCTGTCCAGCGGCACGTGCGCCAGTGCGCAAGACGACCGCCTTAAAGCTATCCACGATGACCTCTGCCACCCGGGGGTCACCCGGCTCGCCCACTAGGTCAAAGCCATCACCAGGGATTGCCCGATCTGTGCGGAGTGCAAACCGACTTCTATAGACCAGACAGGGCCCACCTGGTAAAGGCGTCCCGGCCCTTTGAACGCCTCGCAATCGATTTCAAAGGGCCACTCCCCTCGACCAATGGAATGTGTACTTTCTAAACGTAATAGACGAGTTCTCCCGCTTCCCCTTTGCTATCCCATGCCCCAATATGACCTCCCACACAGTCATTAGGGCTCTGCACAGCATCTTCACCCTGTTTGGTTTCCCCAGCTACGTACACAGCGACCGGGGTTTATCCTTTATGAGCGACGAGCTGCATCAGTACCTGCTCGACAAGGGCATCGCCTCGAGCAGGACTACCAGCTACAACCCCAGGGGGAACGGGCAGGTGGAGAGGGAGAACGCGACAGTCTGGAAGACCGTCCTCCTGACCCTCCGGTCCAGGAATCTCCCGACCTCCCATTGGCAGGAGGTCCTCCCCGACGCGCTCCACGCTATTAGGTCCCTCCGAAGCACAGCCACCAACCAGACCCCTCACGAGCGGTTATTTGTTTTTTCCAGGGGCACTACCACGGGGATTTCGCTCCCAGCATGGTTGAAGACACCGGGCCCAGTTCTCCTCCGGAAGCACGTCCGGACCCACAAAACTGACCCACTCGTGGAGAGAGTGCTCCTACTCCACTCGAACCCTCAATACGCGTTCATCGAATACCCTATCGGCCGTCAGGACACTGTTTCCCCCCCCCCCCCCCGGGACCTGGCGCCTGCAGGTTCCAACTCCGACACTACTACCGCCGAGGTACCCGTCACACTACACCCCACCCAACCCCCTGCGCCCGGCGCCCCCACGCCTGCAGGTTCACTGCCCGTGCTCCGCGCCCCCACGCCTGTGGTTTTCCGGCGCTCCCCATTACCAGTTGAACCAATCGGGTACGAAGTTCTGACCGAATCACCCCCGGAGTCCGCCATGGTACCCTCGCCGACCGCCACCACCCAGCCACCAGAAGAGGCTGCAACTCCAGCGCTTCGTCGATCCCAGAGGACGACTCGACCGCCGGATCGACTCAATTTATAGACCCATCACCCCCGCTGGACTTGATTTTTTTACAGGGGGTGAATGTGGTGAATCACAATCTAGTAATTCACACTGTGTTATATTGTATGTGTTGTGTCTATGTAAGCTCGGTATACGAGCAGTTGCGCGGCTCTGCCCACAGGGGGAGATGAGGAGTTTGTACTGGGCTCCACTCTTGGCTCCACCCATGGTTCCGCCCATGGCTCCTCCCACTAACCGGAAGTATAAAGCTTTTGCAGTCGTGAGCCTGCCTGCCAGTTCATCTCGTCGCAGGCAGGGTCCGTTGTAAGACTATTAAAACCACTGTTCACTTCCAACCACGTGTCTTGTGAATTGACGGTCACATGATCTGTAATTACGTACATTTGGAGAGCACTTTTAACTCGGTTAAATCACCCCCGCAGCTGAAGACTGACACCAAGCCACACAGGGTGATCCCAATACTGCTGGCGAAAAACTTTTTCAAAGAGATAGATTTTGCAGAATGTCTTAAGGGACATTAATGTCCTTAAGGGAGGACAGGAAGGTGGAAACATTCGGGAAGGAATTCCAGAGCTGAGAGCCAACACAGGTGATGGCCTAGGTGAGTGTGTTAAACGTAAGGGCAGCAGGGTAGCATGGTGGTTAGCATAAATGCTTCACAGCTCCAGGGTCCCAGGTTCGATTCCCGGCTGGGTCACTGTCTGTGTGGAGTCTGCACGTCCTCCCCCTGTGTGCGTGGGTTTCCTCCGGGTGCTCCGGTTTCCTCCCACAGTCCAAAGATGTGCGGGTTAGGTGGATTGGCCATGCTAAATTGCCCGTAGTGTCCTAATAAAAAAGTAAGTGTGTTGTTTCTCGTGTCTTAATAAAGCTCGTAGTCTCAAATGTGGAGAAGATGCTTTATTGTGAGTTTGTTCTCTCTTCAGAGCTGTTACCTAAGGCTACCTTCAGTGCTCCTAGCTGGCGTGTGTGTGTGTGTGTGTCCTGCTCCAAGTTCTGCCCTCTGTGAAGTGTGTCCTCACTTCCTGTCCCCGTCTATTTATATGGCTCTCCCGTGCCCCCTCTAGTGTTTGCTCAGTTGTATTGCATCTGGTTAACTTGTGATCACCACATCCCCCTTTTTCCCTTTACATATTTTCTGTACATCGTTAAAGAAAATTGTACATCCTGTCCCGGTGTATTCATAGCTCTCCCTCTGGTGTTTGCTCAGTTGTTTTGTGTCTAGTCAATCTACGATCACCACATCCCCCTTTTTCTCTTTACATATTTGCTGTACATCGTTAAAGAAAATTATAGAAAACAGTTACTTATGATATGCGTATCTATACAGGTGATGGTGCTATTGCATATTTTACAAAGCCAATGTATTTATATGTCCAATCTTAATAAAAACATTTATGAGTCCAAATTTGATGAATTTGTTCAGAGCTTTTTTTTTCTTTTTGTTGTTGATGACGTGGTGATATTGATATTGCAAGTCCGCTGTGAATGTTGTTGGTGTTCCTTGTTCTTTTTAAGTACCCAATGCATCATCCCGAGGTGTTTGCATGGTCACCTCACTGATGTTGACTGGCATGGACTTTTTTCTGTGCTTGTGGTGTTGATTTATTGTCTCATCCGCCTTGGATGCTGGTGTGCTTGCTCGTTCTGGAGTAGACGTGAGTTTGTGCGATTCGTTGTCATCCCATGACATGTTTGTAGTTTTGTCATCGTTTTGCAGTGTGCTGTGGCATTGTCCTTCATGTGCCGAGTAGTACCATTGTGTACAAGTCGTTGTTTCATTGCTGTTGTTTCTGTCATTCCTGTTTTTGTTGTTTTCGTTGCCATACTTGTTGCTGTTTTTGTCGTTTCTGTCTTTGGTGTTGGCACTGTCGTTGTTCCTGACTTTGTTGTTTTCGTTGCCGTTCGTGTTGCTGTTTTTGTCGTTTCTGTCTTTGGTGTTGTCGCTATCTTTGTTCCTGACTTCGTTGTTTTCGTTGCCGTTCTTGTTGTTTCTGTCTCTGTCGTTGTCGCTATCTTTGTGCCTGACTTTGTTGTTTGTCTTGTCGCGCTTCATGTTGCTTTTGTTCTTTCTGTTGTCGTTCTCGTTTCTGCTGTGCTTCTTGCTATTGTTGTTGGTCTTGTCGCGCTTCATGTTGCTTTTGTTCTTGCTGTTGTTTGTCCCGTTTCTGCTGTGCTTCTTTTGACTTTTGTTTTTCTTGTTATACTCTATTCGTGTCCCGAGTGGATAATTTGAGTCATTGAGCATTTCGTCTCGAGAGTGGTGCGAATCCTGGATCCTGGATCCTGTCCAATATTGCTCCCAGGGGAATAAACAAGGATTAACCAGCCATTCATTTTCTTCTCTGTATGGGGCAGTGTTTGCTCTGCGAAGATATTGACCGTGACCATTGCCTACAAAACGGCATGCTGGGCATTTCAACTGGCATTCATTAGTTGAGTGTTTTAGAACATCATGAGGGGTAGATAAGGTGCATTTGTATCGCACCTTTCACATCCTCAGGATGTCCCATGAGCCAATAATCTCCTTTTGAAAGCATCATCACTATTCCAAGTAGGAAGGGGAGCAGCCAATCTGCACACAGGTGGATCCCAAAAGCAACAATGAGATAAATGTCCGGGTAATTTATTTTAAGCATCGGTTGAGGGACAGGGTCAGTACATCAGGAGATCTCCTCTGCTCCTCTTCAAAGTAGTGCCCAGGGGCTGGTTTAGCTCAGTAGACTAGACAGTTGGTTTGTAATGCAGAACAAGGTCAGCATCGCGGGTTCAATTTCCGTACCAGCTGTCATTTCAGAGTACCTTTAAGAAATGGGTGTTCATGAATGGGTATGTATATAAATATCTGTAGTGAGAATGCCTTTAAGAAATGGATGCTTACTACTGCAGTGATGTCAGAGAGTGGGTGGAACTGGGCTGTCTGTCAGTTTTTTACTTTCGTTTCAGGCTGTTTGCTGCAGGGTGTGTTTTAGTTTTGTTTTCAGTGTTGGAGCTGAAGCCAGACAGAGCAGGGGTACTGTTGATCTCTCTGCCATCAAAAGACTATCTCTTAATCATTTGGTGAATTCAGAATTATAAATGTTCTCAGTAGTGAATGTAAACCTGATGTGCTTCTGTTACAAGGTGTTTCTTTTATTTTCTGGATGTTGTTTGGGAAATTATTAAGGATTACGCAGTGTTGTATTCTTTGGGGATTGTATTTGAATTGATGATTGCTACGATGTTCACTGTATGTTAAAAAGAATAACTTGGACTTCCGGTTGCGGTGATGCGGAGCTAAGCCGCACGTTCGGTAGCTCCCGCTAATTCCGGTCTTTTGGGCTCTTTTCGGCCCGAAGCGGTGCTGGCTGGACTTTTCCCAGTGTGGGAACACATCCACTGCGCTTATCTGCCGGTGGATGGACTGGACCAGGAGCGGAGCGGTTAGAAAATCGGCTTTGGAGCAGAGAAAGGTGCGAGGCAGGAGAAACAAGATGGCGGCGGGCGGGGAACCAGCAGCGCGGCAGCAGTGGGCGCAGGAGCAGCAGGAGCTGCTTCATCGCTGCTTCAGAGAGCTGAAGGCTGAGGTTTTGGAACCGTTTAAGGCCTCGCTGGACAAGCTCATGGTGACTCAGACGGCTCAGGGTGCAGAGATCCGAGAGCTACGGCAAAAGGCCTCGGAGAGCGAGGACGAAATCCTAGGCCTGGCAGTGAAGGTGGAGTCGCACGAGGCGCTCCACAAGAAATGGCTAGCGAGGATGGAGGCGATGGAGAACCGCTTCCGTCGGAATAACTTGCAGATCCTGGGCCTCCCGGAGGGGCTGGAAGGTTCGGACTTGGGTGCCTATGTGGCCATGATGTTGAACTCGTTAATGGGCGCGGGGTCGTTCCAGGGGCCTTAGGAGCTGGAGGGTGCCCATCAAGTGCTGCTGAGGAAGCCCAAGCCGAACGAGCCGCCTAGGGCGGTGCTGATCGTTTTCACCGCTTCGTTGACCGTGTGTGTGCTGAGATGGGCGAAGAAGGAGAGGGGCAGCAAGTGGGAGAATGCAGAGATCAGGATCTATCAGGATTGGAACGCGGAGGTGGCGAAGAGAAGGGCTGTTTTTAATCGGACGAAGGCAGTGCTTCACAAGAAGGGGGTGATGTTTGGCCTGTTACAGCCAGCACGCCTCTGGGTCACTTACAAAGACCGCCAGCTTTACTTCGATTCCACGGAGGATGCCTGGGCCTTCGTCCAGGCAGAGAGGTTGGACTCGAACTGAGGACTGGGGGGCTGGGGACTGATGGACATAGTCCGGAGGCCTTGTCCCCCTGGGTATCCTTTCGTTTTTCTGGTTGTGTTTGTTGATGCGTTTTTGCTTTTTCGCTTTCTGGGGCTGTTATTTATTTACTCTGGTGGTTTCTTGTTTTTCACTGGTGGAGGGCTGGGGAGCTGTTCACGGGCCCGCTGGGTCATGCGCCCTTCTTTTTCCCGCGTGTTGGGTCGGGGTCTGAGATGGAAGCGCGGGCTTTCTTCCCGCGCTGGAGGCATAGTGGGCGGGACTGGCACTGGGTGGGGGGAGTGGTGGTTGTGTTACACCGTGGGGGGGGGGGAGCAGCCGGGGTCAGCAGGAGTCGGCTGACTTACGGAAGTACGATGGAAGGGATTACGCAGCTAGGGGGACCCTAGCTAGGGGAGGGGGGGTACCGGGTTGCTGCTGGAGGGGCCGAAGGGGAACTGCTGGTGATGGGAGGGAGGGGGGTTGGGGGGGGTCTGCCACTGTGGGGAACAGGCCTGGGGGGTTCTGCAGGCAAGTGGTGAGCCGAGGGAGAGCTATGGCTGACCGGCGCAGAGGGAGGGGGATGACCCCCCAGATTCGGCTGGTCACATGGAACGTGAGGGGGCTGAATGGACCGGTGAAGCGGTCCCGGGTCTTGGAGCATTTGAAGGGGCTGGGAGCGGACGTGTCTATGCTCCAGGAGACGCACCTTAAGGTGGCGGATCAGGTGAGGCTGAGAAGAGGCTGGGTGGGGCAGGTGTTTCACTCGGGGCTAGATGCAAAGAATCGAGGGGTGGCAATTTAAGTTGGTAATTGTCGTTTGTGGCATCGAGTGTGGTAGCGGACAGCGCAGGCAGATACGTAATGGTGAGTGGTAGGCTTCAAGGGGAGCGGGTGGTTCTGGTTAATGTGTACGCCCCCAACTGGGACGATGCAGGTTTCATGCGGCGAATGTTGAGCCGGATTCCGGACCTGGAGACGGGCGGCTTGATCTTGGGAGGGGATTTTAATACTGTGTTGGATCCAGCTCTGGATCGTTCGAGGTCTAAGACGGGCAAGAGGCCGGCGGCGGCCACAGTGCTGAGGGGGTTTATGGATCAGATGGGAGGGGTAGACCCTTGGAGGTTTTTGAGGCCGGGAGGTAGGGAGTTTTCCCTTTTTCTCCCATGTCCACAAGGCTTATTCCCGGATTGATTTTTTTGTCCTCAGCAGGGCGTTAATCCCGAGGGTGGTTGGGGCAGAGTATTCGGCGATAGTCATATCTGACCACGCTCCACATTTTGGTGGACCTGGAGATGGGGGAGGGGAAGGATCAGTGGCCGCTGTGGAGGTTAGATGTGGGGCTTCTGTCAGAGGAGGAAGTATGTGGGCGGGTCCGTAGGGGCATAGAGGGGTATTTGGAAGCTAATGACAATGGGGAGGTGCAAGTTGGGGTGGTCTGGAAGGCGTTGAAGGCGGTGGTTAGAGGGGAGCTGATATCTATTCGGGTGCACAGGGAGAGGGGGAGAGGGTTGAGAGGGAGAGGTTGGTGGAAGAAATGGCAAGGGTGGACAGGAGGTATGCGGATGCCCCGGAAGAGGGGCTTTTGAGGAAGCGTCGCAGTCTCCAAGCGGAGTTCGATATACTGACCACCCGGAAGGCGGAGGCGCAGTGGAGGAGGGCACAGGGGGCGGTATATGAGTACAGGGAGAAGGCAAGTCGGATGCTGGCCCACCAGCTCCGGAAGCGGGAGGCAGCGAGAGAGATAGGGGGAGTCACAGATGCAGGAGGGAACCTGGTGCGGAGTGCTAGGGACATTAATGGGGTGTTCAGGTCCTTCTACGAGGAGCTGTACCGGTCGGTGCCCCCTAGGGAGGAGGGCGGGATGGACCGCTTTCTGGATAAGCTGAAGTTCCCAAGAGTGGAGGAGGAGCAGGTGGAGGGTCTCGGGGCCTTAATCGAGTTGGAGGAGCTGATGGAGGCGCTGGGGAGCATGCAGACAGGGAAAGCACCGGGATCTGATGGGTTCCCGGTGGAGTTTTACAAGAAGTTCTCAGACCTGCTCGGCCCGTTGTTAGTGAGGACCCTGAATGAGGCAAGGGAGGGGGGGGCTTTGCCCCCGACGATGTCCAGAGCAATAATTTCCCTGATTCTGAAGCGGGATAAGGACCCCCTCCAGTGTGGGTCTGACAGGCCGATCTCGCTCCTCAACGTGGACGTAAAGTTGCTGGCCAAGATACTGTCCAGGAGGGTGGAAGATGTGGTCCCGATGGTTATCCATGAGGGCCAAACGGGGTTTGTGAAGGGGAGGCAGCTGAATGTCAATGTACGGCGGCTTCTTAATGTCATAATGATGTCATCGGCGGATGGGGAGGCGGAAATAGTAGCATCGATGGATGCAGAGAAAGCCTTCGATAGGGTGGAGTGGAGTTCCCTGTGGGAGGTGTTGATGAGATTTTTGGTTTGGTGAGGGGTTCATTAGCTGGGTGAGGCTGCTGTATAGTTCCCCGGTAGCGAGCGTGGTGACGAATGGGCGAATGGGAGGAGGTCGGAGGACTTTCAGCTGTCCCGGGGGACAATGTCTCTCCTGCTCTTCGCGTTAGCGATTGAACCCCTGGCCATGGCACTGAGAGATTCGAAGAACTGGAGGGGGATTGTGCGGGGGGGGGGGGGTGCGAGGAGCACCGGTTGTCGCTGTATGCGGATGGTTTACTGTTGTACATCGCGGATCCGGCAGGCGGGGGGGATGCCAGAGGTGTTGAAGATACTTGGGGAGTTTGGGGATTTTTCGGGCTATCAGCCCAACGTGGGGAAGAGTGAGCTGTTTGTGCTGCACTTGGGGGACCAGGAGAGGGAGATAGGGGAGCTCCCATTGAAGAGGGCGGAGAGGAGCTTTAGATATCTTGGCTTCCGGATAGCTAGGAGCTGGGAGGCCCTGCACAGGCTAAACTTTTCGAGGCTGGTGGAACAGATGGAGGAGGAGTTTAGGAGGTGGTACGCGCTGCCGCTCTCCTTGGTGGGCAGGGCCCAGTCGGTTAAGATGACAGTGCTCCCGAGGTTTTTGTTTCTCTTCCAGTGTCTCCCCATCTTGATTCCGAAGGCTTTCTTTAGGAGGGTGAATAAGAGTATTCTGGGGTTCGTGTGTGCGCGGAAGACCCCGAGAGTGAGGAGGGTATTCCTGGAGCGAGGCAGGGAGGTAGGTGGTTTGGCATTGCCCAACCTGTGTGGGTATTACTGGGCTGCGAATGTGGCAGTGATTCGTAGGTGGGTGATGGAGGGGGATGGTGCCGCATGGAAGAGGTTGGAGGTGGCGTCCTGTGTGGGCACGAGTTTAGAGGCATTGGTGACGGCCCCACTCCCACTCCCCCCAGCAAGGTATTCTACGAGTCCAGTAGTGGTGGCTTCCCTCAAAATTTGGTGGCAGTGGAGGCAGCATAGGGGGGAAGTGAAGGCCTCAGTTTGGACCCCGATACGGGGCAACCACTGGTTTGCACCAGGGAGAATAGATGGTGGGTTTTTGAGTTGGCACAGGGCAGGCATCAGGAGGATGGGGGACCTTTTCCTCAATGGTCTGTTAAGGGGGTTTGTTTTTGCAACTATATGTTTGTTACTTTCTTTTTTGTTATTAATTTATTGCTTTGTATTGGAGGGAGGGGCTTTTCTTTCTGTTTTTTCTATGCCTTGTTTATTTTATTGGGAGAAAATTTGTTGTTGAAAATTTGAATAAAAAGTATTTAAAAAAAAAAGAATAACTTGAGTTCATAGAATAAACATTGTTTTGCTTTTTAAAAAATACTTTTCCATTTCTGCTGTCCCACGCCTGTAGAGTGGGCCGTGTGCTCCCCATACCACATTCTAGTAAAAGTTGTGGGTCAGGTGAACTCCATGATACACTTTGGGGTTCTCTAAACCCTGGCCCATAACACGGCTTACCCGAATGTGGCGACTAGGGGCTTTTCACAGTAACTTCATACCTGTGACAATAAAAGATTATTATTATTAGGGGAGCTTTCGCACCTATCTGAGATGGTCGTTGGTTTAACATCTGATTCAACAACACGCGCTCCCTTAATACTGCACAGGGAGTCTGCCGACATGGCGAAAGCAGATCTCATGGAGTGGGACTGGAGCCCAAAATATTTTTACTTAGAGGCCAGGGTGAGTGAGCCAAGGATGCTGAAGGATCAGATAGAGCTTTCTTACACAACGGGCTGGCAGGAACATAACATTGCCAAGAAAAAGTGAGTGAAATGCCAGTGAAATCCTCTCTTTCTGATGATATCTTTCTGGACCCACATAATGTGGAGTAAATGAGGAAGCTCAATATTGATGGTAATTTACATTAAGTCGACCAAAACAAGAAATCAGACATGAACCCCGAGCTAATAGGAAGCAAGGAGGTGACTCAGAGCCTTGTCTGCTGGGACTGAGTAACTCAAAGGATTTCTGTACTGTTGCCTGGTTCCAATTCTGTGGGATGCCTGCTCATTTTTCATTAATCTGTACAATTAGTTTTGCATTTTTATTGCAGTAAATCAGTCAAATATAAAATTTAAAACAAGTGTAATTGGTGTAGGATAGTATAAATAGCATTTAATATCAGATAATTGATCTTTCAGAGCAATTTCGGGAAGCAATCATTCAGTGATAATGGAGGAATGGTTTCACTCATTCTCTGGGAGGGGTGGAAATATATATATTTCCTTTTTTTCTCGCCGTTTCCCTCCCCTTCATAACTGGAGGCAACTGGCCCCCTATGTGGGGAATGGTGACACAAGCAGTCATGGCCACCACAGGGACCATTGGTGGGGAGACACTCTGGGGAGAGAGTGTCAGCAATCCATCGAACCTTGGGGTTTATCAAAGGAAAGCTCAACCCTTTCGCATGGAATGTCCAAGCGTACGACTCTTTCTTGGTGGGCAGATGGAGGCCATGTGGTCCATCAGACCTATGCAAAAAGCTATCAGTGGGTGGTAGACTCCCCACAACTGAGCCAGTTTGCGTCTCTTTCAACAAAACCGAAAATATTGTGATTATTGTGAACTGCTACCGCCGGTGGTGGTTTTTGATACAACTAAAGAGCTTGGCCAGCCTTCCTTGGTGTGGTGACTGGGGTCGCATGTAAACCAGACTGGTTAAAGATGGCAGCTTTCCCACCTTCAAGGACAATGAGTTATCCAGTGTGTTGTGCCATCTTTCTCCATTATTCCTCCTCCCCAATCGATCAACATACTCAGCGGAAACAACATGTTCAGGAGGCCTCATTGGGGTGCTGGAAATTCGGAGAGGTGTAGGTGAGTCTGGACAAACCATGTTGCTCTTCAGATTCAGGAAATAATTTGATCGTTGGTTGATATTGAGCAACACCCAGGTTGGCAGTGGAGATGTCAGTATTGGCTGTTGTTCGCTGGCGACGTAAGGGGAAAGGGTTAATCAACATTCCAGGTCATGACTCCCAGAAAGTGTGGGTGTTGGATAAGGATGGGAACTGCAATATTCGGCATGGTGAAGGGTTGACTAACATTACCCACAGAGCAATGTCATTCCTATATCTTCGGAACCCCCTCTGGTTTTCTTCCACCTCGTCTGTTGTCATCTTCTGAAGGCAATGGCGATACCAGCTGGAGTGTGGCCCAAAGCTCCACTCCTGTATGAACTAGGACAGGAATCTGCCTTTATGACTTATCACCACAATATAAGAGGGGGCGGTCTTATGGCGCAGTGGGTACTGTCCCTGACTCTGAGTCAGAAGCTCTGGGTTTGAGACCCACCCCAGGACTTGATGGCCACGGAAGGTCCTTTCAACGCACACCAACGACAAACAGTAAGAGCGGGAAATCCCTGATCTGCCATGTGGTGGAAGGGAATTTGAAACCTTTGCCACCACTATCCATGGCTCCAGACTTCAACATGCCTATAAAAGTGCATATTGCCACAGTAACGAGGACTCCCTGAGTGAACAGTAACTCAACACCATTACCCACTCTATCCTTAACTGGTCTGACCTCACTTGAGCCACCAGGGCAATCTGGTTGACACTTAACCGCTCCCTGAAATGGTCTAGCAAGCCCCTCAGTTGTATCAAAAACCACTGCCGACAGTTCCGGAGGAAGATCACCTCCTTGAGGAAAGAAAGGGATGGATAATAAGTGCCCGCCTTGCCAGTAGTCACCACACCAGCATATCCACAATCGCAACAAAAAGAAATAGGAGCAGGAGGCCGTTCAGCCCCTCAAGCCTGCTCCACTAATCAATCCCCTACTTCAACTCTACTTTTCCACCCAATAACTTTGATTCTCTTGGTGCCCGACAAAACCCCCACGTATCTCAGTCTTGAACATACCCATCGACTGAAACCCACAGCTCCCTGGGATCAAGAATTCCAGAGAGTCACAACCTTCTGAATCATCTCAGTTCTCTCATTCTTCTGAACTCCAGAGAGGGTAGTCCCTTCTACCCAATCTCTCCTCGTAAGACAATCCTCCCATCCCCAGAATCAATCCAATGATCCTGCACTGCATCCCTCGAAGAAATTATAATCCTTCCTCAGGTAGGGAGATCAACATAGAACATAGAACATAGAACAGTACAGCACAGAACAGGCCCTTCGGCCCTCGATGTTGTGCCGAGCAATGATCACCCTACTTAAACCCACGTAAAACGTAACCCAACAATCCCCCCATTAACCTTACACTATGGGCAATTTAGCATGGCCAATCCACCTAACCCGCACATCTTTGGACTGTGGGAGGAAACCGGAGCACCCGGAGGAAACCCACGCACACACGGGGAGGACGTGCAGACTCCACACAGACAGTGACCCAGCCGGGAATCGAACCTGGGACCCTGGAGCTGTGAAGCATTGATGCTAACCACCATGCTACCGTGAGGCCCCCTGCTAACCACCATGCTACCGTGAGGCCCCAACATTCCACTACTGGCACTGAAGACCGTATGCCAGGATAGCTACAACATCCTGTACTGACATCTACCTGGCAATGTGGAAAATTGCCCAGGTATGTCCTGCAGTCAAGAAACAAGGCAAATCTAATCCAATAAATAAATTACTCTCGGTCATCAGCAAAGTGGTTGAAAGTGTAATTGACAGTGCTGTCAAGCAACACTTTCTCAGCCATAACCTGCTCACGGCAGGTTACTCAGCTCCTCACCATATTGCAGCCTTGATCCAAAGATGACCATGGGGAGGCAGTGGTGTAGTGGTATGGTATTGTCACTTGGCTAGTAATCCAGAGACCCAGGCTCACACCCTGGGGACTTGGGTTCGAATCCTGCCATGGCAGACGGTGAAATTTGAATTCAATTAAAAAAAAAGAAAGCTGAAATTAAAAGTCGAAAGGCGACCAGGAAACCATTGCCAATTGCTGTAAATGTGGTTCACCAATGTCCTTTGGGGAAGGAATTCTGTTGCCCTTAACTTGGTCTGCTGTGACTCCAGATCCACAACGTTGTGGTTGACACAGGCCTGGCCAATAACCTCTGACCTTGCTGGCTCCGCCTGTGACACCCACGTCTTGTGAACACATTTTTAAAAAACTGAACTCCAGAGGTGAGGTGGGAGTGACCATTTGACCAAGTGTGGCGTCAAGGGACTGGAGTCAGTGAGAATCAAGGGAACACCCTCCACTGTTTGGCACAAAGGAAGATGGTTGTGATGGTCGGAGGTCAATCATCTCAGTCCCAGGACATCACTCCAGGAGTACCTCATTCTTCTGAACTCCAGAGAGGGTAGGCCCTTCTACTCAATCTCTCCTCATAAGACAATAGGAATGTTCGCTGACGATTTCACAATGTTAGGAACATAGCAACGCAGGAACAGGAGGAGGCCATTCAGCCTCTTGAGCCTGTCCTGCAATTCAATGAGATTATGGCTGCTCTGCGACCTAACTCCATATACCTGCCTTTGGCCCATATCCCTTAATATCCCTTAAAATCTATATATTTCAGATTTAAAATTAACAACTAATCCAGCTTTAACTGCTGTGTGTGGGAGGGAATTCCAAACCTCTACCAGCCTTTGAGTGAAGAAGTGCTTCCTCACATCTCTCCTGAACGGTCTAGCCCTAATTTTTAGACTATGCCCCCTAGTTTAGAATCTCCGAACCAGTGGAAATAGTTTATCTTTATCTACCCTGTCTCATTCCCTGTTAATATCTTGAATACTTCAATCAGATCACCCCTTAACCTTCTAAATTCCAGAGAAAACAGGCCTAATCTGTGTAATCGCTCCCCATAATTTAACCCCTGTAATCCAGCTATCATTTTTTGGTAAACCCACATTGCACTCCCCCCAAGGCCAAAATACCTTTGCGAAGGCCTGGTGCCCAGAACTGTTCACAGTGACTCCGAGTGGGGTCTAACCAGGGTTTTGCATAGCTGCAGCATAGCCCCTGTGTCTTTATATTACAATCCTCCAGATATAAAGGCTAGCATTCCATTAGCCTTTTTGGTTATTTTTGGCACTTGCTCCTGGCACTTTAAGGACGTATGCACCTGAACCCCCAAGTTGCTTTGAACATACATTGTACCTAAATTCTTTACATTTAGAAATTACTCTGCTCTATCCTTTTTTGGTCCAAAATAGATAACCTCGCCCTTGCTTACACTGAATTCCATCTGCCATTATTTTGCCCATTCACCTAGTCTGTCAATATCTCCTTGTGATTTTATGCTATCATCTACACAGCCTACAATGCCACCTAACTGTGTATCATCAGTAAATTTGGATGTACGACTTTCTCTGTCATTGTCCAAGTCATGAATGAATAATATGAATAATTGAGGCCCCAGCACAGATTCCTGTGCTACACCACTAGTCACCTCCTGCCAGTTAGAGTAATTACCCATTATCCCCACTCTCTGTCACCAGCCACTCAACCAATTTCCTAAACATGTCAATAATTTGCCCTCAACTCTGTGGGTTTCCACCTTTGTTAACAGTCTCTTATGTGGGACTTTATCAAATACCTTCTGGAGGTCCATGTAAATAACATCCATAGACATTCATGTTCAGTACCATTCATGATTTGTTCGATACTGAAGCAGTCCATGTCCAAATGCAGAAAGACCTGAATAATGTTCAGACTTGGGCTGAAAAGTGGCAAGTAACATTTGCACCACACAGGTTCCATGAAATGGTCATCTCCTATAGGAGAGGATCTAACCATCATCCCTTGACATTCAATTGCATCACCATTGCATCACCATCCCCTACTATCGACATCCTAGGGGTTACCATTGACCAGAAACTGAACTGGACTAACTGTATAAATACTGTGGCCACAAGAGCAGGGCAGAGGCTGGGAATTCTGCAAAGAGTAACTCAGCTCCTGACTCCCCATAGCCTGTCCACCACCTACAAATCAGGAGTGTTATGGAATATTCTCCACTTACCTGGATGAGTGCAGCTCCATCCATCCAGGACAAAGCAGCCCGCTACCTCTTCTGCAAACATTTATTCTCTCAGCCACCAAGGAATAGAACATAGAACATAGAACAGTACAGCACAGAACAGGCCCTTCGGCCCTCGATGTTGTGCCGAGCAATGATCACCCTACTCAAATCCACATATCCACCCTATACCCGTAACCCAACAACTCCCCCCCCCCTTAACCTTACTATTAGGACACTACGGGCAATTTAGCATGGCCAATCCACCTAACCCGCACATCTTTGGACTGTGGGAGGAAACCGGAGCACCCGGAGGAAACCCACGCACACACGGGGAGGACGTGCAGACTCCACACAGACAGTGACCCAGCCGGGAATCGAACCTGGGACCCTGGAGCTGTGAAGCATTGATGCTAACCACCATGCTACCATGCTGCCCCTGAATAGTGGCAGCTGTGTGTACAATCTACCAGATGCACTCCAGCAACTCACCAAGGCTCCATCGACAATACTTTCCAAACCCACGACTTCTATCATCTAGGAGGACAAGGGCAGCGACCACCTGGAGGACCCCCTCCAAGTTACTCACCATCATTGCTCCTTCACTGTCGCTGGGTCAGAATCCAGGAACTTCGTCCTGAACAGCACTGTGGGTGCACCTACACCACATGTATTGCAGCGGTTGAAGAAGGCAGCTCATGACCACCTTCTGAAGGGCACATAGGGATGGGCAATAAATGCTGGTCTAGTCCAGATCCCATGAACAATTTTGTTTCTGTAATGTTATTTCAGGTAAGGGGAGGGATTCAATTCAGTAGATTGTTTTTGACACCCTCTGCATCTGCTGTGGATTAGGGGGCAGTACTCTTGCCTCTGAATTGGAGGTCATGGGTTCAAATACTACTTCAGAGGCTTGAGCACAAAGTCCAGGATGAGTGAGTGCTGCCCGATTGGAGGTGCCCTATTTCAAATGAGATGTTAAACTAAGACCCTGGCTGCCCACGCAGATAGGCTGAAAGATCCAATGGAACTATTTGAAGAAGAGCAGTTGGGTCCTTCTGATGTGCTGACCAACATTTAGCAACATTTATGGGGAGGCGGTGGCATCGTGGTATTGTCACTGGACTAGTAAACCAGGGACAAAGGCTCTGGGGACCTGGGTTCAAATCCCACCACTGCAGATGGCGAAATTTGAATTCAATAGAAATCTGGAATTAGGAGTCCAATGATGACCATGAAACTATTGTCGATTGTTGTAAAAACCCATCTGGTTCATTAATGTCCTTTAGGGAAGGAAATCTGCCGTCCTTACCTGGTCTGCCCTACATGTGACTCCAGACACACAGCAGTGAGGCAGACTCTTAACTGCCCCCTCAAGGGCAATTAGGGATGGGCAATAAATGCTGGAAGAGCCTGCGACACCCACGCCCCATGAACGAATAAAACAAATGCCTTTAACCAGCATCGTGAGTACAGACAGTATGGTCGTTAGCACCATTTCTAAACTTGGCGGTTTAGGGAAGACAGGGGGTGGGACGACTATCGGCCCACATGCGCTCGGCAGCCAATCAAGCCCTTTAATGTCCTCATTGAAGTAAGAGTGCAGAAACTGATTGGAACTTTCCAGCCGGCACTCAGGCTCCTTGTTCAGGCTGAATACCGCCAATGGATGGAGGCCAAGAGGCAGACCAAGTGGCATTGTCCATATTGTATACTTAACTCTCTCCCCCAACAAAACCGCACCCTTCCGCCCAACTCCCAGTGGCTGCGATTGAAAGGCTGCGATGTCTACGGCCACACAAGCTATCCTGTGGAGGAGCTCCCCCTATATCAGCAGTTCCCACCTCTATTGGCAGAGCTTCTGGTCCATGGGTGCTGGAGAACCGATGGGGCACCAGGGTCCGGGCACTGACATGTATCTCATATCAATGTCCATAGCAAAATTTCAGCCCATTGTTTCTGATTAGCTTGAAAGATAATGTATGCGTTGAATATATGACCCTGT
Source organism: Scyliorhinus canicula (assembly GCF_902713615.1). NCBI lineage: Eukaryota > Metazoa > Chordata > Chondrichthyes > Carcharhiniformes > Scyliorhinidae > Scyliorhinus > Scyliorhinus canicula. Next base: position 8,466,986 of record NC_052161.1, read on the forward strand.
GAGGAAGTGGAAAAGGATTTGATAGCAAATTGAAGAGAGAGCTGGATAGACTGGAACTAAAAGTGCTGGAACCACAATGTTTCCAAGCATCGCCACATCAAAGAGAGTTAAGTGCTTTCCAATAGCCCCCCTTTCACGCTTGAATGATTTTGAAGTGCTGAGCTGGAAGTTGACAGCACCTAACTCTCTTTGATGTGGTTGATGTTTGTAAACATTGTGGCCACAGCATTTAGAGTTACTCAACCATCAAGGAAGATGAATGGAGCAAGGTTGACACCCGTGTTTGTAGAAGCAGCCAATCACAGCCCATGAAGTGAAATGGGTGAATGGATTGCTGCTAAAGGATCTGAGGGGTTTAAACACATTTCAATGTTTTTCTCTTTCCTGGAATATTGTGCTTCCTCTGACTGAGCCAGCCGGTCTATGCCCAGGTGAGTGTTACAACAGTGATTGTTTTCCACTGTCTCTGTTTGGACTCCTCGCTAGGTTCCAGGCAGGGGTCTCTTTTCTGGGGGGTCTGTTGGGGAATCCCTTTCGTTAGCGGGTCTTTGCGGGGTGTCCCTTTAGTTAGGAAGTCTCTGTGGAGGGTTCCCCCTATTCAGGGAGTTTCTGGGGGATATCCCCCTATCCAGGAGTCTCTCGTGGGTCCCCTATCCAAGAGCACTCTGGCCCCCTATCGGATTTGGGTTTATTGTCGTGTGTCAAGGAAAAATGAAAAGTATTGTTCTGCATACAGTCCAGACAGATCGTTCCATACATGAAAAAACATGGGACATATGATAGATACACAATATAAATACATATACTCAGGCATCGGGTGAAGCATACAGAGTGTAGTACTATTCAATAGAGAAGATGTGTGAAGAGATCAGTTGAGTCCATAAGAGGGTCGTTCAGGAGTCTGGTAACAGCGGGAGTGAAGGTGTTTTTGAATCCATTAGTGCGTGTTCTCAGACTGTTGTATCTCCTATCTAATGGAAGAGGTTGGAAGAGAGAATAACCCGGGTGGGAAGGGTCTTTGATTATGCTGCCTGCTTTCCCAAGGCAACGGGAGTTGTAGGCAGAGTCAATGGATGTGAGGCGGGTCCGTGTGATAAACTGGGCTGTGTTCACTGGGCTATGTTGCTTAGGGTTTTGGGCCGAGCAGTTGCCATACCAGGCTGTGATGCAGCCAGATAGGATGCTTTCTATGGTGCATCTGTAAAAATTGGTATGGCAACTGCCGAATTTCCTTAGTTTCCTGAGGAAGCATAGGCGCTGTTGTGCTTTCTTGGTTATAGTGTCAATGTGGGTGGACCAGGACAGATTTTGGTGATGTGCACCCCTAGGAATTTGAAGCTGTCAATCATCTCCACCTCGGCACCTTTGATGCAGACAGGGGTGTGTACGATTGTTTGCTTCCTGAAGTCAAAGACCAGGGGATCCAAAGATTCTCCGCTCCCGGGAAAAATCGGGAGGGCCGTCGTGAACTCGGCCGAGTTTCACAACGGCCTCAGAGGCCGCTCCTCGCCCCCTATTCTCCCCGCCCAGCGGGGCTAGGAGAGGCGCGCCGAGAGTGACGCGATGGCGACGCCTATGTGACGTGAGCCACGCATGTGCAGGTTGGCTGGGTACAACCCGCGCATGCGCGGCTGACGTCACGATGGCTGACAGCTCGAACCCGCGCATGCGCGGTGGCCGTCTTTCCCCTCAGCTGCCCTGCAAGACGGGGCGGCTTGATCTGGCGGGGCGGCGGAGGGGAAACAGTGCGTCCGATTGAGACGCCGGCCCGACGATCGGTGGGCACCGATCGCGGGTCTGTCCCCTCCCGAGCACAGTCGTGGTGTTCATTCCCCACCAGGCCCCCTACAAGCCCCAAAACGGGCATCTCACGGTGATTTCACGACGGCAGCGACCAGGTGTGGTTGCCGCCATCGTGAAACGGTCGCGAACAGCAGGCCGCTCAGCACATCCGGGTCGGAGAATCGCCAGTCGCCGTGAAAAACGGTGAGCGGCGATTCTTCCGAGCGGGGGGGGGGGGGGTGGGAGAATTGCGTGGGGCATCAGGGGGTCGTGAAATTAGTCGGGGGCCCTCCCGCGATTCTCCCACCCGGCGTGGGGAGCGGAGAATCGCGCCCCAGCTCTTTAGTTTTGCTGATGTTGAGGGAGAAATTGTTGTCGTTACACCACTCCACTAGGTTCTCTATCTCCCTCCTGTATTCTTTCTATCCAGTGTGTCATGGAGGGTCCCGCTATTCAGGCGATGATTAGAGGGCAGGTGGTTCGATAACCTCCGGACTCGGGGGAAGAGGGGACCTGGAAAATCCAGGGGTGGGGGGGGGGGGGGGGGGGGGGGGGAGCTGCTTGGCGATGTGGCGTTGTTGATCAGCGATGTGGGGTGGTGGTGGCTGACCCCGCGACCTCGCTATCTGGCTGCCCTCTCAAAGTGAAGGCCCGATAGAGGGAGTTCCTCAGGATTCTCTTGTATTCCTTGCAATGCATAAATTTCCAAGGAGAGGGATAGTGAATTGCTTCCTGGTTTGCGGCCCTAAGTCACCTCCGGCAGGAGAAAGTCTCCCAAATGCAGAATACTGGCCACTGACTCCATTATCGTTGTGTCATGTGACTACTAGAATATTGGCAAGTGAACTGGACAGGTAAGGATATGGAGTAGGTAAGAATATGTAGGTAAGGATATTGAGGGATATCAGTCAAAGGCAGATAGTTAGGCATAATCTAACGAAAAGAAGAACAGAGGAAGCTGGAAAAGGTTAGCAGGTCTGATTAGTGAGTTTGCAGATGACACAAAGGTTGGTGGAATTGCGGATAACGATGAGGACTGTTAGAGGATACAGCAGGATTTAGATCATTTGGAGACTTGGGCAGAGAGATGGCGGATGGAGTTTAATCCGGACAAATGTGAGGTAATGCATTTTGGAAGGTCTATAGCAGGTAGGGAATATATAGTGAATGGTAGAACCCTCAAGAGTATTGAAAGTCAGAGGGATCTAGGTGTACTGGTCCACAGGTCACTGAAAGGGGCAACACAGGTGGAGAAGGTAGTCAAGAAGGCATGCGGCATGCTTGCCTTCATTGGCCGGGGCATTGAGTATAAGAATTGGCAAGTCATTTTGCAGCTGTATAGAACCTTAGTTAGGCCACACTTGGAGTATAGTATTCAATACTGGTCGCCACACTACCAGAAGGATGTGGAGGCTTTAGAGAGGGTGCAGGAGAGATTACCAGGATGTTGCCTGGCATGGAGGGCATTAGCTATGAGGAGAGGTTGAATAAACTCGGTTTGTTCTCACTGGAACGACGGAGGTTGAGGGGCGACCTGATAGAGGTCTACAAAATTATGAGGGGCATAGACAGAGTGGATAGTCAGAGGCTTTTCCCCAGGGTAGAGGGGTCAATTACTAGGAGGCATAGGTTTAAGGTGCGAGGGGCAAGGTTTATAGGAGATGTACGAGGCAAGTTTTTTACACAGAGGGTTGTAGGTGCCTGGAACTCGCTGACGGAGGAGGTGGTGGAAGCAGGGGCGATAGTGGCATTTAAGGGTCATCTTGACAAATACATGAATAGGATGGGAATAGAGGGATACGGACCCCGGAAGTGTAGAAGATTTTAATTTAGACGGGCAGCATGGTTGGCACAGGCTTGGAGGGCCGAAGGGCCTGTTCCTGTGCTGTACCTTTCTTTGTTCTTTGTTCTAGGTCTGCCAGCATCTCTCAGGAGAGAACCAAAGTTAACGCTTCGAGTCCTGGATACTTCGCTAGGACTAAAAGGAGGAAAGGAACTGTAACGGAAAGGAGAAACCTTAAGAACAAAAGACAGATGTTCTGCTGTTAGAGGGGGAGGGGTGTTTTTCATTGAGGCAATACATGCGTGGAATAGTTACATGTATGGAATATTTTTTAAAAGGGAAGGGGGGTTTAAGATTGTTACAGAATGTTAGCATGGGCATGAGGGGTTGAATGGCCTTCCTGTGTTTCTATGATATCTGGGAAGTTGGAGCAGGACCAAGTCTTTGGTTCACAAGTGTTGGGAAGTGATCGCCCTCCTCCCATCCCACTCCCCACCTTGCATTCCCAAACTCCCCTTGTAAAGGAGCTGCCTCCTGTGGCCATTCCCCCCACACAGGTGTAACCATGATCAGGATGATCGTCCCGATTCCAATCAGAAGCTGGAATAGCTTTGAAACCGCGCCGGAGAAACAAGGGAGAGATTTCCTGTGGAATTGACAATTGTGACCATCTAATGAGGCAGCGCAGAAATATGGCATTGGTGTCCTTGCTCTCCGTCTGACTTTGAAGACAAGAGGGAGAGAAAAAAAATCCGCTGACGGATGAGGAATTCTGACATTGGGTTTACGTTCTGGCGTTCCCACCTGACTGTAATGGGTTTCCATAAATCAGGAAGCCTTGATTAAACTCTCCAGCCCGCGTCTGTAAATCTTCAGCCGAGCAGTGAATCTCGATTATTATTCATGGACGTCTAACATTAGACACGTCTCATTGGCCGCAGCTGCTTTTTAATGCAATTAGCTGCGGGTGAGGAGCGATTTGCGGGATGATCCTGTGCCACTGGGGTCAGCCCGAGAAAGGAGCGGAGTTGCTGTGCGGGAAAAGGCAGGGGAGCTGGCAAACATCTCGGAGGAAGGAATCAGAGGGGTGCTCGAAGGGTCAGTCTCAGGGGCAGGAGGGGGTGGGAGGGTTTTAAGAATATTTTTTTTTCAGTGGACCTTCATACCCACACACTGTTCTTTCCCCTTTGGAGACGAGTGCGGGCGGCGGGGGGGAAGGATTCCAAGCTGATTAGCAGCCCGTTGAACCAAGTTATGAACATTCCTTCCGTCGCCAACAGGTCCTGGCGTGGGATACGAACCCACAGCTTCTGACCCAGCGATAGGGGTGTTGCCTAATGCGCCACAAGGCCTCCTGGGTGGGAGGAATGCCAATGACCAGTCCACGAAGACTTCTAAAAATTCGGCGGGTACTACAGTAGGTGGGAAATCCGTGCCAGCCGATTGGTACCCAGGTAGCACGGGTGAAACCTATGCCCACTGATTCCATCATCAGCTGCTTGTCTCGGTTGAGCATGCTGATCCAGCTGGCAGAGATGGGGGTTGGGGTGGGGGGGGTAAAGGGAAGCTCTATATTTAGATTGTACATCCCCGAGCTTAAAGGTTAAAGTAGCTTGGCTGGTTTAGCGCACTGGGCTAAATCGCTGGCTTTGAAAGCAGACCAAGGCAGCCAGCAGCATGGTTCAATTCCCGTAACAGCCTCCTCGAACAGGTGCCGGAATGTGGCGACTAGGGGTTTTTCATAGTAACTTCATTGAAGTCTACTCGTGACAATAACAGTTTAATCTTTTTTTATCTTTATCTTTCTCAGTTTCCAACTGTGACGTGTGTGTGAGAAGGTTGGGGGGGGTGGGGTGGGGACGGTGCATGTTTATACGAGATAGGCTGTGATGCCCCCCATGATCAAACAGTTGTCCTGCTGATCAGCCCTCCTCTTCCCTTTTGGAGCAACCCCCCCCCCCCCCCCCCCCCTTGCAGTTCCATAACTGCTAAAGCTGGATCCAGCGGGTGGATGCAGGGGGAGGGGAAGTGGAACTCAAGTGCAGGGATTGGTTTAGCACAGTGGGCTAAACAGCTGGCTTGTAATGCAGAACAAGGCCAGCAGCACGTGTTCAATTCCCATACCGGCCTCCCCGAACAGGCGCCGGAATGTGGCGACTGGGGGCTTTTCACAGTAACTTAATTGAAGCCTACTCGTGACAATAAGCGATGATTATTATTATTATTAGGTATGCTCTTGCCACCTGCGAGTGCGGCCCCACAGGCACTCCAAGCACATGGAGCCTGCTGAAATCATAGAATTTACACTGCAGAAGGAGGCCATTTGGCCTATCGTGTCTGCACTGGCCCTTGGGCAGGACATCCCATTTAAGTCCACACTTCCACCCTATCCCTGCAACCCAGTAACCCCACAGAACCTTTTTGGACACTAAGGGGCAATTTATCATGGCCAATCCACCTAACCTGCACATCCTTAGGCTGTGGGAGGAAACCGGAGCACCCGGTGGAAACCCACGCAGATACGGGGAGAACATGCAGACACCGCACAGACACTGGCCCAGCGGTGAATCAATCCTGGGACCCTGGAGCTGTGAAGCAACTGTGCTAACCACTGTGCTACCGTGAGCTGAAAACTCCTGATGGCGCACGACCTCAACATCCCTGTGCCGTGCCCAGTTTCTGCAGCCAGTGACACTTTGGCTCCGTCTCACGTTGTGCAGGAACACATGGCGAGCAGGCAGTATATTGTCAGGCAGATATCACGAGGGGGAGGTTTGAGAACAGCTGTGGGCAAAGCTCCCAGGTCTTGCCAGTCGAGAGTCAACGGGCAACTGTGCGAGTGTCCAGGGCGGGGGGCTAGCCCTCCCAAACCTACAATTCTACCACTGGGCGGCGACGGCCGAGTGAATAAGGGGATGGATACAGGAGCCAGAGGCCGAGTGGGTGCGTGCGGAGGAGGCCTCCTGCATGGGGACCTCCCTCCGGGCCCTCACCACGGCAGCACTCCCATCCCCACCCAAAAAACACTCCAGCAGCCCGGTGGTGGCAGCCACCCTCCAATCCTGGAACCAACTGCGGCAGCAATTTGGCCTGACCAAAATGTCGGACAAGGCTCCCATCTGCAACAACCATAGGTTCACACCAGCGCTGACTGACTCCACCTTCAAAAGGTGGAGACAGGACGGAGGGACACTGACAGTCAGGGACCTATACACGGACGGCAGGATCGCAACACTGGACGAACTGACAGAGAAATTCCAGCTAGCCGGGGGGAACGAGCAAAGGTATCTGCAACTCAAAAAACTTCCTACGAAAGGAGACAAGGACGTACCAACAACCACCACAACAGACATTACTGGAAGAGTTACTGGATGCAAGCATCCTAGATAAAGGGAACTGTACTGACATGTATGACCGACTGGTAGAAAGGGACGACACCATACTGGCTGCAACAAGAAAGAAATGGGAGGAGGACCTGGGGATTGAGATAGGGTGGGGACTCTGCAGCGAAGCACTGCATAGGGTCAACTCCACCTCCACGTGCGCAAGGCCCAGCCTGACGCAGCTAAAAGTGGTACATAGAGCCCACCTAACAAGAACCCGTATGAGTAGGTTCTTCCCGGAGGTGGAGGATAGATGTGAACGGTGCCAAAGAGGCCCGGCCAACCACGCCCACATGTTCTGGTCTTGCCCCAGACTTGCAGGGTACTGGACAGCCTTCTTCGAGGCAATGTCCAAAGTGGTGGGAGTGAGGGTGGGTGAGGGTGAGGGAAATGACAGCCGGCAGGAGGGAACGGGATACGATAACAAACTTGGCATTTCCAGGAACAGAGAACAAGGAGAATACAGGCGAAAGAGGGGAGGAACGGCTGAAGCGGAGGTGAGCGTTGAGGTAAGAGATCAGCCATGAACTCATCGAATCCCCTCCCCCACCCCGACAAACAGTTGCCTACTTATGTGTTGTAAATAATTTTGCCAGTTGTACAGAGGTGCTGCTGTTGAGCTGGTGCACCCTACCAGTTATTCTATTTTGTTTTTTATTTTCTTTTTTATAATTACTTTCTTTTTTAGTATGTTTGGGTGTGCCCTCCTCTTCTATATATGTATCTTTCTTATTCTGTGTACATAATGGTAAATATACTTTATTCAAAAACCCAATAAAAACATTTATTTTTTAAAAACTGCAAGTGTTTGAGGTGCATTCGTTACCAAGGTACTGGCCCAGCTGTAGCACCTTAAGAAATAGGAGCAGGAGTAGACCATTCAGCCCCTCAAGCCAGCTCTGCCAGGCAGCACGGTGGCACAGTGGTTAACTGTGCGGCCTCAGACCGCCAGGGACCCGGGTTTAATTCCGGCCTCGGGAGACTGTCTGTGTGGAGTTTGCACGTTCTCCCCGTGTCTGCGTGGGTTTCCTCCGGGTGCTCCGGTTTCCTCCCACATGTCCCGAAAGACGTGCTTGTTAGGTAATTTGGACATTCCGAATTCTCCCTCGGTGTACTCAAACAGGCGCCAGAGTGTGGAGACTAGGGCCTTTTCACAGTAACTTCATTGCAGTGTTAATGTACTTGTGACACTAATAAAGATTATTATTAGTAACTATCTCTGTTCTCTAGACTCTTCACTCCTTGGTCTAAAGTTCATTGATCTTAGGGTCTAACAGACAGTCACAGTCCCCCCACTGCCTAATAAGACGCATACAGGAGAACATTTAATCCCCATCCTCAATGCAGGTTTAATGGCAGCCAACTTTCTGCCTCTGGGGAAGGAAGGCAATTAATGCCCACTGTAGGGTCTCCTCCTACTGCTGCTGGTATTCAACCAGCGATGTGGGGCATTCTAAAACGGGAGGTCATAATCTGAGAATAAGAGGTAGCAATTTTAAAACAGGGACGAGGAGAAACTACTTCTCCCAAAGGGTTGTGAATCTGTGGAATTCGCTACCCCAGCATGCGGTGGATGCTGGGACAGTGAGTAAATTTAAGGAGGAAGTAGACAGATGTTTAATTGGTAATGGGTTGAAGGGTTATGGAGAACGTGCAGGACGGTGGTAAGCCCAGCATGGGATCAGCCATGATCACATTGAGGGAGTTAGGCTCGGGAGGCAAAATTGGCGACTCCCACTCCGCTGATTTCACAATCCAGCTCTTGGCTCTGTAACATTGTAGGTAACAGACGAGGGAACATATCAGCCATGATAGAATAGTGGAGCAGACTCAACGGGCCGAATGGCCTGATTCTGCTCCATACCTTATGAATTTATTCCGTGTCATCACTTGAGGAAGAGCAGGAAAGTCCTGATCAATAATGACCCCTCTCAACTGAGACCAGCAAAAACCGATGATAAACAGAATCAAAATATTCTGTGTCAACTAATACAACAAAGGATCCCCATGAGTGAAACTCATCGAAAACCCATAAACGACAACTGTGAGAGTGATAAATAAAAATATAATACCATGGAAATCTGAAATAAAAGCAGAAAATTCTGAATGGACTTGGTGGCATCTGTGGAGAGAGAAACTGAGTTAACATTTTGGGTCCGTACAACTCTGCCTCAGAGTTAAAGGGAGGGGGAAACGTGGTGGATTTTATATTGTTTGAGAGCAGGTGGAACAGGTGGAGCAGAGTTGAAGATCAGAGATATGTGGGAGCTCGGAAGAGATTTGACAAGACAAAAGGTGTGTTGATGGCACTGTTAAAGACTAAAGAAGGTGTTAATCGCGGCGCAATGGTTAGACAGCGGAATGCGCTAATCACAGAAAAAGGGTCAGCACTCTGTGAAAGCAAAACATAAGAACAAGTTACAGGTGGGCCTGTCGTGGGGGAGGTTGGGAAACAATTTGATTAAGGAAGGGGTCATGGAGCAGGAGGGATTCCACGCTGCGAAGGTGTCGAGCTCAATGTTAAGTCCAGAAGGCTGTAAAGTGCCTAATCAGGAGATGAGGTACTGTCTCTCTAATTTGCGTTGAGCTATACTGGAACATTGCAGCAGGCCAAGGACAGGCACATGGGCAGGGGAGCAGGGTGCTGAGTAAGAATGGCAAGGGCAGCACAGTGGCCCAGTGGTTAGCACTGCTGCCTCACGGCGCCGAGGACCCGGGTTCGAACCCGCCCCCGGGTCACTGTCCGCGTGGAGTTTGCACATTCTCCCTGAGCCTGTGCAGGTCTCACCCCCACAGCCCAAAAGATGTGCAGCGTAGGTTAATGGTCATGCCAAATTGGCGCTTAATTGGAAAAAAAATAATTGGATACTCTAAATGTTTTTTAAAAAATTTTTAAAATAAAAGATGATGAGGAACCAGTCAAAGGACACATATTTTTGTTCATGGTTGACATGCATTATGAGTGGCCAGAAGTTGCCATCGTGAAATCGACAATTACGGAACAGACCACAGAAAGGCTTGATGAGGCATTTGAAAGACTCTGGCAACCTAATCAACTCGTGAGCGATAACGGTACACAGTTCACATCAGTCAAATTCGAGGACTACCTGAAGGGATGTGGCATCCGCCATTTCAAATCTGCCCCCAACAATCCAGCTACCAACAGCTTAGCTGGAAGTTTTGTACAACGTTCAAGCATGCAGTGAAGGTTTCGAGGGATGAAGGCTCTCTACCTAAACATGTTAATAGCTTTCTAATGACATACAGAAACACTGCGCATTCAACAAGGCAAAGTTCACCAGCTATATTGATGTTCAAAAGGAAACTACGTACACAGTTTGATCTTTTCATTTTCCCTTCAACTTCAGAGATAGTCAGGCAACAACATCACGCACAAGGGGCGAGAAGGGAAACGTTTTCCAAAAGCAGAGTCTTTGCCCGTGGGGTATGTGTTCTTTTGGGAAATTGCACCTCGGGTAAAATGGACTCCAGCAATTGTATTAGCCAAAATGGGTCTGATTTCACATGCTGTACAATCTGATGATGAATGAATTTGGCGTTGGTACACTGACCAATTGTTATTTGCACGTAGTGGAAGTACAGAATCCGTATCAGAGGTTTTCACCACACTATGGGCAGTGACATGTCCGACTTGTGGACTACAACTGCCGAGATTACGGAATCTGTTACGACACAATCATTAACACAACCAGAGACGGTTGGGGAGTTGTTTTCGGCAGATCTAACACCGACCAGTATACAGGAAGACACTTTAACCGGCCTTACGGGCTGGAGATCTCCGTTGTTCCGCGCTGGCCCCTGTAGCCCTGCGCTATGTTGCATCAGCGCCGGCGTGGGGAATGGAGACACCGCGCACGTGCGGAAATCGCGCCGGTCCCACCACGCATGCGCGGACCCACGGTGGCCATCTGACGCCGGGATCAGCAGCTGGAGTGGCGTGGGTCGCTCCAGTGCCAGAATTGCTGATCCTGAGGCCGTGTTGACACCGTCGGGAAACGCACCAGCGTTTACAACGGCGTCAACACTTAGCCTCAGGATCAGAGAATCCCGCCCCATGTTCTGCCAAAACGAGATAGCCGGGCACCCAAGAGACCGTCTTACTAATGTACATATGTATCCGTAACATAACACTGGTAGTCACGGCTTAATGTGTTGGATCTGTGTGAAAGTGTTTGATTAAGTAAAAATGCTGGGAATTGGAGGAGTAAAAAAAGAGGGGTGTTGTGTATCAGAGTAACACCATTGACTGGTGTAATGTTATGAAAAGATGTAATCAGAGCATTTTGCAGCAGGTAGCTGAGTTCACCATTGTACACTCTTTGAGCAACATCTTAATAATAATCTTTATTATTGTCACAAGTAGGCTTACATTAACACTGCAATGAAGTTACTGTGACAATCCCGAGTCGCCACATTCCGGCGCCTGTTCGGGTACACAGAGGGAGAATTCAGAATGTCCAATTCACCTAACAGCACGTCTTTCGGGATTTGTAGGAGGAAACCGGACAACCGGAGGAAACCCACGCAGACACGGGGAGAACGTGCAGACTCCACACAGACAGCGACCCAGCCGGGAATCGAACCTGGGACCCTGGAGCTGTGAAGTAACAGTGCTAACCACTGTACTGCCGTGCCGCCCACTTGGATGAAGATTCTACAGCCAAATTTGCAGACGACACTAAAAATAGGTGGGAAAATAATTTGCAATGAGAAATTTACAATTGGACATAGATAGCTTAGGTGAGTGGGCCAAACTTTGGCAGATAGTGTTGAATCTGGAGAAGTGTGAGGTTATCTGTTTTGATCTGAAAAATGAAAAGGTAACTTCTTATTTAAGTGGAGAGAAGCTTCAGAGTGCTTCAGTGCAGAGGGATCTGGGTGTCTTTGCGCATGAATCTCAGAAAACTAGTATGTAGGTCTAAGTAGCTAAAAGAAACGTAGTTTATTTACAGTAACTATTATATATATATCACATGATAGATCCCAGCTGAACCTGCTCTGCCGCTGCCAAACTGCGACGAGACGTTGTTCAGAGGTCCTCTGCCTCCTTAACGGGGGAGCTCGTATTCTGCAAGGTTCACGGCGAAGTTAATTGTTCCCGTAAGTTATAACACGTAATAACGTTATAACGAACAGGAAGACAGAGAATGAAACAGTGAGTGGTTGGGAAGTGTTGATGTCCAAAGGGACCTGGATGTCCTTGTTCTTTGTAGAGTCAGGAGATGAGTTACTCACCACAGTATCGAGTCATACAGCACAGAAAGACGTCCTTCGGCCCATCGTGTGCGCGCCAGCCTACAAGCACCTATCTATTCTAACCCCGTTTTCCAGCACTTGGTCCATGGCCTCTGACCTGCTCTTGTAGCCACAGCATTTGTATGCCTAGCCCAGGTCAGTTTCTGGTCAATGGTAACCCCCCCCCCCCCCCCCCCCCACCCCCAAGGATGTTGATCGTTTTTGTGAAGGTGGGAAGAAAGGGGGTCCTCATCTTTTGGGTTGCCCTTTGCGCTGTTACCCCTTCCCCTTTGTTCTTCGTCCCCTGACCTCCAAAACACAAACCCCCTCCCCCCCCCCATCCCCAGGCTGCCCAACGCACCACCTGGTCTGGGTGCCATAGCTCCCTCTCTAGCGTTCCTGCCTGCGGTCCCAGCAGTGCCTGTTCCTGAGTTCTAGCTTGGCCAGGACTACTGGAGCTGCCGGCCAATCAAATTGTCCGTGTCATTGATGTGTCAGCTGGGACCAGAGGGCACTTTGATGAGGCCTGGGGGACACCCATCCGACCCGTGGCTTTAAGTTCAGAATGGACAGTCAGCAGCGTGCTGCATTGCTACCTTGCCGGCTACGGCAATGGTGCCCGTCCATCCCACCCCCCCACCCTAAATTTCAGCCAATGGAGGGAGAGTGAGGGACGAACGGAATTGCTCCTTCAAAGACCTCGGTGCAGCCTCAGTGATCTGAACGATCTCCTTGTGTGCAGTGCTATGTGCTTGGATGATATCGAGCAGATGAGCCAAGGCAGATCAATGATCATCTTCATCTTTGTCTTTTGTGTCAGACTATTACAACCCATGGCACAGCATAGAAAAGCTAAATTACTCTGGAACATCAAATGCACACTCGACCCAAGTATAGAGACTTCCTTTGTATACGCAACGTTTAGGAGTATTCTGCCCAGCAAACAAATCTCACTTGTCCTCCAAGAGGTGGTGAACCTTTTTTTTTGCAGATCCCTAGCACAGGTCAATAATCAGCACAGCAGGATCATTATGAGTAGGAGCCATCAGAACGAGCTCACCCCCCACTATGCAGGCAGCCTTAGGTCAGAAGGAACCTCTGTTCACAGCTCAGGTGCTCCAACTCTGAACCAGCTCTTGGCTTCAAATTCAACAGCGATGAGACAAATTGTTCGCTGCAGACACCCCAGTGCTGTGAGCTTGGTTTATAAATCATTTCTTGCTGTAATTGCTTTTTAATTTTAATTTTCTCCTCTAGCATGATGCACTGTGGGGGATTGGCAGACCCCCCGTCATAAAATAGGCTCTGGGAAATATGCTCACATAATTGGAACTGCGGTTTTGTTCCAAGTTGGAAGAATCCCACCCATTCAGACTTCAGCAGCATACTAACTGGAGCACTGGAGAGTGAACACTGGTTAGGAAGCACTGGTTAGTGAGCATGAGTTAGTGAGTACTGGTTAGTGAGTGCTGGCTAGTGAATATTGGTTAGGTGAACACTGGTTAATGAGAACTGGTTATCGAACATTGGTTTCTGGGCATTGAGTAAATGAGCACTGGTTTGTGAGCACTGATTTGTGGGCAGGAATGAATGACACGGACAAGCTGCAGCCACATAGTCACACTTCACTCCCCACACACACTCATCCCAGCCAACACAATGACACTGGTTGTGACGGATCATGCCCATACAGCTGATGTGTCAGCTGGGTCCAGAGGGCACTTTGATGAGGCCTAGGGGACACCCATACGACCGGTGGCTCTAAGTTCAGAATGTACAGTCAGCAGCGTGCGCAGCTGCATTGCTACCTTGCCGGCTACGGCAATGGTGCCCGTCCATCCCAACCCCACAGCCCACCCCCTGCTACTACCCCCGGCCCTGGCAGAAGCCCCTGTCAGCAAACTATAGCAATGTTGGACACCTTCCGTACCTCCTCTCTCTCACTCAGTAGCCACAACGTCGGTTTCGCGATTTTTAAAAGCATAAAGCACCGTCGGGAACTTGGCCCATCGGAGACAGAGCATCATGGACGCCCCAGAGAATACCAGGTCGGGTCCGCTAATGACGTGCAAAAGGTATGTACTGTCCGTGTGTTCTGGACCGCATTGACGCCGCTGTCGAGGTGACGGAGAATTCCGATTTGGCGTCAAATCGGCCCCCACTGCGATTTTGGCGTGGAACCTATTTTCCACCCAATCGCATTTCGCGATATTGGCATCAGCCAACAGCGAATCCTGCTCCCTGTCTGCCCTCTCGGAGAATGTAGCCAGCCCAGAGTGCACCTCGCATCTCCCCCAACCTCCAACCCCACCACACACATACACACAGCCGCCACCACCAGAACCACCACCACCAGAGCCGCTGCCACTGTCACCACCAAATAATCTGGACATTGTCATAATATACACCAGTATATCATGGTGCAGACACACACACTGATGGGCACACACAGGGGCCAATCAACATGTACAAACACCGCAGCCAATCACCAGTTAGAATACACACACTATAAAGGCAGAGGGCACCACGGTTCCCGCTCATTCTGGGTGCTGCCTCTGAGTGTAACAGGAACTCATCCAGCCCAGCACGGACTCACACCACGTGCTGAGAGAATCAACTGGTTCGGACAAGGCTTAGGTCTCTAGTTTAAGTTAGCATCATTTAGACCCACAGTCATCGTGTGTTAGTTAGTTAGAAATAGGTAATAAAATTGAGTTGAACCTTCATCAGTGTTGGAAGTGTCTGTTCATCTCTCAAGTCTACACTAGCCAACACCTCAGACATCATCTCATTACTGTTAATGTGCAAGCTGACCCTCACCACTCCGACATTACAACCGGCAGTGATTCAAGTAACTTATTGGTTCTAAATTGCTTTAGGACGCCCTGATGTTGTTAAAGAAGCTACATAAATAAAATTCTGACTTTTTGCTATTTCTGCACCAAGTTGGCGGCAGGGACCAGGAGCAAGTTTTACTCCTGCCTCCCCCCCCCCCCCCCCCCCCCACCGCTCTCCTCCTCCCCCCCCCCCCCCCCCTCCCCACTCCACTCCCCACCTCCCCATTTAATTTACAATCCTGCCCTTTGACTATGCATCTTGTGTTCCACCCCCACGATGCAGACGCCCTGGGATGGAACACGGATTGGTGGAGGTCAGGTTTGGGTGGGTCCCTGCCCGTCTAGAATATTTCTGAGGTTATTGAAAGCCTCAATGTTGAGGAAAACAACTGAAAAACATCGAGCTCTCTGTCCCCATCAACGGTGCTTCAACCAACCGCCACGGAAGGAAAATCGAAAGAAAGTTTGAAGGAGCCGAAAGCAGTAATTGATCTTAGAATATGGGAACGACCAATCCAAATAGATACGGAATAGATACAGCAGTATAGATACAGTAGTGTTGATACAATAGTATAGATACAGCAGTCTAGATACAACAGTATGGGTACAGCAGTATGGGTACAGCAGTATGGGTACAGCAGTATGGGTACAGCAGTATGGGTACAGCAGTATGGGTACAGCAGTATGGGTACAGCAGTATGGGTACAGCAGTATGGGTACAATAGTATGGGTACAGATAGGATATAGGCCAACAGGAGGGAAATGGAATTAGCTTAGATGGGCCTTTTGGTTCAGGGTGTTTATATATAGGATAAATTTTCCAGCTTTACTTTCTCCAACATTACTTTTGTTTCATCACAATCTATCTTGTTATCCTATTAGTTTGCAATTATTAAGGGCAGATTTCAAAATGAAGTTTTAAATGACACACATTCCAACACAGAGTTTAAACAGCAGCTTCCACTATTCTGCCTCCGCAAGCTTTAACACATCAGTAAGCGTCATCGATGATGTGTTTTGACACCAAAGCTTCTCACAGAGCCTCCTACCTGTGAACTTGTCGACTCCCGCCTCAGCTGCGACGTTGGAAAGGGCAACAATCCCCAGTGACAGGTTGCTAGCGGCTTCATCCATTTCGATAAGAGCGTGGGGGCCAATGCTGCCACTCGCATAGTTGGCCACGTAAACAGAATATTTCCCGGAGCCCTGTGAAAGAGAGAAAGTGAGAGTGAAAGCAGCAATGATATCATTGAGACATCACTGTAGCTGCAAGTCTTTCAATTGATTGATCAGATGTAGCACCACCAGCCTGACTCTGAACAGAGGTCACGTTAATGCAGAAGGTACTGAAATCTGGGTCGCTCTTAATACACCAACTTTTTGGAGGATTCACTTTGCTTGGGATATTTATACTGCAGTATCCATACTACTGAATCTATACAGCTGCATTCATACTGTTGTATCTATGCTACAGAATCTATACTACTGAATCTATATTGATGCATCCATTCTGCTGTATTTATACTACAGTATCTATACTCCTGTATCTATACTGCTACATCTATACTGCTGCATTAACTGTACTGTATTTATACTACAGTATCTATACTCCTGTATCTATACTGCTACATCTATACTGCTGCATTAACTGTACTGTATTTATACTACAGTATCTATACTGCTGTATTTATACTGCATAATCTATACTACTGTATGTATACTATTGTATCTAGAATACTGTATCTATACTACAGAATTGATACGACTGTATCTATAATTATGTATCTATATGGCTGCATCTATACTTCTGTATCTATACTATAGAATCCACTACTGTATCTATACTGCTGTATCTATAGTGCTGCATCTATAGTATTATATCTATACTACTGTATATACATTACTGTACCAATACTGCATAATCTATACTGTTGTATCTATACTGCTGTATCCATACTGCTGTATCCATACTGTTGTATCCATATAAATAAAAGCAAATTACTGCGGATGCTGGAATCTGAAAGGAAAGGGATAATGCTGGAAAATCTCAGCAAGTCTGGCAGCATCTGTAGGGAGAGAAAAGAGCTAACGTTTCGAGTCCGATGACTCTTTGCCAAAGTTGTTGTATCCATTCTGCTGTACCTATACTATTGTATCAACACTACTGTATCTATACTGCTGTATCTATACTACTGTATCCATGCTTCTGTATCTGTTCCGCTGAGTCTATACTGCTGTATCTATAATATTGCATTTATGAAAATCGCTTATTGTCACGAGTAGGCTTTAAATGAAGTTACTGTGAAAAGCCCCTAGTCGCCACATTCCAGCGCCTGTCCGGGGAGGCTGTTACGGGAATTGAACCGTGCTGCTGGCCTGCCTTGGTCTGCTTTCAAAGCCAGCGACATAGCCCTGTGCTAAACAGCCTCTGCATCTATGTTTCTATAGAGGGATATAGGCCAAATGCAGGCAAATGGGGTTAGTTTAGATGGGCCTTTTGGTTCAGGGTGTTTCAGCTTTCCAGCTTTCCTTTTTCCAACATTACTTTTGTTTCATTATAATCTATCTTGTTATCCTATTAGTTTGCAGTTATTAAATCAATTAAGTAAATGCCTATGTGTTATCCTGGTAAACCTGTTTCCAGCCTAATAAAGCATGCTGAAGTAATGGTGTCTGGCTGCTCTCAACAGCAAAGCACTGCCCTGACCTAGAGGTTTCTGGGAATATGGCTAAAAAAAAGTGGTCTTCTTTTAAGACGGCTCTATTTCAACTAAAGAAATGTTAGGGTATTACACCTCTAATAATGAAAAGGGATGTGTTATAAACACATCACGCTTATCTCTTTTGATTACTTTGGTTCTGTACTGTACTTTAGTTGCAAAATTATTTATTACGTGGTTCTGGATTGCTCCAAAATGAACAGTTTGTTAAGAATTATTCTTGCTCCTATTCTTCATTAGGACATTAACCCCCTCTCTCCCTTTACTCATACCTGCACACTAACCCATGATGAAGAAGGACAATTAGTGGCTGCATTCAGACCTCTATGAATTCCCCTGCGTGTTGGGGAACGGATGTGCATTCCTCCATGGTTAGCCATTAGATTATTTCTCAGTTTGATTCCTTTGTCCCCTGTATTGTAGTTGAAATGGTGAACTTGTTAACCGCACAATTGTTGGCATGAATTTTGGTACTGCTGCTGCACAATTCAATGTGTTGTCAACTGATAACACTTAACAAATTAAATTGGGTTAATTTTCCTTCTGCTGGTTTGAACCCATAATTTCGCATGGCTTCTTGTCTGTAACACCTACTGTTAACTAGCTGCTGAAACTCCACGTGAACTACAATTTCAAGAACTGGAATAAACAAAGAACAAACAAAGGAAAGTACAGCACAGGAACAGGCCCTTCGGCCATCCAAGCCTGCGCCAACCATGCTGCCCGTCTAAACTAAAATCTTCCACATTTCCTGGGTCCGTATCCCTCTATTCCCATCCTATTCATGTATTTGTCAAGATGCCCCTTAAATGTCACTATCGTCCCTGCTTCCACCACCTCCTCCAGCAGCGAGTTCCAGGCACCCACTACCCTCTGTGTAAAAAACTTGCCTCGTAATTTTGTAGACCTCTCTCACGTCGCCCCTCAACCTCCGTCGTTACAGTGAGAACAAACCAAGTTTATTCAACCGCTCCTCATAGCTAATGCCCTCCATACCA
Source organism: Scyliorhinus canicula (assembly GCF_902713615.1). Lineage (NCBI taxonomy): Eukaryota > Metazoa > Chordata > Chondrichthyes > Carcharhiniformes > Scyliorhinidae > Scyliorhinus > Scyliorhinus canicula. The sequence goes on from NC_052161.1 coordinate 8,485,745, forward strand.
GGCAACATCCTGGTAAACCTCTTCTGCACCCTCTCTAAAGCCTCCACATCCTTCTGGTAGTGTGGCGACCAGAATTGAACACTATACTCCAAGTGTGGCCTAACTAAGGTTCTATACAGCTGCAACATGACTTGCCAATTCTTATACTCAATGCCCTGGCCAATGAAGGCAAGCATGCCGTATGCCTTCTTGACTACCTTCTCTACCTGTGTTGCCCTATTCAGTGACCTGTGGACCTGTACACCTAGATCTCTCTGACTGTCAATACTCTTGAGGGTTCTACCATTCACTGTATATTCCCTACCTGCATTAGACCTTCCAAAATGCATTACCTCACATTTGTCCGGATTAAACTCCATCTGCCATCTCTCCGCCCAAGTCTCCAAGCGATCTAAATCCTGCTGTATCCTCTGATAGTCCTCATCGCTATCCGCAATTTTCCACCAACCTTTGTGTCGTCCGCAAACTGTTAATTTCAAACTCAGCAAAAAGAAAATAGTTTTGCAGTTGAATCCAAGTTTAATCTTTTGATGATGGGCCTCAGGAAGTTTCCTATTTCCAACATAGCCTGAATAATTCTGGCCTGTTGCCTTGAAGTCAAGCCACTGAAGTGACATTGGCCTACTTTCCACATTGATGTTGGTTATGGTAGCAGGTCCTATATTTTGTTTCTTACACGTCAACGCTGTGCAATGCTGTGCCAGCATTAAATTATCGAAATGCTCTCACCAGCAGTGATGGAACTATATTCACGAGAACTTGGCCACCCTGATAGTTTAGAACTCAACACACATTCTTCAGGCACTGTGCATATTTGGGAGAGTTTGAGCTGGAGTGTCCCGTCTCCCCCCCCCCCCCCCCCTCCCCCCCCCCAGCCCATCGCAGGATCGCCACAGGCGGGATGCGGATCATGTGACGATCCATTCTACAGTCTCCCGGTCTCAACATCGAATTCAATAACTTGAGATGGGTAGCTCTACCCCACCTCGACCCATTTGTTTTCATCCCATTTAATTGTAACTGTCTTTTACCATTTCTTTCTCTCTTGCCTTTCTTTACCACCTCCCCATCTTATCCACCTTTCCTTACCCCTTCTCCCCTTTGCTTCCCCCTTAACCCCCTCCCCCCACATCTACATCTGTCACAGTTTACCCCCCGATGTCAGTTTCTCTGTAGTTTAGCCTTTCACACCTTTTGTTCTCTCTGGGGACTGCCGTTAGCGCTCTTTCCCCTGGGTTTCTGTGGCTATGACTCATCTTTCATTCTCACTCCACAGTATAAATATTTCCCACTTTCTCTGTATTATAGCTTTGACAAAGGCTCATCTGGACTCGAAACGTTAGCTCTTTGTTTTCAGATTCCAGCATCTGCAGTAATTTGGTTTTATTAAAAGGTCTATTGACCTCGGGTGGGAATTCCGATCGCTGGGCGGGCACAGTCGGAGAATCCCGCCCTTTAGTTCTATCTTGGAACGCTCACAATGCAACCATATTAACTTCATTCTGCCATTTTCTGTTTTACTGAAATCCTGGTGGCAACGTAATTTCCATTTTACAAAATACACGAGCATTTCAAGGGTATAAGTACATTTGTCATTTTTATTCGGAAAACAACTTATACTTCCGTAGCACCTTTAACATAAAGAAGCATTCCTAGATGCTTCACGGGAGCAATATAAAATAAAGTATAACACCCAGCCACATAAGGAGATATTAGATTAAATGACCAGACGCTCGGTCATTAGGCTTAAGGAGTGGCTTGAGGGGGATTAGTGAGATAGAGAAGGAGAGAGGTGTGTGGAGGAAATTCCAGAGCTTGGGACGAGGCAACTGAACACATGCCCGCCAAAAGTGAGGGAGTAATGGTTGGGAATGCACATGAGGCCGGGACTAGAGGAGCAGAAATAGTTTGGAAGACTGTGGACTGGAGGAGATCGCAGAGACAGGGAGGGGCAAGGCCATGGAGGAATTTGAAAACCAGGGTGAGACTTTTCAAATAAAGATTTTGCTTGCCTGGGCGCCAGTGTGGGTCAGTGAGCTGATAGGGGAACGGAACTTGGTGCGCGTTAAGACATGGGTGGCAGAGATTAGGATGACCATCCAAGTCATTGTTGGTTTCATAACAGTGGAGCACTCCAAACGATTTAAAAGCTCCAGATTTCCTGAAAGCCACCTCAACTTGTCTGAACAGGACTCCTGTATTCCAGAAGGTTAGTGGGCCCTCCAGCTCCTCGGCCAAAAGCAAATACTTTGTGACTTCCCACTAATATGTTTCTCCACACTTAGCCAGACTGGGAGAAGTCACCAACTGCTGAACTCGGAGTGAAGAGATGACCTCTACTGAACAATAACTTTATAACTGAAGTGCCAGTGAGAGGTGGTTAGCAATGCTGCCTCACAGTGCCAGGGTCTCGGGTACAATTCCAGCCTCGGCTGACTCTCTGAGTGGCGTTTGCACGTTCTCCCCGTGTGTGCGTGGGTTTCCTCCGGGTGCTCCGCTTTCCTCCCACAGTCCAAAGATTTGCAGGTTAGGTGGATTGGCCATGCTAAATTCCCCCTTAGTGTCCAAAATGTTAGATGGTGTCACTGGGATAGGGCAGGGGCCTGACCCTCGGTAGGGTACTCTTTCGGATGGTATACAGAATAACAGATACCCAGGAGTGAGTTACAGCCTGGAATCTAATCGAGGGATTCAGGGTGGTTTATATATAGAATAACAGATACCCGGGAGCGAGTTACAGACTGGAATCTAATCGAGGGGTTTGGGTGGTTTATATATAGAATAACAGATACCCGGGAGCGAGTTACAGACTGGAATCTATTCGAGGGGTTTGGGTGGTTTATATATAGAATAACAGATACCCGGGAGTGAGTTACAGACTGGAATCTAATCGAGGGGTTTGGGTGGTTTATATATAGAATAACAGATACCCGGGAGCGAGTTACAGACTGGAATCTATTCGAGGGGTTTGGGTGGTTTATATATAGAATAACAGATACCCGGGAGTGAGTTACAGACTGGAATCTAATCGAGGGGTTTGGGGGGTTTATATATAGAATAACAGATACCCGGGAGCGAGTTACAGCCTGGAATCTAATCGAGGGGTTTGGGTGGTTTATAACAGATACCCGGGAGCGAGTTACAGCCTGGAATCTAATCGAGGGGTTTGGGTGGTTTATATATAGAATAACAGATACCTAGGAGTGAGTTACAGACTGGAATCTAATCGAGGGGTTTGGGTCGTTATATATAGAATAACAGATACCCGGGAGTGAGTTACAGACTGGAATCTAATCGAGGGGTTCGGGGTGGTTTATACATAGAATAACAGATACCCGGGAGTGAGTTACAGACTGGAATCTAATCGCGGGGTTTGGGTGGTTTATATATAGAATAACAGATACCCGGGAGTGAGATACAGACTGGAATCTAATCGAGGGGTTCGGGGTGGTTTATACATAGAATAACAGATACCCGGGTGTGAGTTACAGACTGGAATCTAATCGAGGGGTTTGGGTGGTTTATATATAGAATAACAGATACCTCGGAGTGAGTTACAGACTGAAATCTAATCGAGGGGTTCAGGGTGGTTTATATATAGAATAACAGATACCTCGGAGTGAGTTACAGACTGGAATCTAATCGAGGGGTTCGGGGTGGTTTATATATAGAATAACAGGTCCCCGGGAGTGAGTTACAGACTGGAATCTAATCGAGGGGTTCAGAGTGGTTTATATATAGAATTACAGATACCCAGGAGTGAGTTACAGACTGGAATCTAATCGAGGGGTTTGGGTGGTTTATATATAGAATAACAGATACCCGGGAGTGAGTTACAGACTGAAATCTAATCGAGGGGTTTGGGTGATTGATATATAGAATAACAGATACCCAGGAGTGAGTTACAGACTGGAATCTAATCGAGGGGTTTGGGTGGTTTATATATAGAATAACAGATACCTGGGAGTGAGTTACAGACTGGAATCTAATCAAGGGGTTTGGGTATTTTATACTAAATACAGCAATGCTTCATTATTGGGGTAATGGGGAACGATATCAAAAACTGAAAGATCATTCCTACATCTGACCTTATGATGGAGGAAAGATCTACAATGTAGCAGCAGATGATGTCACTACCCTGAGAAATGGCTGCAGTGATGTCTCTGGACAGGAAATGATACACCTCCAAACGCCATAACATCTTCATCTAATTATGACTCCAGCGAGTGGAGAGTTTTCCCCCTGATTCCCATCCACCTCTGTTTTTCCAGGGTACTTTGATGCCACTCTTGGTCAAAGGCGGCCTTGATGTCAAGCGAAAGCACTCTCACCCCTTGAGTTCGGCTCGTGTGCCTACGTTTGGATCAGGCCTGTGACGGGGTCAGGAGGTGAGAGGTCCACAGTGAGTAGGTTATTGCTGAGTAGGCGCTGCTTGACAGCACTGTCAATGGACACCTTTTATCACTTTGCTGATGATCGATAATAGACTAACGGGACAGTAATTGGCAGGATTGTATCTGTGTTGCTTATCATCGACAGGACACTGTTATATTACCTTTGATGGTAATACGTTGTTGTTCTTTGCCTTTTGATCCAGAATGATCCATTGAGTTGATGACAAAGAAACCCCCAATCTTTAGATTGAATCAAAACTAATTTATTGGATAACGATTAATTAAATGAAGTTCACACACACTACTGAGCTATAATTAATAATAAAGTAATGTTGAATCTGTCCAGCAATAATCAATAATCTAGTAGTCACTAATGACATTGTCGTGTAAACTCTCTCTAATCTATTCTAGTCTCAGTCTTTCTCCTTTGCTAACTACCCAGCATTCCCTGAGGTCTGATATTTATACTGAGAACTAGTGGTGCCCTCTAGTGTTTGAATTACACTGAGATGTAATAATTACCCCTTCACTGGCTTGCCTACATACATATCATTACAGACACCTGCACAATTTTGCACATTATCAGGTAAACGCCTGTGTTGTGGAACAGCTTGGCGAGACGTGCAGGCTTGTCTGCAGGACCAGTCTGGGACACTGAAATGAAATGAAAATCGCTTATTGTCACAAGTAGGCTTCAATGAAGTTACTGTGAAAAGCCCCTAGTCGCCACATTCCGGCGCCTGTTCGGGGAGGCTGGTACGGGAATCGAACCGTGCTGCTGGGCTGCTTGGTCTGCTTTATAAGCCAGCGATTTAGCCTTGTGAGCTAAACCAGCCCCAACCACTGTGCCAGGACTGAAGTCTGGATGTTGTCTGATTCACAGCCTTTGTGGATCAGGACTGTGAATCTAGCCGGCTGAGGCACTCGGAAGATGGTGAGCTCAGGAAGATGCCTAAACCAGCTGTGTATAGACAATGAATGAGGACCTTTCCTCAACTGTGTGGATCAATCCCCCACTCAAGGAAGTGAGTCACTCAGGAGCACTAACCCTAAAGATATAGGCACTCACCAAAGATGCATCATATGTATTTAGTGGGAGATGTGAGACACATTAAGTAAGCCAGCCTCCATGCCCCCCTCATAGAGCAGTACAGCACAGAACAGGCCCTTCGGCCCTCGATGTTGTGCCTAGCAATGATCACCCTACTCAAACCCACGCATCCACCCTATACCCGTAACCCAACAACCCCGCCCCCCCCCCAACCTTAATTTTTAGGACACTACGGGCAATTTAGCATGGCCAATCCACCTAACCCGCACGTCTTTGGACTGTGGGAGGAAACCGGAGCACCCGGAGGAAACCCACGCACACACGGGGAGGACGGGCAGACTCCGCACAGACAGTGACCCAGCCGGGAATCGAACCTGGGACCCTGGAGCTGTGAAGCATTTCTGCTAACCACCATGCTACCGTGCTGCCCACAACCTCCCTCCCTGATCCACTCAAATCAATTGATTTGAGTTAACGCCTTTGGAAAGTCGCAGATACACAATGTGTCTTGCGCAGCCTGTAATTGTACATCTGGTGGAGGCAGACTGTCACTGTGCATTAGGATGAATCTTCTCATCAAAAAACATACACCTAAAATTAGATCGTCACATTAATCTCCGAGAAGAATTCCGCTGCACTTAATGAACATCTGCTCCTTCGCTATTCAGAGACAATCTATTTTTTTTTTTAAACTGAACGGCAATTGCCGCCACGAATGGAAAGCAATAACTCAGCACTTTATATATTTCCATCAAGAAGGTGTCATCGCAGAGTAATCATGCTGGATGGTACGAGGCTACAGAGCTGACAGGGAGAGTTACGGAGAGGATCGAGTACATGAGGCATGGTCGACAGGGAGGATAATGAACGGTCATTAGCGTGCACAGCATGTCATGCTCACCCAATTAGTCAGAAATGTCGGCGGTCTTGACTGCGAGTGTCAGGTGCCAGGCTGCCCAATCTGTCTTCCTGCCAACGTGTCATATAGAAAGGTCACGGTGTCATCCAGGGCCTCAGGTTGGGAGCGGGGGGTGGGGGCACTTGGTTGGCGGGGTGGGTTTGGGTGCATTGTTAATTGCTCGTGTTCCGGTAACCTTCATACAACAGAAAAGACTTGCATTTCTCTAGCACTGTTTAGAACACCCCAACAGCGTGCTTTTGAAGTGCAGGTCTCCTGTGTCAGGTGGGACCGGTGACAGCCAATTTGTGCACAGCAAGCTCCCACGCACAGCCTCGTGGGGATGACAGAATCTGTTGCCGTGATGATGATTGAGGGAGAAATGTCGGAAAGGGCACTGGACAGAATTTCTTGGCTTTTCTTCAAGTTAGCGTGGAGTCTTTCACATCCACCAAAACGAGGCCCAGGTTTTGCATGAGGTTGTCACTTTGAACGGTGCAGCACTCAGCCGGGTCTTCACACTGAGGTTTTCTGGAGTGGGGGTTGAACCCACAACCTCCTGACTTTGGGGTGAGGGGGCTGCCCACTGAGCCACAGCTGATGCAGAGGGACAAACAAATTTAAATTCATCCTCTTGTCTTTACTCGAGTTCTCTCCGGTACATACTCGACAAGCACGGTCTTCCCTCGACCCTGGGGTTAGTGAGCTCTCGGTGGATGGATCACAGCCAGAGCCTGACGTCCTCCTGCACATTGCAGCAGAGGTCACTGAGCAGGGAGTGGAATTGGGAGGTGGGGGGGGGGGGGGGGGGGGGGGGGGGGCTGGTGGTGGTCGCCGTCGCAGAACCAGAAGATTCCGCTGGCAAGAACGGTCAGAAACCCCCCCCCACCATTACCTGTCCCCAGGCTGCAAACTGAGACTAGCTGTACCAGCCTAACTGAGACTAGCTGTACCAGCCTAACTGAGACTAGCTGTACCAGCCTAACTGAGACTAGCTGTACCAGCCTAACTGAGACTAGCTGTACCAGCCTAACTGAGACTAGCTGTACCAGCCTAACTGAGACTAGCTGTACCAGCCTAACTGAGACTAGCTGTACCAGCCTAACTGAGACTAGCTGTACCAGCCTAACTGACTGTCACAGCTGCAATCAGCACTGACTCTACACAACACATTGAAACAAGGCGATGATATTCACCCCACAGAACCTGCTCCATTTTACGATTAGTTTGCGAATGATCTGTTTCCCAACTCCATTTTCCACCACTGCTCCATCGCCCTTCAAACCCTCACCCAAGAAAGCATTAATCCCAGTCTTTGACCCCCACCTCCGCCATTCGCCGCCGTACGGAGAGAGAGCTCCAGATTACCACTTACCTTTGCATGAAGAAGCGACCTGTGGCACAAGCCCCAACCGAACTCTAACATTCAGGTGTTAGAAACAGAAAATGAGGGAAATACTCAGCAGGTCAGGCAGTATCTGTGAAGGTAGGTCAATGACCTTTCATCAGATCATTGGGCAGCACGGTAGCACAAGTGGATAGCATTGTGGCTTCACAGCGCCAGGGTCCCAGGCTCAATTCCCACTGGGTCACTGTCTGTACGGAGTCTGCACGTTCTCCCCGTGTCTGCGTGGGTTTCCTCCGGGTGCTCCGGTTTCCTCCCACAAGTCCTGAAAGACGTGCTTGTGAGGTGAATTGGACATTCTGAATTCTCCCTCCGTGTACCCGAACAGGCGCCGGAATGTGGCGACGAGGGGCCACAGTAACTTCATTGCAGTGTTAATGTAAGCCTACTTGAGACAATAATAAAGATTATTATTGTGTACTACTGCCCCCACTAATTTATTGGCATTTATTGACTCAAATAAAGAATGGCTATTTGAGCCACATATAAGGTACAATATCCAGGGGACATTACTACACGAGAAATCATTGCCTTCCGTGGAATAGGCATCTGAATTAAAGGGATCTAAGTTACCATAGATTTCATAGAATTTACAGTGCAGAAGGAGGCCATTCGGCCCATCGAGTCTGCACCGGCTCTTGGAAAGAGCACCCTACCCAAGGTCATACCTCCACCCTATCCCCATAACCCAGTAACCCCACCCAACACCAAGGGCAATTTGGACCTTGAGGGCAATTTAGCCTGGCCAATTCACCTAACCTGCACATCTTTGGACTGTGGGAGGAAACCGGAGCACCCGGAGGAAACCCACGCACACACGGGGAGAACGTGCAGACTCCGCCCAGACAGTGACCCAAGCCGGGATTCGAACCTGGGACCCTGGAGCTGTGAAGCATTTGTGCTACCACTGTGCTACCGTGCTGCCCATGTGGGACATTGAATCAATCTGCAGTCTCAGAATTCATGTTGGAGGCTTAACTCATGAGGTTTCACAGCAACTGTGGCATTATACAAGGCGGATGAAAAATCATAGCAGCAGTCTTCTCCTCAATCATACCGGGAGCTCCTTCTCTTTTCCCAAATGCCCTCAGCCGAGCAAGAGGCAGAACGCGGCTCGGGTGTGTGATGAGGAGGTGATGCTCGCACAAATAATTTTGATGGACTATCTGTCGCATTCCCAGCTGCATTTGATCTCCCCTCCAACCTCCCCGACACGTCCATGCACACCCAATTCAGCCCTGGCCTCCTCCACCGCTGACAGCATCGAGCTGACCCACGGAGTCTCCGGGTCGGGAAAAGGGTCATCTCGGAGCTTGGGAGGTGGAAGGGATTTTGAGTACGAGCAGGAGAGAGCGTGAGTAAAATCAGGCTGGTGTCTTCATCACATTGTGGCTCTAATTACTCGAGATTCATATTCAAGGCAGCGAGTGACTGTGCCTCACATCTTTCACTGTCCTGTTATGCAATTTGACAGATCTTGAATTTCTATAAAAAATGTTTGCAGAGATAGGAACATCTGTCATCCAATTTCTGGTTGTTATGCGACTGTAATGCCTGTTCAAAATCGCAATCAAGAAGAATGATTCTCAAAGCTCTCTTTTGAATCAATTCCATTTCTATGTTGACAGCTCTGCTGATGAACTGTGTCGCTCTGCAACAGGATGGATGGTTACTTCCAAGATGAACATCCTATGGATTACATATAGAATCATACAATCCCTACAGTGCAGAAGTAGGCCATTCAGCCAAATGATTTTGCATCAAATCCGATTCCGAGAATCAGCGAGGCCCACCCTATCCCCATAACCCAGTAACCCCACCTAAACTTTTTGGACACTTAAGGGGCAATTTAGCATGGCCAATCCTGCACATCTTTGGACTGATGGGAGGAAACCGGAGCACCCGGAGCAAACCCACGCAGACACGGGCGGCACGGTAGCACAGTGGTTAGCACTTTTGCTTCACAGCGCCAGGGACGCGGGTTCGATTCCCGGCTTGGGTCACTGTCTGTGCGGAGCCTGCACTTTCTCCCCGTGTCTGTGTGGGATTCCTCCGGATGCTCCGGTTTCCTCCCACAAGACCCGAAAGAAGTGCTTGTCAGGTGAATTGGACATTCTGAATTCTCCCTCTCTGTACCCGAACATGAGTCGGAGGGTAGCAACTAGAGGATTTTCACAGTAACTTTATTGCAGTGTTAATGTAAGCCTACTTGTGACAATAAATTTTATTATTATTATAAAGTGCAAACTCCACGCAGTCACCCAAGGCTGGAACTGAACCCGGGTCCCTGGCGCTGTGAGGCAGCCGTGCTAACCACTGCACCACAGTGCCATTTACAAATGGTTTTGATGATTGGTATGCTAAATGATGAACATAATTTCTTTGTGCCTTATATTTCTAATCTTTCCCTTTTGAATCAGTACTGTCCCTTTTTGGAATATTGAGTCTTTTACGAAGGGAGGTGTTTCTTATCACCATGACGGCTTCTCCTCCTCCTGTTTTAACGGTGTTTGCATCACAAAACTACTATCAATATTTCACCGACATTTATCTGGGTAATTCTGGCTAAACCAGGAACCAACTGCGAAGGTAGCCCGATAATGCAAACACTGAAGTGTAAATAATCTAAAGATGAGTCTTGAAGATTTCCACTGATGGGGCGATGTCCATTTGCTGCTTGTTCCATTGTGGGGTTGTCCTGGGGAAGACAGATTGTTGACGCACTGTCTTGGTAACAATCCCGGACCGAGAATCGGTGGGTCGGCCGCGTAGAGCGACCGGCGCTGCGCTAACCACGCCGACACCAATGGCACCTGTCACAGGGATTCTCTGGCCCGGCCCCGAGCTGAGAGAAATCCCGCCCATGGTCTTTGTAGTTTGTGTGGATGGCCACCTCATGTTTTCTGTCACGGCCAAGGGCACCGGGTATTTGATTCTGTCAGTTCCCTGGCAAGCAAGAGATTGCAGTTCAGTCATCGACTCCATTGACTGGGGTACCCTGCTCATGCTGATCAGCAAGACACTACCGCATGGCGCTAGTAACGGGGTGGGCAACAAGCATTGATTCTCCCTGATGTGTTAGGCAGGTTGGTTCGACGTGGACTGCACTTGATGCAGTGTGGCGAGAGACAGACCTCTAACACTGGAGAAGATCCAACCCGATATTATTCAACGATATAACTAATATACATTCTCAGCTGTGGGTCGACTCTATACTGATCTGACTGGAGACCTGGTACTAGCGTGACCAGACTCACTAGCTACCGCATGGTGTTTGCACTGGCTAGCTCGTGGACTCTGACTGTCTCAGTGGCTGAGTCCAGAGAGAGCGGGAAACCTAGTGCCCTCTGGCTTTATAGTGGTCGTGTCCTGTCTGGTGATTGGCTGCACTGTGCTGTATGTTTACTGGTCATCCTGTGTGTCAATCACTGCCTGTCTGCACCTCATTATATACAGGAGTGGATATTATGACACTCCCGCTCCCTGAAAGCATAAAGGAATCGTAGCAGGGATCAAAATATTCTCTTTGAATGGAAAGTCTCGACAGGAAGCCTCCTCCATCTCGATGCAGAGATTTATTTCACCCCCATTCCTGGAAGTGCTTTACCGCCGAGAAACGATCTCTCTTGTCCACAATGAGGCTTCCATGTTTCCCATGGAAACAGGTCTTCTCGGCAAAAAATGTTGCCTCTGGGGAAAGTGCCTCTCTGGTGAAATGTCACTCGGACAAGGTTCCAAATGCACCTCTAGCCAACCGACCCACCGGCTTCATTTACCGAGATATTTCCTAAAATAAAACATCTTATTCCTATTCATTTACAGAGCATTAGCTGCGCAATATGAAGAATCGTTTTATATTTTCATTAATACTGATTACAAGGGCAATACCAATTTGCATCCTAATGAAACAGTATGTAGTTACAATAACTGTGTGAATTAGGATTTTAATTACCACATTAGCAATGTTAAAGGGGTTACAAAATCTAGTGGGAGTATTGTTTGTTCAAAATATCCCTTCTTTGTCTGCTCAGGGATTAACGTGGATCAAAAACGTTGGGGGTTTTGTTGTGTTGTGTTTGTCTTGGCACAGCGGGTTGAGACCAGCAACCTGCCGACATCGCAGACGGGCGAATCGGAAACCGGACTCACTGGGGTTGCTAATCAGGTGGGCATTCCGCCGCCCTGAAAAACTACACGAGGCGAGAAGACTGAATGGAAAGGGGGGAGCATAGTGCGACACAAGAGGAAATACACATATTGACACAGCAGTGTAGCTGTGACGGCCACTTAACTAGCAACTCACATTTTGTCAGCCCCGCTGTTGTGACACTGAATTCAATAAATGCGGCAATTTGCGGGCTCGCACTGGAAAAGTTCTTAATACCCACTGGATCACTAATGCCCTTTCGGGGAGGCATGTTGCCAGGTCTATAGCTCTGACCTACAGGCAGCCAGTTTAAACAATGTGGCTGAATCTTAACATCAACTGGAGAAGTTTACAGAGTACGTCAGTTATACAGTTGACACTCGACGGCCAATAATTGCCCGAACAACATTTATAAGGGCCTCCTTCTGCACTGTAAATTCGATGATTCTATGATTATGTGCATCTCCTTTGGGTCTTCTCTAGTAAGTGCCTGACTGGCCGACTCTATTCATACAAAGGCACATGGACAGTGTTCATCGAATCATAGAATCCCTACAGTGCAGAAGGGGGCCATTCGGCCCATCGAGTCTGCACCGACCCTTCGGAAGACCACCCTACCTCGGCCTCATCCCCCACCCTTTCACTGTAACCCCACACAGGCTTTGGACACTAAGGGGCAATTTAGCACGGCCAAACCCACCTATCCTGCACATCTTCGGACTGTGGGAGGAAACCGGAGCACCCGGAGGAAACCCACGCAGGCACAGGGAGGACGTGCAGACTCCGCACAGTGACCCGAGGCCGGACCTGAACCCAGGTACCTGGCGCTGTGAGGCAACAGTGCTAACCACTGTGCCACCGTGCCGCCCCTTAAGAATCTCCTCCCCCTTTATCAGGGAAGCTCCTATTCTGCAAGCTCCATGGGGTAGTGGACCATCCCTACCCTGTTAGACTCGTGCAGGTTATAAAAACCACCAAACATAAATAATAAATACAACTTTTCCAAATCCCGGCTCCAAAGAGTAAATGACAAAACAAAGCAAGTATTAGTGGTTAGTGACGACAACCGTGTGATTGAATAGCTTTTACTAGGAAGCTACGGGAAGATCAGGGCAAGTATAGGGTTGTGAGCCCTGAGGAGGAGAACTAGGAAAGATTCATTTTGACACTGCAGCTCCCAGAAACATGTCAAAGCACTTTGCGTGCAAAAATACGTTGAAATGCAGCGCAGAAAGGTTAGTTTGTACACAGCGAGACCCCATTAGCAGCAGCAGGTGTGAAATTCATCAATCTGTCTTCCGTGGCATTGTCTGAGAGGGATGTTGTCCTGGACGCTGAGATGCCTCAGCTTCTTAAACAGTGCCAGGGACTGCCTGTGGCCACCTGCATAAATGGACAGTTTATCATCTCCACCCAGCGAGGATCCCGTACCAGCTGATGCTCAGGCAGCAAGTCTGTGAAGCCACTGTCTGCTTTTTGAGCCGCCTGCCATGTCCTAAATTTCTCTGCTCTCTCTCAGAGGCACCTCGTAAAGTGCCCCAGGGACACCTGGAGCCAGGCCCTTATCTTCAGCCCTGAAGGTGGCTCTGACGGAGGATGCCATAGAAACCCGTGTAGGAGATCCGACACAGCGTTCACTCATACCCTCCACCAGCACATAGAGAAACAGCTCGGCGGGACCTCATTGTAGAGTTCGGATACCGGGCAACAGCCTCAAACATTGGGCAGAATTCTCCCATCGGGAGACAAACAGCCGACGCCGGAGTGAAACCCGGAGTGTTTCACTCCGGCGTCGGAGGCCGCTCCTCGCCCCCTATTCCCCCCCCCCCCCCTCCCCGGGGTGGGCTAGGAGCAGCGGCGCGTGAATTCCGCGCGCTGGGCCTTGATGATTGTGTCAAAGCGGCGCGCCGGGAATGATGCGGCCGGCAGCGCCGAAGTGACGTCAGCCGCGCATGCGCGGGTTGGCCGACGCCAAACCGCGCATGCCGGTTGCCGTCTTCCCCTCCGCTGCCCTGCAGCGAGACATGGCAGCTTAATCTTGCGGGGCGGCGGAGGGAAAAGAGTGCGTCTTTTAGAGACGCTGGTACGACGATTGGTGCCCCAGACATCTACTGAGCACGCCCGTGGTGCTCGATCCTCCTTCCGCCCCCCCCCCCCCCCCACAGGCCCACACTCACCAGTCGCGCGCTGTTCACGCCGGCAGCGACCAGGCGTGGTTGGCGCCGGCGTGAACCGGTCGGGTTTGGCAGGCCGCTCGGCCCATCCGGGCTGGAGAATCGCCGGTCACCGTGAGAAACGTGAGCGGCGATTCTCCCAGGGGCCTGTCTCAAAACACGACACGCCATTTTGGGGGGGAGGGGGGGGTGGGAGAATCGCGGGGGGGTGCCAGGGCGGCGTGGCGTGATTCGCCCGGCCCTCCCGTGATTCTCCCCCCCGGCCTGGGGTGCGGAGAATCGCGCCCATTGGTTTTTTTTATTGTGTAAAACTGTGAGGAAAGGACACTTCACCCCAGGGGTGATGACTCTAACCAATATATACCTTTTATATTAAAACTAACTTTAATTTAAACACAGAATTAATCACAATAACATCACTGAAATATTTGAACAATTATCAGTTCAAAAGTCCTTAAACACAAGGAAAAACTTAAACTTACTATGTATGTCTGCTACTAACTCCAAGTAAGCAACACAATCCAATTCAAATGCAATTTATAAATAAAATTAACAAACAGATGACTTGCTCAGCTCTGCAGAGACTGTTGGAGAGAGTGCCTTTCAAGAGCAGAACCAGTACACTTCTGCTCAACCGAACAGTGCTTGACAAAACTGCTGTTCATTTAAAATCCTTCTGTCTTGTCAGACTCAAATCCTATGGCAAATTGCAAAACTACAGACAAACCTGGCTCCTCCCATCATCTGTATCCCTCTAAGATTTCACATGACCTGCTTGGCTATGTCTAAATACAATCCCTCATAAATGATATACTCTCCAGCGAATCTTCAGCAATCAAAGCAATATTCCATTAGCTCTTTATCTGTAATCAAGTCAGTGGTTGAATGAATTATGACCTCACCTTTTATGACTCCCTAATTACAGCTTTAGCAGACATGCTGCCTGAACGTTAAACCAGGGTCCTTTAGTATTGCTGCAACAAATATGAAATAGGCTATGCAACCATTTCCATATTCATCACACTAGAGCAGCCTCAGGGTCACAATCTGCTCAGCACAATGCACAAACTGGTCCACAGCAGGTGGAGCCAGGGACATCCAAGGTTGCAGGCACTCGGAGGGGTGCGGGAGACCGGGTTCTGCTGAGTTTGAGTCAGAAAATGAACCTCCAGACTCGCTGCTAACTTAGTTGATGGAGCTGCAGTGACAGTTGAGAACATCAGGAAGGGATGTCAGCTGCTTTTCACAGATTGCAACATACAACGGAGGGGTCCGTCCGCGTTCAGTCTGAGGTTATACCGCTGACATTCCAGCGCACTGAGGTCAACATTGCCAGGATACTGGTCGCCATAGAAATCTCTGCCCAGGACATAGCGCCAATGCAGGCATTGCACGCCATTGCAGTCAGCATTGGTGGAATGCAACAGTTGCTATGTGAGAGGGTGGTGGAAACCTTGATCTCACTCCAGTTGTGCATTCCCCTCAAGGTGCCAGACAGGGACCCTCGGACATCCATAGGGAGGAGGACCAGCAGCTAGATACCACGGGGGCATCCACCAAGGTGACTTCGGGAGTGTCCATTCAATCCCAATCCCCTCTTCCCGAGATCCCATCTCCTCCAGCTCCACGGGCTGAGGAGGGTAAATCCGGCCCACCGCAGGACACCCAAAGCAAGTTTCAGCCCTCCAGCGGTCAATCGCCAAAGTCATCTCAGGCAACAGGGTTTGGCAGTCAGCAGATCACCTCAACCTTTACTGTAGATGTCAGGGATGCACTTAACGGGTGGAAGCTTGCGAGATCCCACAGAGGTCCTCGGTGGAGCCCTGCAAAGAGCCGCTGGCATCAAAACTAAAAGCAATACAGCCTTCACCTTCCTGAAGGCCTGCTCACTGCAGGATCAATGAGAAGAAGACATGAAGGAGCATCTGCCTCCAAAGGTCCTACTTCTGTCACTGACTAGTGAGAGACTGTGTGGTTCAAGGCCTTGGTACCAGTGTTGCCACCTATGGCCCACTGAAATCCTGCTGACTGCCCATGTCAGGGAACACACTGGGCTGGATTCTCAATTACTGGGGCTATGTCCCCACGCCAGCATCAAAACGGTGGAGTTTCACAGCAGAAAACTTGGCATGAAAGGACCACAAATTCTTAACCCTGCAGCGGGCTAGAAGGGACCCGCCGTAGATCGCGCAGCTTTTGCTGGAGATACGGGCCCCTCGTTTCCGGGTCGGAGGCCGGGTATGTACACAGCGGCAGCCTCCAGCGTCCGCACCGTGCTCCCCTGTGCAGTGCAGTGCGCCATCACTTCATTTTTCAAGATGGTGGTTCTGAGGTTGTGTTACTTGACCAACCTAGACCCTCCCTGTGCATCTGTGGAAGCCCCTCCCATCTTCATGGAGGTGCATAATGTTCAGGTTTCCTTCCTTCCAAATAAGTTTAAATCCTCGTCCTCAGTCCAATTTTGATGGTGGTGGACATGCCTGTATTACCCCCCGGGTTATTTAAGGTGGATGCGCCCAGACCCCGTAACGTTATCCCTTTCCATTTTGAGTTCTACTGCACAGTGACATAGAGAGACCCCCCTCCCCCCACACACAAGACCTTGGTGTGCCACTACACTTGTCCCCATCCACAGGTTTCGGGTGCCCCCTCTCCCCCTGACTGCGTGTATGCTTATGCCAGAGGGCCCCAGGAGGAACATGCCAGAGGGCCCCAGGAAGAAAATTCCAGAGGGCCCCAGGAAGAACATGCCAGAGGGCCCCAGGAAGAACATGCCAGAGGGCCCCAGGGAGAACATGCCAGAGGGCCCCAGGAAGAACATGCCAGAGGGCCCCAGGAAGAACATGCCAGAGGGCCCCAGGAAGAACATGCCAGAGGGCCCCCAGAGGAATATGCCAGAGGGCCCCAGGAAGAACAGGCCAGAGGGCCCCAGGAAGAACATGCCAGAGGGCCCCAGGAAGAACATGCCAGAGAGCCCCGGGAAGAACATGCCAGAGGGCCCCAGGAAGAACTTGCCAGAGGGCCCCAGGAAGAACATGCCAGAGGGCCCCAGGAAGAACATGCCAGAGGGCCCCAGGAAGAACATGCCAGAGGGCCCCCAGAGGAATATGGCAGAGGGCCCCAGGAAGAACATGCCAGAGGGCCCCAGGAAGAACATGCCAGAGGGCCCCAGGAAGAACATGCCAGAGGGCCCCAGGAAGAACATGCCAGAGGGCCCCAGGAAGAACATGTGCAAAGCTACCACCGTAGTCTGTGCACAACATGCTAAGCTTGACTGACCCTGGATTGACAGGCCCTTCCCCAAATGTGGACTGGAACAAGGTCAGTCTCTGCAAGCTCAATAATGGAAAGTAAAACACTTCTTCACTCTGCGAACCTCCCATTCTCATTGATGCCCTTCTGTGGGAGACTCTCTCACAACGTGGAACAGAGAACACTGTCCCCCCACGCAACCTGTGCCTGAGTGCAACCTTCCCCATTCATCCCCCTGTCCCGCCGGCCCCAGTCAAGGCCTGGCGCCTCCAGCCTCTTCCCTTGCCCCTTGCCTCTGTCTGGTCTCCCCCACCCCTTCCTCCTTGAGCCTTCACCCTGCTGCGACCCACCTCCCACCTCACCGCTGGTCTGTTATGTACAGCCTTGCCTCTGAAAGCCACCTGATGCTGCCTGTGAAAGGTGGCTCGGGCCACAGGTTTTGCGAGTGTTGAGCGATGCACGGTAGGTGAACAAACCCCAAAGTCATGAGGAAAGTCCAAGTTGCCAGGTGCACCCCACCTATGTGAACCACTCCGGTCTAAGTAGACATCGTCGTGGCCTCTAGATTCAGTGAGGATGGGTGATTCTGGAAGAAATAATGAGCTGTCATGACATTCAAATGTATTCAATCTGTCTGCCTGGCGTGGCACAGCGGGAAATGTGAGCCGCCACTGAGTCTGGAGCAGGCGACGGGAAACTGTTTTTATCCGGAGGTAAAACTGGGCCGGGATTCTCTGAGAATGCGGCTAAGTATTGACGCCGGCACAAACACCGGAGTATTTCATGCCGGCGTCAATGGGCCTCTTGGCCCAATGATTCTGTAGCCCACAGGGGGCCAGCATGGCGCTGGAGTGCACCGCGCTGTTCCAGCTGCCGTATGCGGCCCTGCACTGCTCGCTGCGGGTCCGCGTATGCGCCGGTGGCCGGCCGCGGGTCCGCGCATGAGCACGGTGGCCGGCCGCGTGTCCGTACTTGCGCGGGGCAGCCACTTGCGCGCTAGCGGCGCGCAACATGGCGGAGCCACACAGCGGCCCGACGTGGAAAAAGGTAGGCCCCCTCCGGATCGCACCGTCTGCCGATCTGTGGCCACCGATCGCAGGCCTGGCCGTCGTGGAGGCGCCCCCTCGGACTCTGACGCCCCCCCACCAGGACGCGGGTCCGGGCTCCCCGCCGGGTGTAACCACGTTAGAACCATGCGGGCGGGAACTCGGCCGGTCAACCGCGGGGAATCGCCTCTTTCATCGGCCCCCGACCGGCGCCGCTTCGACCGTGTGCACGTGGCTGCCGGCAATTCTCTGGTCACCGGCGTCGGACCGGCGTCGCGGGCCGTCTCAGCGTCATCCCCGATTCTGATGCTTTTCCATCCCGCAACGTTCTCCGCTCTCGCCAGCCTCGATGCCGGCTTGGGAGGGAGCAGAACGTTCGGCTCTATGTGAGGACCTTTGTTGTGACTGACATTATGTGTAAACAGTCAGAAGAAGGTTGGCCCCCTCCGGATCACACCGTTCATGTGGCAGCACGGTAGCATTGTGGATAGCACAATCACTTCACAGCTCCAGGGTCCCAGGTTCGATTCCGGCTTGGGTCACTGTCTGTGCGGAGTCTGCACATCCTCCCCGTGTGTGCGTGGGTTTCCTCTGGGTGCTCCGGTTTCCTCCCACAGTCCAAAGATGTGCAGGTTAGGTGGATTGGCCATGCTAAATTGCCCTTAGTGTCCAAAATTGCCGTCAGTGTTGGGTGGGGTTACTGGGTTATTGGGATAGGGTGGAGGTGTTAACCTTGGGTAGGGTGCTCTTTCCAGGAGCCGGTGCAGACTCGATGGGCCGAATGGCCTCCTTCTGCACTGTAAATTCTATGTAACAACAAAGTTACCAAACCCTCTTGTCACAATAACTGGGAAATGCCAAATTCCTTCCGACATATTGGTGAGTAAACACTGGCCATTCCACATGATTTACACAGTCCTCGCAGAAGACCATTCAGCCTGATCCAAACCTCAACTCTGTCTACACACCTTTTCCGCATACTTTGCAAACCTTTACACAACATGCATCTGTCCACCTCAGCCTCGAGACCGCCAATTGTCCCAGCATCCACAGGGGCACAAAGTGCCAAGCCGATTAAAAATCATGAGATGTCTGGGCAGATTAGAGAGGGAGAAACTGTTCCCAATGGTGAGCAGATCGGGGAGCAGTGGAGACACAGAATTAAACTGATTGGTAAAAGAAACAGAGTGACTCGAGAAAGAGGAAAATCTCGGCGGTGAATGGTTAGCGTCTGGAATGCACGTCCTGAGGAGAGTGTGGTGGAGGCGGAGTCGATCGCGGGATGAAAATACAAACTAAGGTCATGAACTCCTAATTTAACCACCTGAGTCTTGGTATCATTCTAATAAATTTGCAACACACCCATTCCAAAGCTAATTACTCTTTCCTGAGCTGTGGTGCGTGCTGCGAGCTGTGGTGCGAGCTATGGTGCGAGCTATGGTGCGAGCAATGGTGCGAGCTGTGGTGCGAGCTGTGGGCGAGCTGTGGGTGAGCTGTGGGCGAGCAATGGTGCGAGCTGTGGTGCAAGCTGTGGTGCGAGCTGTGGGCGAGCTGTGGGTGAGCTGTGGGCGAGCAATGGTGCGAGCTGTGGTGCAAGCTGTGGTGCGAGCTGTGGTGCGAGCTGTGGGCGAGCTGTGGTGCGAGCTGTGGTGCGAGCTGTGGATGAGCTGTGGTGCGAGCTGTGGGCGAGCTGTGGTGCAAGCTGTGGGCGAGCTGTGGGTGAGCTGTGGTGCGAGCTGTGGGCGAGCTGTGGTGCGAGCTGTGGGCGAGCTGTGCGAGCTGTGGTGTGAGCTATGGTGCGAGCTGTGGTGCGAGCTGTGGTGCGAGCTGTGGTGTGAGCTGTGGTGCGAGCTGTGGTGCAAGCTGTGGGCGAGCTGTGGTGCGAGCTGTGGGCGAGCTGTGGTGCGAGCTGTGGTGCGAGCTGTGGTGCGAGCTGTGGGCGAGCTGTGGTGCGAGCTGTGGTGCGAGCTGTGGGCGAGCTGTGGTGCGAGCTGTGGTGCGAATCTGTGGGTGAGCTGTGGGCGAGCTGTGGTGTGAGCTGTGGGCGAGCTGTGGTGCGAGCTGTGGTGCGAGCTGTGGTGCGAGCTGTGGTGCGAGCTCTGTGCGAGCTGTGGGTGAGCTGTGGGCGAGCTGTGGTGTGAGCTGTGGTGCGAGCTGTGGTGCGAGCTGTGGTGCGAGCTGTGGTACGAGCTGTGGGCGAGCTGTGCGAGCTGTGGTGCGAATCTGTGGGTGAGCTGTGGGCGAGCTGTGGTGCGAGCTGTGGGCGAGCTGTGGGCGAGTTGTGGTGCGAGCTGTGGGCGAGCTGTGGTGCGAGCTGTGGTGCAAGCTGTGATACGAGCTGTGGGTGAGCTGTGGTGCGAGCTGTGGTGCGAGCTGTGGGTGAGCTGTGGTGCGAGCTGTGGTGCGAGCTGTGGGTGAGCTGTGGTGCGAGCTGTGGTGCGAGCTGTGGGTGAGCTGTGGTGCGAGCTGTGGTGCGAGCTGTGGTGCAAGCTGTGATACGAGCTGTGGGTGAGCTGTGGTGCGAGCTGTGGTGCGAGCAGTGGTGCGACCTGTGGTGCGAGCTGTGGGTGAGCTGTGGTGCGAGCTGTGGTGCGAGCTGTGGGCGAGCTGTGCGAGCTGTGGTGCGAATCTGTGGGTGAGCTGTGGTGCGAGCTGTGGTGCGAGCTGTGGGCGAGCTGTGGTGCGAGCTGTGGGCGAGCTGTGGGCGAGCTGTGGGCGAGCTGTGGTGCGAGCTATGGGCGAGTTGTGGTGCGAGCTGTGGTGCGAGCTGTGGTGCGAGCTGTGGGCGAGTTGTGGTGCGAGCTGTGGTGCGAGCTGTGGTGTGAGCTGTGGTGCGAGCTGTGGTGTGAGCTGTGGTGCGAGCTGTGGTGTGAGCTGTGGTGCGAGCTGTGGTGTGAGCTTGGAGAATTTGCACAGATTCCTCGGTCCAGCTCCTGTTCTGCTGAAGTCCAAACTATCTGTGCTCTTCAAACTCTGGCCTATTGCGCACCTGTGATGTTAGTGACCCCAGGTAGCCATATCTGCAACTTACTAAAGCCCTACATTTGGGAACACTCTCCTTAGCCTCTCTGCCTCGCTAATTCTCTCTCTCTCTTATACAACCCTCCTTAAAACCAACCTCTTTGAGTCAGCTCTTGATCACTGTCTTAATATCTCCTAATGTGGCTCCCGTGTTAAATGTTGTTGAATAACACCCCGTGAATCACCGCACTGCATCCAAATGCCATATAGATGCAAGTTGCTGTTGCTGTGGAATGAGGAATAATGAGAGATGAGGGAGGAATGTACAGCCTTTCTTTTTGGTGAAGCACAGCTGTCCAGGAATGCACACCCCACACTAGCGTATAGTAAGTTCCTTTACCTTCCGGTCCACACACGCTACAGACCGACCAGCAAAACGGTTAGCGACCTCTCTGTGGACGTTGACCTCATCACTCAGAATGTCTTCCCACCTTCCATTTCGAAACTTGAAGAGTTTATCAGTGTAGGTGCTCATTCCTGGAAGAAGAGGTAACAGTCATCAAAGGCAAACTCCCAGGACAGGTACAGCACGGGGTTAGATACAGAGTAAAGCTCCCTCTACAATGTCCCCATCAAACACTCCCAGGACAGGTACAGCACGGGGTTAGATACAGAGTAAAGCTCCCTCTACACTGTCCCCATCAAACACTCCCAGGACAGGCACAGCATGGGGTTAGATACAGATTCAGGCTTCCTCTACACTGTCCCCATCAAACACTCCCAGGACAGGTATAGCACTGGGTTAGATACAGTGTAAAGCTCCCTCCACACTGTCCCCATCAAACACTCCCAGGACAGGTATAGCACTGGGTTAGATACAGTGTAAAGCTCCCTCTACACTGTCCCCATCAGACACTCCCAGGACAGGTACAGCACGGGATTAGATACAGAGTAAAGCTTCCTATACATTGTCCCCATCAAACACTCCCAGGACAGGTACAGCACGAGGTTAGATACAGAGTAAAGTTCCCTCTACACTGTCACAATCAGACACTCCCAGGACAGGACTTCACGGGTTAGATACAGGGTAAAGCTCCCTCTACACTGTCCCCATCGAACACTCCCAGGACAGGTAACAGCATGGGGTTAGACACGGAGTAAAGTTCCCTCTACATTGTCCCCATCAAACACTCCAGGGACAGGTACAGCACGGGGTTAGATACAGAGTAAAGCTTCCTATACATTGTCCCCATCAAACACTCCAGGGACAGGTACAGCATGGGATTAGATACAGGTTAAAGCTGCCTCTACACTCTCCCCATTATGGTAATCACCACTGTTGTGTATATTGCGAGATGTGTGGTGACCTTGTACTACAGGTACGGGGTAGTCCCTGCCTGCTGGCTCCGCCCAGTAGGCAGAGTATAAATATGTGTGCTCCCCGTACAGCAGCCATTTCGCCAGCTGTTGTAGGAGGCTACACATCTTAGAATAATAAAGCCTCAGTTGTATTCAACTCTCATCTCTGTGCAATTGATCATGCATCACCCATCAAACACTCCCAGGACAGGTACAGCACGGGGTTAGCTACAGAGTAAAGCTCCCTCTACACTGTCCCCATCATACACTCCCAGGACAGGTACGGCACGGAGTTAGATACAGAGTAAAGCTGCCTCTGCACTGTCCCCATTAAACACTCCCAGGACAGGTACAGCACGGGGTTAGATACAGAGTAAAGCTCCCTCTACACTGTCCCCATCAAACACTCCCAGGACTGGTACAGCACGGGGTTAGATACAGAGTAAAGCTCCCTCTACACTGTCCCCATTAAACACTCCCAGGACTGGTACAGCACGGGGTTAGATACAGAGTAAAGCTCCCACCAGGACACCGCTGAGAGAATTTCACTTTAATATTGAGTATTCACGGTGGTGAAATCAAGAAGTTTGTGGTTTCGAGGAAAAGGAGTAACGGAAGTTCTGCAAGTCATGTGGCAGTGATGTCGCAGTTTGTAATGTCGCAGTTTGCTATCTTGGTTCATTGAATTGTATCATCTTATCTGAAAATCTACTTTATATTTCATGCCATACAATCAGTTCAATCACATCCTTGCAGCGAGAAGAGTAATCATTTACTACGTCAGATGATTTATTTTCAGTAATCCCTCTGCTTCAAAACATGAGTCATTGGCTACAGGTAGAAATGGAGATGAATGCATTGATCATCTCACTGTTTAAAATTTAGTTGGGAAAGTTTCATTATCTGGGAATACTCAATGCTATTTAAACCTGGCAGTGTAGTTCAAACAGTTGTGATTGGTATACTGAATCAAATCAAAATAAACTTATTTTCTGCCTGCTCTCCAAAGTTCACTCTCACTTGTTCTGCTGTGTGGCCACAAAGCAATCTAAATTGTACAGCACCGTGCAATGCACAGGCTCTACATGTGAGAGATACATTAGAAGGACCATGCTGCCATCGTCATCTTCCTCCTTATTCATCTCTCAAGTAAACAGGCACAAAGAGGAAAATATCCTCCCATCAATCTAGCCCATGCCACATGATTCTTGTGCATCACTATTTTTAATCCCCCAGCCCCTGTGATAACCTGGGAGAGACAAAACCCCCAGATAAATACCCATTCATTTTGGCAAAAAAACTGGAGAGGTACAGCACGGGGTTAGATACAGAGTAAAGCTCCCTCTACACAGTCCCCATCAAACACTCCCAGGACAGGTACAGCACGGGGTTAGATACAGAGTAAAGCTCCCTCTACACTGTCCCCATCAAACACTCCCAGGACAGGTACAGCACGGGGTTAGATACAGAGTAAAGCTCCCTCTACACTGTCCCCATCAAACACTCCCAGGGCAGGTACAGCACGGGGTTAGATACAGAGTAAAGCTCCCTCTACACTGCCCCCATCAAACACTCCCAGGACAGGTATAGCACGGGGTTAGATACAGAGTAAAGCTCCCTCTACACTGTCCCCCTCAAACACTCCCAGGACAGGTACAGCACAGGGTTAGATACAAAGTAAAGTTCCCTCTACACTGTGCCCATCAAACACTCCCAGGACAGATACAGCACGGGGTTAGATACAGAGCAAAGCTCCCTCTACACTGTCCCCATCAAACACTCCCAAGGCAGATACAGCACGGGGTTAGATACAGAGTAAAGCTCCCTCTGCACTGTCACCCTCAAACACTCCCAGGACAGGTACAGCATGGGGCTAGATACATAGTAAAGCTCCCTCTACACTGTCCCCATCAAACACTCCCAGGACAGGTACAGCATGGGGTTAGATACAGAGTAAAGCTCCCTCTACACTGTCCCCATCAAACACTCCCAGGACAGATACAGCACGGGTTTAGATACAGAGTAAAGCTCCCTCTGCACTGTCCCCATCAAACACTCCCAGGCCAGGTACAGCACGGGGTTAGGTACAGGGTAAAGCTCCCTCTACACTGTCCCCATCAAACACTCCCAGGACAGGTACAGCACGGGGTTAGATACAGGGTAAAGCTCCCTCTACACTGTCCCCATCAAACACTCCCAGGGCAGGTACAGCATGGTGTTAGATACAGAGTAAAGCTCCCTCGACACTGTCCCCATCAAACACTCCCAGGACAGGTACAGCACAGGGTTAGATACAGAGTAAAGCTCCCTCTACACTGTCCCCATCAAACACACCCAGGGCAGGTACAGCACAGGGTTAAATACAGAGTAAAGCTCCCTCTACACTGTCCCCATCAAACATTCCCAGGCCAGGTACAGCACGGGGTTAGATACATACATAGATACAGAGAAGATAGGAGCAGGAGGAGGCCTTTTGGCCCTTCGGGCCTGGTCCGCCATTCATCACGGTCATGGCTGATCATCCAACTCAATAGCCTAATCCTGCTTTCTCCCCATAGCCTTTGATCCCATTCTCCCCAAGCGCTAGATCCAGCCGCCTCTTCAATATATTCAAAGTTTTAGCATCAACTACTTCCTGTGGCAATGAATTCCACAGGCTCACCACTCTTTGTGTGAAGAAATGTCTCCTTACATCTGTCCGAAATGGTTTATCCTGAATCCTCAGACTGTGACCCCTGGTTCTGGACACACCATCAATGGTAACATCTTCCCTGCATCTACCCTTTCTAGTCCTGTTAGAATTTTATAAGTCTCTATGAGTTCCCCCCCTCTTTACTTGCGCTTTAAATGCACTTTACTTTTGCACAATAATCTCTTATGCAGGACTTTGTCAAATACCTTCTGAAAGTGCAAATATACCACATCGACTGGCTCCCCTTTGTCAACTGTACTGGTTACATCTTCAAAGAATTCCAACAGTTTTGTCAAGAATGATTTTCCCTTCATAAATCAATGCTGACTTTACAGAGTAAAGCTCCCTCTAAACTGTCTCCATCAAAGACTCTCAGGACAGATGTAGCTGGTGTGAATTGATTGAAACCAGATCACGGCACCAATTCTTTTTATTTTTTATTTTAGAGTACCCAATTCATTTTTTCCAATTAAGGGTTAATTTAGTGTGGCCAGTCCACCTACTCTGCACATCTTTGGGTTGTGGGGGCGAAACCCACGCAAACAAGGGGAGAATGTGCAAACTCCACACGGACAGTGACCCAGAGTCAGGATCGAACCTGGGACCTCGGCGCCGTGAGGCCACAGTGCTAACCACTGCGCCACCGTGTTGCCACTACGACACCAATTCTGTCCCTGATTAATTCCATGCTGTATTAATATTATGTCCTCTACCCTCCTTTGATGATATATCTCCTATACACAGTGGCAGGCCCTCTGGTACTGTGCCCGAAAGGCCATTCTTCATGAATGAAATGAAAATGAAAATTGCTTATTGTCACGAGTAGGCTTCAATGAAGTTACTGTGAAAAGCCCCTAGTCGCCACATTCCGGCGCCTGTCCGGGGAGGCTGGTACGGGAAGCTCATGAGTGAGCTTCTCGTATGGGTGTGGGTTATCAGAGCTAATCAGGTCCTGAAGTTCATGCACAGACAGAGTCGAGTGCACCATCTACAAAATGCACTGCAGCAACTCGCCAGGTCTGCATCCACAGCGCAACCTGTACCTTTTGGAAGGACAAGTCTTTCAGGTGCATGGGAACAACATCACCTGCAAATCACACACCATTCTGGCTGGAACCATATCACCATTCCATCATCATTGCTGAGTCAAAACTCTGGAACTTCCAACCGAACAGCACTGTGGGAGCATTGAGACTACATGGACTGCAGATTAAGAAGTTCCATCACCACCTTGACAAGGGCCAACTAGACGTTGGCAAAAATGTCAGCGAGCCGCTCCGCACCCCCACACCCACCCCCAGTCAAGAATTAATTCAGATAACATTTCCCCAGAGGTCACCAGGTGACAATCAGGAACATGGTCCGCTCTCAGACAAGGACATTATGGGTCAGAGTCGAGATGAGAAACAATTTCAGGATTGGTCACTCATGTATCTCGCTGTCAGACACTGCTCCTGCAATCGGGTAACTGGACACTGTGTTGTGGGCAACATGGAATCATTGAGGTATGCATCCCAGATGGAGGCCATTAAGCCCATTTTGCTTGTGCCTGTGCTTTGAAAGAGCTACCCAATTAAGCCCACTCCCTTTTTAGCTGTAATCCTAAATCTAGGGTCTTTGGATACCGACCCTTCTGCCAGTGAAGATAGTTTATCTTAATTGACTCTCTCAATTTGACCAGCTCAATTCAATCCTCCCTCAGCCATCTCCGCTGGACGAGTCTCTCCAATGAACTGAAGCCCCTCATCCCTGGAGCCATTCTAGTAAGTTTTGGTGTTGAAAGCAGTTACCTCGAGTAACGAAACAAAGACAGAAAATGCTGGAGGAGCTCAGTCAGCCCAGCAGCATGAGTGGAGGGAGAAACGGAGACAACGCTGCAAGTTGAACATGGTCCTTCTTTCCACACATGCTGGAGGGCTTGTTAAATATCTCCAGCACTTCCTATTTGTATTTCAGATCTCCAGAACCCACAGTAGAACATAGAACATAGAACAGTACAGCACAGAACAGGCCCTTCGGCCCTCGATGTTGTGCCGAGCAATGATCACTCTACTCAAACCCATGTATCCACCCTATACCCGTAATCCAACAACCCCCCCACCAAACTTACTTTTTTAGGACACTACGGGCAATTTAGCATGGCCAATCCACCTAACCCGCACATCTTTGGACTGTGGGAGGAAACCGGAGCACCCTGAGGAAACCCACGCACACACGGGGAGAACGTGCAGACTCCACACAGACAGTGACCCAAGCCGGGAATCGAACCTGGGACCCTGGAGCTGTGAAGCATTTGTGCTAACCACTGTGCTACCATGCTGCCCATGTGGGACATTGAATCAATCTGCAGTCTCAGAATTCATGTTGGAGGCTCAACTCATGAGGTTTCACAGCAAATGTGGCATTATACAAGGCGGAAGGGCAGCACGGTGGCCTAGACGTTAGCACAACCGCCTCACGGCGCTGAGGTCCCAGGTTCGATCCCGGCTCTGGGTCACTGTCCGTGTGGAGTTTACACATTCTCCCCGTGTCTGCGTGGGTTTCGCCCCCACAACCCAAAAATGTGCAGAGCAGGTGGATTGGCCACGCTAAATTGCCCCTTAATTGGAAAAAATAATTGGGTAATCTAAATTTATTAAAAAAAAAATTTTTTTAATTATACAAGGCGGATGAAAAATCATAGCAGCAGTCTTCTCCTCAATCATACCGCGAGCTCCTTCTCTTTTCCCAAATGCCCTCAGCCGAGCAAGAGGCAGAACGCGGCTCGGGTGTTTGATGAGGAGGTGATGCTCGCACAAATAATTTTGATGGACTGTCTGTCGCATTCCCAGCTGCATTTGATCTCCCCTCCAACCTCCCCGACACCTCCTTACCTTATACAATGGACTTGGAAGCTGTTCTGTGCTCAAGTAACAATGTTGGCTGGTCAAATGTCACATGTTATGAAGTGACATCAGCGGAACGTTTCCCGGGCTTTTGGGGGAGTTGTTACCCTGTCGAAGCAAAGTGGCTTCATAAACCTGGCACTATGTTTTTACGAATGTCAAGCGTGGCACCGCTACTTCTTTGTCTCTTTGAGGCCCAACAAATATATAACAGAAGAGAAAACCATTGAAGAGGATTGAGGCCGTGAACCAACCATCAACGAAGGTTTGGAGATTTGAAGAAATCCACTGTCAACACTCCGGCTGAAAAGTATCGACAAGTTTGTGGCGATTAAAAAAAAACCATTCAGAATGTAGAGAGGCATCAATCGATCGATCGCGACAGCCACGAGTGCGAAATAAGGTGAGTTAATGACTGCTGGACAGACCACTGGCTCGTCTGCTCCTCTACGACCATCAAACTCCACAGAAGCAGCGGAAGGTGAATGAACAGTTCAGAAAACAGATCAACGCGGTGCAGCTTCAAGAGCCAAGAATGCCTTCCCTAAAATCTCCAGAGCCTTCATTCCAAAGGAGTGGAGGAAAACTGAAAAAGTTGAAGACTGCCATCATCTCAAGCTGTGAAGAAACCATCGGCTACAAGACCAGGAAACACCAAGACTGGTTTGAGAAGAATGACCACATCATCCAAGCCCTCATCGACAAGAAGAGCAAAGCCTTCCACGACTGGCGAAACAACACAAGCAGTGAGGCAAAGAGGAGAGCTCATCAATCAGTCAAGGAGGAGGTACAAAGACGAACAAAAGAAATCACAAACCAATGGTGGACTCAGGAAGCTAAGGAGCTGCAACTCCTCACTGACAAGCGCGACCCCCGGGACCGGATGTGCCCCACTTATATTGGAATCCCTTGTCACATGACCACTGTCTTGAGACCGCATGGTGCATCTGTACCGCCACCTACTGGTTGGAAGTCGATCGACCAGCCATTTATGATATTGCTTACAGGCATATTGCCACATTATGGATTCAAGTAACACTATTAGATGCTCACCTGGGAATGGTTATTGCATTGTTTCACCGGCCCCTGAAGAAGAGTCTGGGTACTTTCCATCAGGAGAGAGATAGGAATGGGGGATTGGGGGGGAACACAATACATACATTTCCCAGTCATCATTAGAGATCCGGGCCCTGATCCCAGCCTGGACGGTTGTGTTGGGTCTGTTTGGAGTCTAGAACAGCGGACTTCAGTCAGCCTACCTGCCATCAATTATAAACTGTGACCCGTTAAATGATGAATCCTCAAGGAAGCAGGAACTTCCAGCTTTGGGAGTCTCTGCTTGCTGCCGATTGTTAGTTCTGGTTGGACATATCTCTCCCCTCACACGTTTATCATTGGTCACCTGACAAACCCATCCTTTTCTGCTCCAATTCATTGACCAATGGGGAAGTGAATTGGCCTTGCTTCTCAGAGGCTTTGTTGCCTGATTGGGTGATTCTTGGCTTTCAATCAGATGGCCTTTTACCCCATTGTTGTTTCAATCTACTCCCCTCTGCCCCCCCCCCCCCCCCCCCCCCACACCATGATCACTCTCTTGCGTTGCTCATAGCAGATTGCCGAAGATTTCTGGAGACTCCTAGACGATCTGTCCCCTCTCCATCACAGACTGTTACAGGGGGATTGCCTCTAGAAATATCGTGCAAGACCAGCACCTGGGTCACAATGGTCACAGATTCTTGGTGAAGATGCAGTGGGAGATTTATTTCCTTTGTTTGCAAGATGTGGGCATCATCAAGGCCAGCATTCATTGCTAATCCTTAACTGCCCTTGGGAAGATGGTGGTGTGCTGCCTTCTTGAGCCGTTGCTGTCCTTATGGTGTAGGTACACCCACAGTGCTGTTAGGGAGGGAATTCCAGGATTTTGACCCAGTGACAGTGAGTGAACGGCGATAAGTTTCAAATCGGGATGGCGTGTGGCTCGCAGATGGTGGTGTTCCCACGTGTCTGCTGCCCTTGTACTTCTAGAAGGTGGAGGCCATGGGTTTGGAAGGTGTTGTCGAGGGAGTCTTGGTGAGTTGCTGCAGTGTATCTTGCTGATGGTAGAGTAATGAGTGAATCTGAGCAAAGTCAAGGCCAGATTGATTTGGATAGATCCGGACATGAATTACTCAGAGTATTTAATGTTTTCAAACAAGTCTATATTAAAAGATAAGATACAGCCTACATTTGCTTGGCAACATTACAGCTGACATGAAGTTAAGACTTGGTGGAAATCGAAGGCACAAAACCACAGCTGACTCTGGGTTGCCAACTCCCCAAGGTTAATTCAAGTCTCCAGGAAATGAAGATTAATCCCTATGTAACTACTGTGAGCAACCCAGGAGCGAAAGATCAGAGCGGTTTCAGAATTTATTTGAACAAAATCGTTTCTTAATGATAGAAATATTGAATATGGAGGGAAACGTTGTTTGGTTGAGAGTGAAGCGTTATCCAATTGGTTAATGAAGAGTATAGTTGCTCTCCGATTGGCTGTGAGAAGGAAGGGGGAGCTTTCACAATGTAATATGGACAATAGTTTAATAATACAGATGTCAGCACTAATAGCATTGTATTGAAATGATGGATTCTGGGTGATCAAGGCTAATTATTAGGTCAATTAGATTTCTCTAGGAGAATACTAAAGTGTCAGATTAATGAAATTCAATAAGCTTCAAAGGATCTGTGAAGAACTATCGGAAGTTTGGGTACAATGAGGTAGATTTTAATATTGCGTGATGCATGTGATAGGACTTTTGTAAAGAACAACGAAAGGGGTCCACACCAAAATGGGAGAAAAACAAAACTCACTTACTTCCACAGGGATCCGTGCTCGGGCCACTGTTGTTTGTGATATATATAAATGATCTGGACAAAGGTATAGGTGGTCTGATTAGCAAGTTTGCAGATGATACTAAGATTGGTGGAGTTGCAGATAGCGAGGAGGACTGTCAGAGAATACAGCAAAATATAGATAGATTGGAGAGTTGGGCAGAGAAATGGCAGATGGAGTTCAATCCAGGCAAAAGCGAGGTGATGCATTTTGGAAGATCTAATTCAAGAGCGGACTATATGGTCAATGGAAGAGTCCTGGGGAAAATTGATGTACAGAGAGATCTGAGAGTTCAGGTCCATTGTACCCTGAAGGTGGCAACGCAGGTCGATAGAGTGGTGAAGAAGGTATACAGCATGCTTGCCTTCATCGGATGGGGTATTGAATACAAGAGTCGGCAGGTTATGTTACAGTTGTATAGGACTTTGGTTCGGCCACATTTGGAATACTGCGTGCAGTTCTGGTCGCCACATTACCAGAAGGATGTGGATGCTTTAGAGAGGGTGCAGAGGAGGTTCACCAGGATGCTGCCTGGTATGGAGGGTGCTAGCTATGAAGAAAGGTTGAGTAGATTAGGATTGTTTTCGTTGGAAAGACGGAGGTTGAGGGGGTCCTGATTGAGGTCTACAAAATTCTGAGAGGTATGGACAGGGTGGATAGCAACAAGCTTTTTCCAAGAGTGGGAGTGTCAATTACAAGGGGTCACGATTTCAAGATGAGAGGGGAAAGTTTAAGGGAGATGTGTGTGGAAAGTTTTTTTACGCAGAGGGTGGTGGGTGCCTGGAACGCTTTGCCAGTGGAGGTGGTAGAGGCGGGCACAATAGCATCATTTAAGATGCATCTGGACAGATATATAAACGGGCGGGGAACAGAGGGAAGTAGATCCTTGGAAAATAGGCGACAGGTTTAGATAAAGGATCTGGATCGGCGCAGGCTGGGAGGGCTACAGGGTGTGTTCCTGTGCTGTTATTTGTTCTTAATTATTATTTACGCCTCAGTATATCCCTACTGGGTCTTCTCTAGTTGGTGCCTGACTGGCTGGCTCTATTTATACAAAGGCACATGAACTGTGTTAAGGTCCCCCGCTCCCCTATCAGGGGAGCTCATATTCTGCAGACTCCACAGGGTAGCGGATCATCCCTACCCTCTGAGACCTCGTGAGACCCGTGCAGATTCTGGTTTAGCATACTGGGCTAAATCACTGGCTTTGAAAGCAGACCAAGGCAAGCCAGCAGCGCGGGTTCAATTCCCGTACCAGCCTCCCCGAACAGGCGAATGTGGCGACCAGGGGCTTTTCACAGTAACTTCATTTGAAGCCTACTTGTGACAATAAGCAATTTTAATTTCATTTTTTTCATTTTATTTCAGATTCTAACAAGCGCATTAATTGGCGGGCAACGTACAAAGTCAAAATTGACCCCACTGTCTCCAAACTCCCCATGATTCCTACCTCAAACCTATATTACTTCCTAAATTGCACTAACCTGACGCTGTGTCTGCAATGGAAATAAACATTGGGGCAGATTAAAATGAGTTGCATTACTTATTTGCTCGATTGTATAACGTGCTGTGTGGCACTACCCCACATGCGAGACAGGATTGATTTCAATCTGATCGTCATCTGTCCAGCAACTCAAGACTGGGTGTCCACGAGGCTCTGTAGGTCATCAGCAGCAACAGAATTGTACTCAACCACAATCTGCATGGCCCGGCACATCCCCCACTCTGCCCTTATCATCAAATTAGGGGACCAACCCCGAGTCCAATGAATATTGCAGGAGGGCATGTCAGGAGCAACAGCAGGCATTCCTGAAAATGAGGTGCAGCCTGGAGAAGCTGTCAGACAGCTTACGCAGCAAGTAACAGACAGAGCTAAGCACTGCCACGACCAAGGGATCAGATCTAAGCTCCGCAGTCCAGCCGTGAATGGTGGTGGACAATTAAACAACTCACTGGAGGAGGAGACTTCACAAATAACCCCATCCTCAATGATGGAGGAGCCCAGGAGCATCAGTGCAAAATACATAAATGGAAAGTGCTGGATAACCTCAGCAGGTCTGACAGCATCTGTGCAGCATCCTGCTGGATGGGCGGGGTGGGGGGGGGGGGCCTCATTCTGCTGGATCGGGGGGGGGGGGGGCTCATCCTGCTGTATCGAGGGGGGGGGGTGGAGGGGGCCTCATCCTGCTGTATCGGGGGGGGGGATGGAGGGGGCCTCATCCTGCTGGATCGGGGGTGGGGGGGTGGGGGGGGCCTCATCCTGCTGGATGGGGGGGGGGGATCATCCTGCTGTATCGGGGGGGGATGGAGGGGGCCTCATCCTGCTGGATCGGGGGGGGGGGTGGGGGGGGCCTCATCCTGCTGGATGGGCAGGGTGGGGGGGGGATCATCCTGCTGTATCGGGGGGGTGGGTGGAGGGGGCCTCATCCTGCTGGATCGGGGGGGGGGGGGGTGGGGGGGGCCTCATCCTGCTGGATCGGGAGGGGTGGGGTGGGGGGGGCCTCATCCTGCTGGATGGGCAGGGTGGGGGGGGAATCATCCTGCGGTATCGGGGGGGGGGGGGGCCTCATCCTGCTGGATCGGGGGGGGGGGGGGTGGGGGGGGCCTCATCCTGCTGGATGGGCAGGGTGGGGGGGGGAATCATCCTGCTGTATCGGGGGGGGGGGGGGGAGGCCTCATCCTGCTGGATGGGCGGGGTGGGGGGGGCCTCATCCTGCTGTATCGGGGGGGGGGGAGGCCTCATCCTGCTGGATGGGCGGGGTGGGGGGGGCCTCGTTGTGCTGGATTGGGGGGATGGGGGGGACCTCATTGTGCTGCATTCCCGGTGTGGGGGGGCTTCCCATCGTGTGCCTGGGGAGGGAGGGGATGTATAAACAACTCACCCTTTGAACAGAACCAGCTGCCATATTCTGGTCAGTGTTCACTAACACACTAAAAAGCTTTGGAGCGTTTAAGCAGCTTTGCAGTGTGTTACTGACTGGGGGAGCTGGACATGCTGGACGGGTGGGTGGGTAGGTGGGTCGGGGAATCCAGGTGGGTGGGTAGGTGGGTCGGGGAGTCCAGGTGGGTGGGTAGGTGGGTTGGGGAGTCCGGGTGGGTGGGTAGGTGGGTCGGGGAGTCCAGGTGGGTGGGTAGGTGGGTCGGAGAGTCCGGGTGGGTGGGTAGGTGGGTCAGGGAGTCCTCAGGTCAGGTTGGGAAGGGGTTGTCAGGTCGGAGGGTGGTTTGGTTGGGTCAGGGGAAATTGTGGGGTCAGAAGAGGAGTTGGGGATCAATGTCGGTAGTCAGGGGACGCTATCAGAGTGTCCATTGTACAGTTACACAAGATTTTGGATGAGTAGTTTCCTGTTCAGCATTCCCTCTGTAACCATCCAGGTAGATAATCTGGGCCAGTCCAAAGTCTTTGAATCGAACCTCGAGGTGAACCCCATGGAGTAATTATACTGTGATGTCCACAGGGCCTCAGCGTGCAT
This sequence comes from Scyliorhinus canicula, assembly GCF_902713615.1. Classification (NCBI taxonomy): domain Eukaryota; kingdom Metazoa; phylum Chordata; class Chondrichthyes; order Carcharhiniformes; family Scyliorhinidae; genus Scyliorhinus; species Scyliorhinus canicula. The sequence goes on from NC_052161.1 coordinate 8,520,348, forward strand.
CTTGGATGGTACGTCTGGTCTCTGGAATCTGAGCTATTAGGGCAGGTGGACAACATATTTGTCAAAGAAAGACTCTTAAAGGGAGAGAGAGAAGTGTGAGATGGAGAGGTTTAGAAAGCACCAGAGCCTGAGGCCTTGGCAGGTAAAGCCACTGCTGCCAATGGTGGAGCGAATGCTATCAGCAATTTACAAGATGCATTGTTCCCAGAGGGTCACAGAGCTGGAGTACAAAGAACAAAGAACAAAGAAAAGTACAGCACAGGAACAGGCCCTTCGGCCCTCCAAGCCTGTGCTGACCATGATGCCTGTCCAAACTAAAATCTTCTGCACTTCCTGGGTCCATATCCCTCTATTCCCATCCTATTCATGTATTTGTCAAGATGCCCCTTAAATGTCATTATCGTCCCTGCTTCCACCACCTCCTCCGGCAGCGAGTTCCAGGCACCCACTACCCTCTGTGTAAAAAACTTGCCTCGTACATCTCCTCTAAACCTTGCCCCTCGCACCTTAAACCTATGCCCCCTAGTTATTGACCCCTCTACCCTGGGAGAAAGCCTCTGACTATCCACCCTGTCTATGCCCCTCATAATTTTGTAGACCTCTATCAGGTTGCCCCTCAACCTCCGTCGTTCCAGTGAGAACAAACCAAGTTTATTTAACCTCTCCTCATAGCTAATGCCCTCCACACCAGGCAACATCCTGGTAATCTCTTCTGCACCCTCTCTAAAGCCTCCACATCCTTCTGGTAGTGTGGCGACCAGAATTGAACACTATACTCCAAGTGTGGCCTAACTAAGGTTCTATACAGCTGCAATATGACTTGCCAATTTTTATACTCAATGCCCCGGCCAATGAAGGCAAGCATGCCGTATGCCTTCTTGACTACCTTCTCCACCTGTGTTGCCCCTTTCAGTGACCTGTGGACCTGTACACCTAGATCTCTCTGACTGTCAATACTCTTGAGGGTTCTACCATTCACTGTATATTCCCTACCTGCATTAGACCTTCCAAAATGTATTACCTCACATTTGTCCGGATTAAACTTCATCTGCCATCTCTCCGCCCAAGTCTCCAAACGATCTAAATCCTGCTGCATCCTCTAACAGTCCTCATCGCTATCCGTAATTCCACCAACCTTTGTGTCGTCTGCAAACTTACTAATCAGACCAGTTACATTTTCCTCCAAATCACTATGAACACCAAAGTCATGATGCACTATCAATTACGACGAGACGAGAGTAGAGAGTAATCGAGACTTTTATACGCAGAGATGTGTAGCCTCCCGCAGCTGCTGCCGAAATGGCTGCAGCTCGGAGAGCCCACACATTTATACTCCGCCTACTGGGCGGAGCCAGCAGGCAGGGATCTACCCCCGCACCTGTAGTACAGGAGCCTTACTGTAATACACCTCATATGCGATATATACAACAGTAGTGACGATCACAGATCCCAGCACTGATCCCTACGGAACACCACTAGTCACAGCCCTCCAATCTGAAAAGCACCTTCCATTGCTACTCTCTGCCTTCCATGACCTAGCCAGTTCTGTATCCATCTTGCCAGCTCACTCCTGATCCCGTGTGACTTCACCTTTTGTACCAGTCTGCTATTAGGGACCTTGTCAAAGGCCTTACTGAAGTCCATATAGACAACATCCACTGCCCTACCTGCATCAATCATCTTTGTGACCTCCTCGAAAAACTCTATCAAGTTAGTGAGACACGACCTCCTCTTCACAAAACTGTGCTGCCTCTCGCTCATCCGTCCATTCGCTTCCAAATGGGAGTAGATCCTGTCTCGAAGAATTCTCTCCAGTAATTTCCCGACCACTGACGTAAGGCTCACCGGCCTGTATTTCCCTAGATTATCCTTGCTCCCCTTCTTAAACAAAGGAACAACATTGGCTATTCTCCAGTCCTCCAGGACATAAACCTGAAGACAGTGAGGATCCAAAGATTTCTGTCAAGGCCTCAGCAATTTCCTCTCTAGCCTCCTTCAGTATTCTGGGGTAGATCCCATCAGGCCCTGGGGGCTTATCTACCTTAATATTTTTAAAGATGCCCGACACCTCATCTTTTTGGATCTCAATGTGAACTAGGCTATTTATACACCCTTCTCCAGAATCAACATCCACAAATTCCTTCTCTTTGGTAAATACTGATGCAAAGTATTAATTTAGTACCTCGCCCATTTCCTTTGGCTCCACACGTAGATTCCCTCGCCTGTCCTTCAGTGGGCCAACCCTTCCCCTGGCTACCCTCTTGCTTTTTATGTACATGTAAAAAGCCTTGGGATTTTCCTTAACCCTATTTGCCAATGACTTTTCCTGACCCCTTCTAGCCCTCCTGACTCCTTGCTTAAGTTCCTTGCTATTTTCCTTATATTCCACACAGTCTTCATCTGTTTCCAGCCTTCTAGCCCTGACAAATGCCTCCTTTTTCTTTTTGATGACGCCGACAATATCCCTTGTTATCCAAGGTTCCCGAAATTTGCCGTATTTATCCTTCTTCCGCACAGGAACATGCCGGTCCTGAATTCCTTTCAACTGACATTTCAAAGCCTCCCACATGTCAGATGTTGATTTTCCCTCAAACATCCGCCCCCAATCTAGGTTCTTCACTTCCTGCCTAATATTGTTATAATTAGCCTTCCCCCAATTTAGCACATTCACCCTAGGACCACTCTTATCCTTGTCCACCAGCACTTTAAAACTTACTGAATTGTGGTCACTGTTCCCGAAATGGTCCCCTACTGAAACTTCTACCACCTGGCCGGGCTCATTCCCCAATACCAGGTCCATTCCCCAATACCAGGTCCAGTACAGTCCCTTCCCTAGTTGGACTATCTACATATTGTTTTAAGAAGCCCTCCTGGATGCTCCTTACAAACTCTGCCCCGTCTAAGCCCCTAGCGCTAAGTGAGTCCCAGTCAATATTGGGGAAGTTGAAGTCTCCCATCACAACAACCCTGTTGCTTTTACTCCTTTCCAGAATCTGTCTACCTATCTGCTCCTCTATCTCCCGCTGCCTGTTGGGAGGACTGTAGTAAACCCCCAACATTGTGACTGCACCCTTCTTTTTCCTGATCTCTACCCATATAGCCTCGCTGCCCTCTGAGGTGTCGTCCCACAGCACAGCTGTGATATTCTCCCTAACCAGTAGCGCAACTCCTCCACCCCTTTTACATCGCCCTTTATCCCACCTCAAACATCTAAATCCTGGAACGTTTAGCTGCCAATCCTGTCCTTCCCTCAACCAGGTCTCTGTAATGGCAACAACATTATAGTTCCAAGTACTAATCCAAGCTCTAAGTTCACCTGCCTTACCGGTTATACTTCTTGCATTAAAACATATGCACTTCAGGCCACCATAGAACATAGAACATAGAACAGTACAGCACAGAACAGGCCCTTCGGCCCTCGATGTTGTGCCGAGCCAGGATCACCCTACTCAAACCCACCCTATATCCGTAACCCAATAATCCCCCCACTAACCTAACACTACGGGCAATTTAGCATGGCCAATCCACCCAACCCACACATCTTTGGACTGTGGGAGGAAACCGGAGCACCCGGAGGAAACCCACGCAGACACGGGGAGGATGTGCAGACTCCGCACAGACAGTGACCCAAGCCGGAATTGAACCTGGGACCCTGGAGCTGTGAAGTGATTGTGCTATCCACAATGCTACCGTGCTACCAGTCCCACTGTTTTCAGCAAAATCTCCCTGTCTGCTCTTCCTCAGAGCCATACTGGCCCTATTTCCTAGTTCTCCCTCAATTTGTTTTACCTTTGTTCAGTGTTCCCAGAGGGTTACAGAGCTGGAGGAGCCCAGTGTTCCCAGAGGGTTACAGAGCTGAAGGATTGCAGTGTTCCCAGAGGGTTACAGAGCTGAAGGATTGCAGTGTTCCCAGAGGGTTACAGAGCTGGAGGAACCCAGTGCTCCCAGAGGGTTACAGAGCTGGCAGAACACACTGTTCCCAGAGGGTTACAGAGCTGGCAGAACACAGTGTTCCCAGAGGGACACAGAGCTGGCAGAACACAGTGTTCCCAGAGGGACACAGAGCTGGCAGAACACAGTGTTCCCAGAGGGTTACAGAGCTGGAGGAACCCAGTGTTCCCAGAGGGTTACAGAGCTGAAGGATTGCAGTGTTCCCAGAGGGTTACAGAGCTGGAGGAACCCAGTGTTCCCAGAGGGTTACAGAGCTGGAGGAGCCCAGTGTTCCCAGAGGGTTACAGAGCTGGCAGAACACAGTGTTCCCAGAGGGTCACAGAGCTGGCAGAGTCCAGTGTTCCCAGAGGGTTACAGAGCTGGAGGAACCCAGTGTTCCCAGAGGATTACAGAGCTGGCAGAACACAGTGTTCCCAGAGGGTCACAGAGCTGGCAGAGTCCAGTGTTCCCAGAGGGTTACAGAGCTGGAGGAACCCAGTGTTCCCAGAGGGTTACAGAGCTGAAGGATTGCAGTGTTCCCATAGGGTTACAGAGCTGGAGGAACCCAGTGTTCCCAGAGGGTTACAGAGCTGAAGGATTGCAGTGTTCCCAGAGGGTTACAGAGCTGGAGGAACCCAGTGTTCCCAGAGGGTTACAGAGCTGGAGGAGCCCAGTGTTCCCAGAGGGTTACAGAGCTGGAGGAACCCAGTGTTCCCAGAGGGTTACAGAGCTGGAGGAGCCCAGTGTTCCCAGAGGGTCACAGAGCTGAAGGAGCCCAATGTTCCCAGAGGGTCACAGAGATGGAGGATCCCAGTGTTCCCAGAGGGTTACAGAGGTGAAGGATTGCAGTATTCCCAGATGGTCACAGAGCTGAAGGGGTCCAGTGTTCCCAGAGGGTTACAGAGCTGGAGGATGCTTTATGAGAACAAGGATGAAAATTTCAAAGTTGAAGTATTCCTGAAGTTCAGCAAAGGTCATTGTTTGGGCCAATCAATGGCCAGTGTGAATAGCAACACACCACAGTCCGCACATTTCTTGCTGAAAGTTAAAACCAGTGTAAGACCCCAGGTTGCTTTTTGGGAGGCCTGCTTCAGGCGGTAGTGCTCACCTGCCTGAATGTCTCTCTAACAGCAGCTGGGACATCGCATTGCACTGTCCCTGCTCCCTATGTGCAAAAAGCCAATGTCCGTTTTTGAGACCACGAAATGTGAAAGTACTAGTTGAAGATAGCCCCCATATCTTTTCTACTGACCATAGAACCACAGGAACCCAAAGTGCACAAGGAGACCATTTGGCCTATTGAGTCTGCACCGACTCTCGAAACATGTCCCTGGGAGGGAGCTAGAGGCAGGTTGCCTCACATCCTTTAAAAAATACTTGGATGATCAATTGGCAGGTCTTCACATTCAAGGCTATGGGCCAAGTGCTGGCAAATGGGATGAGGTGGGCAAGTCAGGGTCTCTCATGCGGCGGTGGGAACTCGATGGGCCGAAGGGCCTTTTCTGTCCTGTATTTTTCTGTGATTCTGTGAAGTGCACCCTACCTAGACCCACTTCCCCCACCCAATCCCTGTAGCCCCGTAATCCCACCTAACCTGCAGATCTTTGGACTGTGGGAGGAAACCGGAGCGCCCGGAGGAAACCCACGCACACACGGGGAGAAAGTACAAACTCCACACAGACAGTCACCCGAGGTCAGAATCGAACCCAGGTCCCCGGAGCAGTGAGGCAGCAATGTTACCCACTGTGCCACCATGCCGCCCCAAGCTTCCATTCCAGCTCTCCGACTATTGAACTCGATACCTAGTCCAAACCGATTCCTTGTGTGAATGACTGTGCCTTTTTGCTCTTCTCAATCCAGCTCCCTTGTACTGTCAGGTGTAGTAACCCCTAGATCGGGGACCACATCTACTGATTATAATTCATAATATTGCGCTCTCAATCGCTACAATTCCTCCAAATAAGCTCGCCAGTCATTTGTTCAATGCTAAATGTTTATGGACATGACAGAAAGAGGCTGTCAAATTAATATTGTCAAGTGTAATATTTCCAAATTGTTGTAAAGTGCCTTTACTGAGACTCTGGCCAAAGTGAATCAATTTATCCACTCACCACGTGACAAATGCATCAAATTCCGTTATAAAGTCATCAGACAACCATCCCTCGCTCTGCTAATCAGCACTTCGGGTAAGTAATTTAATGGGAAAGGGAATATTCCTGCTGGAAAACAATGGCTAATAGACGTCAAAAGGCTGCTAATTGTTATTGGCACCAAGTTGTCTCGATGTTGGGAGGTTGTAGCAACAATCCTCCCACAGCTCTCAAATGTCCTCTGTCTCGGACTCTGGCTCTAATAGAATTCTCTCCCTAGACGGAATGTCTTATACCGCACTGGCCTTTCTACAGCTCTCTTCCTTCCGTGTCCAGCTCCTCAATGCTTTCCATCACCTGCCTCACTCTTTCAATCGTTCCACGGCCAGCCTTTCCACTTATTATTATTTTTCTCTTTCGCTCTCCTCTCATTATGTTACATCGCAGGGCACATGGGACAACTGAATTTCCAATGGTGGTTTTAGTAACTTGCTGTTGTCTTGACCACTGATGTATTCTGATTGAAATATTAGCTTTTCACATTTCTCATTGGGATTTCAGTGAGCAATGGAAACCCAGCTTCTCGACCTCAGGTGGGCTGAGCTGAAAGAATCTATTGCTCTTTGCTGGGGAGGTTTGTGACGCCAGCTCAGCTATTCAATGGCCCCCTAGCTCCCCCACAACTCGGCACCGTGCCAAGAGCTTGCAACCATTTTGGTTGAATGGTCTTATTTCCGAGTACGAGGAACAACACGACCTACAACACTGCAAACTCAACCAAATGTCTTCTCTCACTCACTCCCTGGGCGGGATATTGCAGCCCTTCTCACTGGCAGGATCTCCCGGAGGTGACCCCCCACCCCCCCACCCACCCCACAACCCCCATGGTGGGTTCCCCGGCGATGGCGAGCGAGCCACGCAAAATGCCGTCGGCATTGGCAGGACCAGAACATCCTGGCGTCTGCCTCCACCACCAGGTGGCGGAGGGAGAGGCGGGGAGGTCTGGAAAAGCGGACTACCTATCTCTCTCTCTCCCTCTCCCCTCTTTCGTGCTTGGTCCCTCTCTTCCACTCTTTCCCTTCCTTTATCCCCCCCCTCCCCCCTCTCCTCCCCCCCTCCCCCCACAACATCTGCCTCAGAAATAACCTTTCGGAAGCTTAAACCTGTAGCGATCTCTGTATTTACATAATACATGATCAGACTAAGTTAAGCCAGTACAGGCAAATGAACACTAGATGGCCACACTATCAGGACCTATATAAATGTTTTCCCGCTCTTGCTTGGAGGAGTGTGTATCAGGACTGCAGAGAGAACAGAAGTGAGAAAGCTAGAGAGAAGAAGTTATTAGTTATCAGAGTTTTATATCAACTTATTCAATAGTTAATATTGTACAGTGTTGTTTCTTTGTTTTACTAGTTCAGTATTAAGTAAAAAGAACTCACAACATTATTTTATATTACTCAATAAATTACTTGATCATTACTGGAAGATTATGGCTATCATTTAACAACTCAGCTTGATTAAGAAAGTAATAAATATATTACATATCGTAATATAACAAAACTATATGGCCCTTCAGTACAGGAGTGCTAATGGATTCCGTACTGACGGAGATGACAGGGTAAATGGGTGACGAGTGACCCATTGACGAGTGACGAGTAAAGCAGTAGCAGGAGGACTATTGTTGTGCTGCCACTGGGGCAGATTGCTGGAGTAATGTGGATGGAGTTTGGAGGGAGGCTGCACTGTCTCTTCCTCCGTCCACCACTGAAATAATCCATTCCTCAGCTCACTCAAAACCCAACTCTCCAAATCCCTCCTGTCCAGTTGCAAACTTGTAAAAACATGACAGACAACTGGGGCGGGATTTTCCGACCCCCCTGCCAGGTCGGAGAATCGCCGGGGACCGGCATCAATCCCGCCCCCGCCATGTCCCGAATTCTCCGCCTCCAAAGATTCGGCGGGGGCAGGAATCTCGCTGCGCCAGTCGGCAGCCCCCCCCCCCCCCTCCCACGGCGATTCTCCGGCCCGCGATGAGCCGAATTCCGCCGCTGCCAACCCTCTCCCGCCGGCGTGGATCAAACCACCTACCTTACCGGCGGGAGCAGGCGGCGCGGGCGGGCTCCGGGGCCCTGGGGGGGGGCATGGGGTGATCTGGCCCCGGGGGGTGCCCCCACGATGGCCTGGCCCGCGATCGGGGCACACCGATCGGCGGGCGGGCCTGTGCCGTGGGGGCACTCTTTTCCTTCCGCCTTCGCCATGGTCTTCACCAAAGGCCTTTCCCGCCAGCCGGCGGAGCGCCAACCACTCCGGCGCGGGCCTAGCCCCTCAAAGTGAGGGCTTGGCCCCTAAAGGTGCGGAGTGGCTCACGCCACTCCATCACGCCGGGACCCCCCGCCTCGCCGGGTAGGGGAGAATCCCGGCCCTGATGTCGCCACTCACGGACTGATCTGCCTGGACTACTTAAAACACTATCGCGCTCTCGTCTGCTAAAACTGCTCACTAATCCAGGATCATCCTGGGATGCAAAGGATACACCCAACTACTTATTTCTACGGCAAACCCCTCTTCTTAAGCCCCTCTCCCCTATCCCCTTCACCCTCAACTCCAACTATAAGTTTGGAGATCTAATGGACTTCTTTGTTACGTAGGTCAGGATTATCCAATCCACTGCTTCTGCCTTATTCCTCCCTTCCAATAGCTCAAACTTCCTCTAAAATTCACCATGCCCCAGCCTTGAACATGGATCATTCACTCCTATCTCCCCTCCTGTCCTCTGTAAGCTCATCAAGTCCATGAAACCCATCTCCCATACGCTCAAACATCACACTAAACTGCTGCTCACCCAGTTTACCCCCATGGTACCCATGTTAGCGGGCATTGTTAACAGTCTCTCTTTAGTATTGTCCCTCTCAACAAGCAGATATAAAAACCAGGAGTAGGAGTGAGGGACGCAGCTTGAAGTTGCAACGCGCGAGGGGATGTACAGAGAGGGGCAATGGGCATATAGGGAGTGAGGAGGAAGAGCGATTTGCCTGCAGATGGCAGCTCAAAGCACTGGAGAGGTAGCACCAGCGGTGCCTTCATAAGATTCTCCAAATCCAGTGGCAGGAAAGACGGTCCAACAGCAGCGTCCTCTCCCAACACAACTGACCGAGCGAAGGTGCTGATCGCTCAAAACCAGCTCCACTGGGTGGGACATGATGTTTGTAGGCCTGACATCAGATCCCTGAAACAACCATGCTCCTCGGAATTCGGTGGCAGCGGGAGATTCCCAGGAAGAGAGTGGAAATGCATCGCCGAAGAAAATCCTTACAATCCTTCCCACAATCTTCCACGAGCTGCCTTCACTTGTACTGTGTATGTTACCAAGACCCTTCCTGCCATGGGTCTACGCTCAGAGGTGACACATCTCGGAAGCTGTTGACCAGCCTTTGTTGGGTCTTGTTTACTTCTTTACTCCGCATTACACCTGTGCTGACCGGACCTGGCAATGCCTGGGAACGTCTTCAATGGCACCACTCTCATCCCCACAGTGCAGAAGGGGGGCCATTCGGCACCAACCCAGTCTGCACCAACCTTCCAACAGAGCCCGACATGGGCCCACTCCCCCGCCCTATCCCTATAACTCCACCTAACCGGCACATCTTTGGACTGTGGGAGGAAACCGGAGCACCCGGAGGAAACCCACGCAGACACGGGGAGAAAGTGAAAACTTCACACAAACAGTCTCCCAAGGTCATAATTGAACCCGGGTTCCTGTCCCTGTGGGGCAACAGTGCTAACCATCGTGCCACCCTAGAAGTGTAAAATTAACAAAAGAACAATGAAATGTCACTTGAATAAACGAGAGGTGTCTCCTGTCCACTGTATCATTAACAGTTAATATTAACACTCATTCAAATGCAAATTAGATGAACGTATTTCAGAAAATAACATTTTGGGATGCCATGCATATCCAAGTAATTTGAAACATGACGTGTGCAGTCTAATAAAGGTGGAAAGAAACAGGATTCTGTGGGTGTGCAGTTTTCACAATCTCCATATTGGTTATTGCTCTCTGTTGTAGACCCATTGATAGAGATTAATTGCTGTGGTTAGTTCACAACTCCATTATTGTTGTATTATGAGACTACCAGGCTGATAGAAGGCAAACTGAATCAACCTTGGTTGTTTTGCTTTTATCAATCTCTATGTACCTGAAAAGGCATTATTGGTGTTGAGGAAGTATATTTCTTCTCTTCCGTCACCATCGATGTCACAGGCTGCCACACCAATAGCGTTGCCCTGGCGATCGCGGAGAGAGTAGTAAGGAGAGCTGCGCTCGTCAACCGCCATGTTCTGCAGCCTCTTTGTGACTTTGTCGTACTTAAGCACCAGGTTTGGACCATTGTACCTGGAGAAACACAAAACCCACCAAATGCATTAAGGTCGTGGCCAAATCAGAAATGCGAGTGAGCTGCCCCAACCACAACCACCCCAAGATCTCAGTGCCCGCTGCGACGCTGTCCCATGCAGCATATAAGATACCGAGCCTCGCCTGGTGTTGAGAGCAGAGATGGTGGATCTGGTCCTGCACCCACCCAGAGTGACCATCCGCAGGGTCCAGATTGTACATGGCCCATGTGGGGCATGTAGTTCATGCCAGCCATTTAATTACATCACAGCTGACCTGACTGAGGCCTCACCTCCACTTTCCGCCTGGCTCCCATCATCCTTATATCCCGCGTCAATCCAAATCTGTCAAAATCAGCCTTGAATGATTCAGCCTCCACTGCTCCCTGGAAGGGGAGGGGGGGGGGGGGGGGGGGGGGGGGGAGATAGTTCCAAATCGGGAATTGAACCCGCGCTGCTGGCATTGTTCTGCATTGTTTTGCATTACAAGCCAGCTGTTCAGCCCACTGTGCTAAACCAGTTCATGCCAGCTCTGTGCCCTCTCCCACAGCCTTGTCTGTACCTGGGGGTGATGGGGGAGGGGCGCTGGCGGTAGGGGGTGCCCGAAAAAGAGCTGATTTAGCACAGCGGGCTAAACAGCTGGCTTGTAATGCAGAACAATGCCAGCAGCGCGGGTTCAATTCCCGTACCGGCCTCCCCGAACAGGGGCCGAAATGTGGCGACTAGGGGCTTTTCACAGTAACCTCATTGAAGCCTACTTGTGACAATAAGCGACTATTATTATTATTAAATACCAAATACAGCCATGAGAGAAGAAATTCCTCCTCACTTCCACCTTAAAGAGGAGGCCCCTTTATTTTTAAATTGAGCCCCCCCCATTCTAGATTCCCCCACGAGGGGAAACATCGTCTCAGTACCCATCCTGCCAAACCCCTTCAGAATATGATACATTTCAATGCAGCCACCTTTCATTCTGCTAATCTCCAATGAGTACAGGCCCAACCTGCTCCACCATTCCTCATAAAATAAACCCCACGTCCTCGGGATCTGACCTGCTTCCAATGCAAGTGGGTCCGACCTTAAATAAAGAGACCAGATCTGCACACAGTACTATCGAGGCAGTCTCACCAACGCCCTGCACAGTTGTCCCAAGACAACTTGTAGTTGCCGCACGGTGGCAGTGGATAGCACTGTGGCTTCACAGTGTCAGGGTCCCAGGTTCGATTCCCCGCTGGGTCACTGTCTGTGCGGAGTCTGCACATCCTCCCCGTGTCTGCGTAGGTTTCCACCGGCTGCTCCGGTTTCCTCCCACAGTCCAAAGACATGCGGGTTAGGTAGATTGGCCATGCTAAATTGCCCTTAGTGTCCAAAATGGTTAGGAGTGGTTATAGGGTGGAAGTGAGGGCTTAAGTGGGTCGGTGCAGACTTGATGGGCCGAATGGCCTCCTTCTGCACTGTAATGTTCTATGCCTTTTTTTATGTTTCATCCCCGTTTGCAATAAAGGCCAACATTCTATTTGATTTCCTAATTAATTACTGTGCCTGCATGCCGACTTTTTAATGCACCAGAGCGCTCATCTCCCTCGGTAGTATAAAGTTTTGCAATCCCCCTCTATTTAAATAATATTCTGCTTTTCCATCCTTCCTGCCGCAGTGGACAGCCGCACATTTCCCCACATTACCCTCCATTTGCCAATCTTTTATCCACTCACCTAACCTACCTGTCTCTTTGTAACCTCCTCACAACTCGCCTTTCAACCTATCTTTGTTGGATTAGCATATTTGAAGGCGCTGGGGAAACCCAATGTTTCGATTAAACCCATCAGAAGGGTACGAGTCCCAAATTGATTTACTCCTTGCCCTCGTGCCCAGACAGATTGGCCATCTATCACCACAATTTATCCCACAACCAGCAGCAGAGAAAGAAACCACGTTATTACGATGGTCCTGGTCATGTTGCTGTGTGTGGGAGCTTGCTGTGCACAAATTGGCTGATTCTGCATTACACAGTGACGACATCGCCGAGTGCTGGATTGGCTGTAAAAGCACTTTGGCACTTACCGAAGCCATGGTAAGCACCACCTTTCCCTTCAAAGTGTTCAAATTCTTTGATAAATTAACCATGGGGTTGCTGGAACAAAATATAATGGTAGGGTTTAAAAAGAAAGGAGTGGGTGGATTTCAGTCAGGAAGGGGAAACGGAGCTGGTAGTTACAGAATCACAGGAAGAAAGCTGGTTTAAAAGAATAGGTTTTATGGGGCAGTGCAACCTGCCCAAAGCCAGATTGCTCAAAGCAATTGCTTGCTCTTTGTTCTTGTGTAAACGCCATCCTATTACCATTTTTATTGTCCCATTTATCCAATTTGGCGTTGCTCAATTAATTTACATTTTATTGTCATTAGGCATTTATCTTATTGCATATTTCAATATTTATATTTTAGAATGTTTTATTCTCAACAGAAATCAGTTAGTACAGTAATACATTCCACAGTTCAGACCTCGACCCTTTCCAGCTTGCCTTTTCAAAGTCAATACTTTCTGAGTCTTTGCAGTTTTGCTAACTGCGTGACGAATTTAAAATTGATCACATTTGTGCTCCCCAGTCACCAGCTCGGGATAAAAGGAAAGACCTGCGCCTTCGTAGCAGGTTCGGGCCGCCCCAAAGTGCTTTACAACCAATGCGTGCACAGCAAGCTCCCATAAGCGGAAATCACAACGGGATCATATCGGGCGGGATTTTCTGGCCATTCCCACTGGCGGGATCTCCCGCCGGCAATACCCCGCTGCCAATGGGAAACCACGGCGACAGCAGCAGGATGGGAAAATCCCGCCGTTGGCCAATGGCAGGCCACGCCGCGGAGGAGGGGGCACGGAAAACCCCACCCATAATCTCCGTTTTAGGGATGTCGGTTGAGGGATATATATTGGCCAGCACACTGGGAGGGTATTCCCCTTCTCTTATGGGATAGTCTGTCTATTTGAGAGGGCGAGCATGGCTTCAGTTTAACCCCTCATCTGAAAGACTGTACGCCTGTGATGCGCGATCAATACCTACTGAAACAAAGGAGTAGTCCGAATTGAAGGCTTTAATCAACAAGGTGTTTCCCCAGCAGCTCGAGTACAGAAAGAAGGCCGGCTACTGGGAAACACAGGTTCTTATACCCCGCCTCACTGGGCGGAGCTACCTTACGTTCTGACCAATGAAATGCAAACACTTGGGCCAATGAGCAGCGAGCCTTCTCCACCAATGGTAGCTCACACTCACAGGTACTGTAGTACATCTAGTCATACTACCACAGCCTGACAGAGCAGCACTCCCCCAGCACTGAGCTGGTGTGCCAGTATTGATGCCAGTGATGGGCTTTCAGAGGCGAGTGTGCCCAGTGAGCCACCGCTGACAATAACTGCCGGGATTATTCCCATATTAACTATCCCTATTCTTCCAATTTGGGGTTGCTGGTTCACCTTGCATTTCACCGTAACTCAGCATGTTTCATTGTTTCGATGTCTAAATGAAACATCACAAAAATGGAGGTTGTTCTGTGTGCGTGCAGTAAATCTCTTTGGTGCTGTTCCCACCCAGCTACCAATACTCCCACCGTGGAGTACCGTAACAGGAATCTCAATCACATGGGGTAAACTGGGATTGCACCTTTAATGATGCACCGGCAGCTGGCGGTAAATGAAAATTGTGGTCTGCACATTGCTTCCAGTATAGTCCTAATTGGGAGGACTAACCACACCAGGCTGTTTTGGGCCTGCTTTTCTGTTAGCTCATAACGAGCCCCGGGTGGTTGGCCTCCAATAACAACAACAATAATAATCTTTATTATTGTCACAAGTAGGCTTACATTAGCACCTCAATGACGTTACTGTGAAAATCCCCTAGTCGTCACATTCCGGTGCCTGTTCGGGTACACTGAGGGAGAATTCAGAATGTCCAATTCACCCAACAAGCACGTCTTTCGGGGCTTATGGGAGGAAACCGGAGCACCCGGAAGAAACCCACGCAGACACGGGGAGAACGTGCAGACTCCGCACAGAAAGTGAAGCAACAGTGCTAACCACTGTGCTACCTGGGGCACCCGTACTCCACGGGTCCCACGGGGAGATCAATGATCGTTTCGCCGTGGTTCTCGTGGGGGTTACGATAGCTCCCCCCCTTCCCAGATCCGGGGCGATGATGGCAGTAGACTGGGTGCTGCCCTGTGGAAACTCCCAATCCCAACTCTTCACTTATCCCCTCCACGGTACAAAACAAAAGAGCAATCGGTACCCCATAGGGAAATCCTGCCCCATTGCCTACGTGCAGGCCGGCATAAAACCTGGATATTGGGACCGAGCAGTTTCCGGAAAGTATTCTGGCATTTCCCGGCAAGGATTGCACCCGTGCAGTGAGTGTCAATGTGTGGGAGGAGTGGGATGGTGAAACAAAAAGGCAAAGGCCTGAAATAGATCCCGAGACCCGTAAATCAATTTGAAAAATAATACAAGCAGAATTGTTCCTCGGTTAGAACCAATGGATACCTTTGAAAGAAAGCCCCATTTCTATTGGCTGGTCTATTCCGTACTTGCTCAAAATGCATCTTTAACACAAGTCTACCATCCAGCCAACGGGAATGGCCAAAATATTCCAGCCATTGTCTTACCCGGCC
Source organism: Scyliorhinus canicula (assembly GCF_902713615.1). Lineage (NCBI taxonomy): Eukaryota > Metazoa > Chordata > Chondrichthyes > Carcharhiniformes > Scyliorhinidae > Scyliorhinus > Scyliorhinus canicula. The sequence continues at coordinate 8,535,419 of NC_052161.1, forward strand.
TAGCCAGGTCCACAGCAATGTGGTTGACTCTGAAATGGTCGAGCAGTTCAAGGGAAATGAGGGATGGGCCCAGCCAGCAACGCCCACATCCCTCAAATGAATAACAAAATAATTGTGCTGGCACCACTATTTACATAAACAATTTGACTCAGAAGTACAGTATCGCAATTATCCGATTACACCAAACTGTGTGTGTGCGTGTGTGTGGGGGGGGGGGGGGGGGGGGGGGGGGGGGGGAGGGGGGGGGGGGGTAGACTACGAGAAAATGTAGGAAGACATTAGCAAACTTGTAGAATGGACGTGCGATTGACAAATTAACTTTAACCTGGTTAACTGTGAGTGATGAGAGACTAGAAAATAAGTATCGAAATAACCTGCTTCTATTTTCTATGTTTCAATCAGATTTCTAGACTCTCACGATGTCAAGGGGTAGTTGGAGAGCGCTAGAGTTAGACGACCAGCCATCTTCATGCTGAATGGCGAAGCAGGCTCGAAGGGCCGAATGGCCTATTCCTGCTCCTGTTGTTTTCTATGCAATCATCATCATTACAGTTTAGCTGGTTCATTATCTGATTAGTGATTTGGGATGGGGGGGTAGGGCTTTGAAATGGCTGCTACATTTGCATATATGACAGCGGTTGCTTCACTGTGTGACATAGAGAATGTGTCGATTGTCCCTTTAGGGGCAACACAGCAGAGTCAGGGTCAGCTGACGTGGGTGACCAACCGGGATTCAGAGTGGGGAATCACCACAGGGGGAGGGGTTCTCTTAGGGAAGAGGTATCTTTGAACGAGCTGCACACATACTGTTGCTCTTGGGGATCACTGTAATTAAATCCCTTTTTGTTCCCGCCTGAAATCTCTGAAAGAACATTGTTACAATAAAATAGAATCAGAGAATTAATGCATCCAATCCGTGCTGGCTCTCTGCAAGAGCAGCCCATCGAGTGCCCCCTCCACCCCCCCCCCCCCCCCACCCTCCACCCCCCCCCCCCCCCCCCCCCCCCCACCCACCACCCAGCCTTTTCCCTGTAGCCCTGCAAGTTTAGTGCGATACTGGTCCGATTTTCCAATTGAAGGCCCGGGTGGAACCTGCCTCCATCACGTGCTCAAAGTCTTTTCAATGTGACAACTTGAGGTGTTATATTCCTGCAAGTATTAATATCAGTCCTCAGTCACCGGGACGGTTCGCCTGGGGAGGTGAGAAATATCAGTAGCTGGCAATCTCTTAAGTACGCTATCAAGGCAAGTTGTGGAATAATGTTGAGGAAGCATGGGATCTTACGGAGGGTCCAGATGCTGACACTGGGATCAAGACTGAAACTCATTCCACTCCCATCCCCTCAGTTTGATGAACACTAAAATCAGGAAAACGGAAGTGTAATTTAACAATGTATATATATTCCTGATAGAACTTCACCTTCACCACCTCTGATTACCATATAGAAACAGGGGAAGGCCATTTAATAATAATAATCTTAATTATTGTCAGAAGTAGGCTTACATGAACAGTGCAATGAAGTTACTGTGAAAAGCCCCTAGTTTCCACATTCCGGCGCCTGTTGGGGTACACTGAGGGAGAATTCAGAGTGTCCAATTCACCTGACAAGCACGTCTTTCGGGACTTGGGGGAGGAAACCGGAGCACCCGGAGGAAACCCACGCAGACACGGGGAGAACGTGCAGACTCCGCACAGGCAGTGACCCAAGCCGGGAATCGAACCTGGGATCCTGGAGCTGTGAAGCAACAGTGCTAACCACCGTCCTACCATGCTGCCCACGGTGACAGCTGGAGCGCTGATGGATAATGGTCCCAACATGGAATGGAGCAGATTAGTACTTGTTATTCTCCATCAAAACAAATTCCTGTCCTGCACCATGCTCGTCATTCCAAGCTACTATTCAGTTATTGACCAACCATCCATCATTTAAATGAAATGATTAGCCCAGTGGTCATAAATCAGGGCCAGCCTTATGCATGGGCACCATAGACACCGTGAACAACTGCCCAGGGAGGTGCCATGGTCTGCATTTCAATCCCATCTTCCCACCACACAGTCACTCTGGACTGCCGTGCTGCTGCTTAAGCCTTTTGGCTAAAAGCCTCACGCAGAGCGGGTGGTATGGTAAATGTTAATGGCGGCTGGAGCCTTTTGCATTGGTGCACGATCGCTCAAGGAGGTGCACAGAGCTGTGGGTCAGACCATCCTTCAGCCAGCCTCCCAGTGCTCTGCAAAGCCAATGCTTCACTGAATGAGGCAATCTCAAGTATTAATTGGGTGGAATTTTTGAGCATCAAGGGGAACCACATTCTGCAATTCCATCTAATTTTCCCTGAGAAATAATGATGATTATATCGAATGAGTTACCCGTGCCTTTGTCAAACATTGTGGGCGTGATTCAACCAAAACATTTCTAAGTGTCATTTCGGGCGGGTTTAGTGGGGTCTTTCCCACCAGCTTTTTGGGTGAGTTCCAGGCCGGTATTCACCCACATTTAGTCATTTTTTGAGGCCTTAGGAAGTTTCTCCCTGGTCTAGCCCACACTCCGAAATGTTTTCAGCAGTGGGAAGTGGCACTCGTCGGCGAGAACAGCTCCTCAGAGATCGGGGAGGCATCTTCGATGGGTGCCCCAATCTCTAAATGAAATGAAAATCGCTTATTGTCACGAGTAGGCTTCAATGAAGTTACTGTGAAAAGCCCCTAGTCGCCACATTCCGGCGCCTGTCCGGGGAGGCTGGTACGGGAATCGAACCGTGCTGCTGGCCTGCTTGGTCTGCTTTAAAAGCCAGCGATTTAGCCAAGTGAGCTAAACCAGCCCCTTGAGCTGGAGGGACCCCACCCCCACCATAACCCCCACCCAAGGGCAATGTCACCATCAGCAGACATAGACATTAACCCCCCCCAAAGTGAGGACACACTGCTATGGGGTCACTGAGCCCCCCCTTGACCTGTTTCATACCCGCCTGCTCCATTTTCACCCTCCCTCCTTTCAGGACCCCCCTTCTATCCCCCCAACCGTTATGAGGCCCCTTCATAACCCCCTCCTTCACCCCTTCAATCTTCATAACCCCCCTCAACTCCCCCCCCCCCCCCTTCATGGGAATTGCCCCCTTCAGGCCCAGCTGGGCACCCTGTCATGGCCAGGATGGCACTGTCAGGGTTCCCGGGTAGCCAGTGCCTAGGTGCCAGGCTGGTGGTGCCAAGGTTCCAGGCTTTCAGTGCCAAGGTGCCCGGCAGTGCCAAGGTGTTGGGCTGGCACAGCCATGATGCCCGGTTACCGGGGGGGAGTGCGAGGATGCCACCCTGCCCAATGCCCGAATACCCGGGGGTTTCCAATGGCCTGGTGAGATCTCCCAGGCGCGTCTGGTGAATCCCGGGCCCCGGGAGAATCAGGCAAACGCATATTTAAATGGATGATTTAAAATATGCATACCTGGATCTCGCCCAGTGAGAGTGAGATCCAGATCGCAACGTCACAAGATTCTGTTAAATCTCGCAAGACGATTCGAAAGTCGCGAATCTCGCGAGATTCAATGGCCTCGTCCTAACACCAAGTCGGGCGCAATGAGGCCATTGAATTGTGCCCTACCTCACTGGGATTCTGGACAAACAGATTCTACAGTAAGAAGCAGGAGCATCCCTCTCTCTGATGCTGTATCCGTGTATAAATACCATTTTCTTAAAAGCATTCATCTTCACAGGCAACACTTTCATCTTGTATGAGGTGGTTTTATAATTTAGATGGAATAGTACATGATTACTAATCCATTAGAAAAGGAGTCCTTCAACCAGAAGTGTTTGCAGGGCTATTACACTCCATTGGGCCCCTCTCAGAGTGCTCTGAACAGTCCTGCTCTCCATATTACAAAAAGGGATATAATGACACGGTGAAGGTACAAAAAGAGATTTACAACGATGACATCAAAGCAGAGAGCTTATTCCCATCAAGAATGATTGAACAAACGGGGACACGCTGCTGTGAAAAGACCATAAGATATAGGAGCAGAATTTGGCCATTCGGCCCATCGGGCCGGCTCTACCATTGGATCACGGTTGATATGTTCCTCATCCCCACTCTCCTGCCTTCTCCCTGTAACCCCTGATCCCCTTATTGATCAAAAAATCCCGTTACTAATCACAAACCACCACATTTCTTCTTGAGGTGCTGGTACCTACAGGGCTGTAAGCCAAGAGCTGGAAGGTTGAATGAGACAGAATAGTTATATCTTAGAACATTAAGACAGGAACAGGAGGAGGCAAGTTAGCCTCTCGAGCCTGCCCATCGTTCAATGTGACCATGGCGGATCTCATCATGGCCTCAACTCCCGTTCTCCATAACCCTTCAACCCATTACCAATTAAACATCTGTCCAACTCCTCCTTAAATTTACTCACTGTCCCAACATCTGGGCTAGCGAATTCCACACATTCACAACCCTTTGGGAGAAGTAGTTTCTCCTCAAATCTGTGTTAAATTTGCTACCCCTTATTCGAGGACCTCTCGTTCTAGGATGTCCCACAAGAGGAAGCATCCGTTCCATGTCTACTTTATCCATACCTTTTAGCATTTTGACTTGCTGGTTGCCTCAATTGACTGGATGGCCAGTTTGGACCAGATTGGGACCAACCGTGTGAGGTTTGACCCCCATTCCAGCTCGGGTGGATTCGGGACTTGCCTCCCTGCCCTTCCTGTTGGATGAGCACGATGAGTTGTATCTGCCTTCAGGCAGAGGAGAACTTCAGATAACTCCTCCGCCTTCTCCTTTTAACACGAGATTGATTCCAGAGATGAGGGGTTTGCCTTGTGAAGATAGTTTGAGCGGCTCGGCCTACACACTTTAGAGCTTCGGAGAATGAGGGGAGATCAAATTGAGGTATATAAGATAATGATAATTTAATAAGAATAGTCTTTATTGTCCCAAGTAGGCTTACATTAACGCTGCAATGAAGTTACTCTGAAAATCCCCTAGTCGCCACATTCCGGCGCCTGTTCGGGTACACTGAGGGAGAATTCAGAATGTCCAATTTGCCTGACAAGCACGTCTTTCGGGACTTGTGGGAGGAAACCGGAGCACCCGGAGGAAACCCACGCAGACACGGGGAGAACGTGCAGACTCCGCACAGACAGTGATTCGAGCCGGGAATCGAATCCGGGTCCCTGGCACTGTGAAGCAACAGTGCTAACCACTAGCATGTAGATGGCGACCGTTTATAATGTACTTTATAGAGTTGGTCACTGTTAGTTGTTTGGGGATGGGGGGGAATGGGGGGGGGGGGGGGGGGGGGGGTTAGTGGTGAGGTTATAGTACCACAAAGGGAAGCAGAGGAGTTCTCACTGTTTGGTTGTTATTCTGTGCGATTGTATGTTTTGCATAAAAATGGTTAAAAATTATAATAAAAACATTTTTTAAAAAAAGGACTGCGGCAGTAACCTCCCCTACCCATGGCAGCCCAGGGACACTGCCAATGTGGCATGGCATCTGTCTGCCACCACCAAAAAGAGGGGATGGTTTAGCTCACTGGGCTAAATCGCTGGCTTTTAAAGCAGACCAAGCAGGCCAGCAGCACGGTTCGATTCCCGTAACAGCCTCCCCGGACAGGCGCCGGAATGTGGCGACTATGGGCTTTTCACAGTAACTTCATTGAAGCCTACTCGTGACAATAAGCGATTTTCATTTCATTTCATTTTTTTCAAATGCTGCCAGGTCAGGAAAATTGTCCTTAATAAAGTCTTTCATTGTTTCAATTAGCTGTCCGCCTCCTTTCTGCTGGGAGCCAGTCTGCAGCTGGCTCTACCAGTGGGAAACTTCCCTGGTCATGGGGGCAGCGTTGGCGAGGCCGCCCCACGCAGTCCTCCTCCTATTTTACCACCCCGAACTCAAACCTTATACAACTTTTTTGCAATTTTCCAGCCTCCCGTTCGTCAGAGCTGCAAACCTTCAACACATCCCAGGTGTGAGAGTTTCAATCACAAGCTGAGGTTTCACCTCACAGCAGATGCGTAAAAACAGTTTTAAAAAGCAGCAAACTGGTTCTGGACGAGGCCACAGCAGACAGTCAGGACAGCAGACGTGTCATTCGCACAGACTGCTTGCAACATATTCCTCTGGGCCTCCTCCTCTTACACTCTTTCCCCCCTCCCCCCCAACCACGTCGCTCACAACCGGCACGCCCATGGGGTCTAATAGCGCTTGCTTTACTTTCTGTGAAAGCAATGAGAAAAAGCAAAATAAATGCAATAGAGACAAGGTCATCACAGCATTGGCGCATGAGTGTAAGTGCTCCTTTCAAACGGTAAGGCTCACTGCAATGCCATGTTCCATGGCGTTCTCTTGAATTCACCCATATGCCTGAGCAAGCCATCCCAGTGCTCAATCGTACTTGATCTTGAGGAGCGTTGTCGTTTCGTGGGGGGATTGCTGAATGCGGGAGAGTTGGAAGGATTTTGTATCGAGATTGATTGGTTGATTGCTTTACTGTCACGTGTACCAAAGTACAGTGAAAAGTATTTTTCTGCGGCCGAGAGAACGTACACCATACGTCCACAGTAGACAAAAGAATAATCAACAGAGTACATTGACAAATGGTACATCAGTAAATAGCGATTGGTTATAGTGCGGAACAAGGGCCAAACAAAGCAAATACATGAGCAAGCACAGCTCTCACAGGGAACAGATCAGTCCGAGGGGGAGTCGTTGAGGAGTCTTGTAGCTGTGGGGAAGAAGCTGTTCCTATCTCTGGATGTGCGGGTCTTCAGACTTCTGTATCTTCTGCCTGATGGAAGGGTCTGGAAGAAGGCAATGCCTGGGTGGGAGGGGTCTCTGACAATGCTGTCTGCCTTCCTGAGGCAGCGGGAGGTGTATACAGAATCAATGTGAGGGTGGCAAGCTTGTGTTATGCGTTGGGCTGAGTTCGCCACACATTACAATTTCTTGGACCGAGCAATTGCCGTACCAAGCTGTGATGCAGCCAGATAGGATGTTCTCTATGGCACATCTGTAGAAGTTTGAGAGAGTCGATGCAGACATGCCAAATTTCTTTAGGAAGTAGAGACTTTGTTGGGCTTTCTTGATTGTTGCATCAACGCGAGTGGACCAGGACGGACTGTGGATAATGGTGACCCCCAGGAACTTAAAGCTATCGACCAGAGTTTGGTTATTAGCCTTGTCAGGTTAATGGTGTTGAAGGCAGAGCTGTAGTCTATGAACAGCAGTCTGATATAGGTATCCTTGTTGCCGAGGTGTTCGAGTGTTGATTATAGGGCCAGGGAGATAGTATCTGCTGTGGATCGGTTGCGGCGATAGGCGAACTTCAGTGGATCGAGACCGTCTGGGAGGCTGGCGTTGATCCATCTCATGACTAGCCGCTCAAAGCATTTCATGATAACAGACGTCAGGGCCACTGGTCGATAGTCGTTGAGGCAGGCTACCTTGTTCTTCTTTGGCACTGGTATTATGGTGGTCTTCTTGAAGCAGGTGGGGACCTCGGAGCGGAGGAGTGAGGTGTTGAAGATATCTGCGAATACACTCGGCAGCTGGTCTGCGCAGGCTCTGAGTGCTCGCCCAGGGACTCTGTCGGGGCCTGCCGCTTTCCGCGGATTCACTTTGAAGAAGGCAGCTCTTACCTCTGAGGCTGTAATAGTGGGTATGGATGTGCCCAGGGCTGTTGGGGTGGGTGGCACTGATACATTGGCTGACTGTTCAAAGTGGGCACAGAACTTGTTCAGTTCATCGGGGAGGGATGCCCCAGCCCCAGAGATTCTGCCTGGCCTTGCACTGTAGCCTGTGATATCATGTAAGTCCTGCCATAGATGCCGTGGGATTGTGTCGTTGGTCTGAGACTCTAGTTTAATGTGGTATTGTCTTCTTGCATCCCTGATGGCTTTCGGTACGTCATACCTGGATTTCTTATATAGGTCAGTGTCGTCAGACTTGAATGCCTCCGTCCGGAACTTCAGCAGGGAGTGAAACATTTGGATGAGCCAGGGTTTCCGATTGGGGAACACCCATATTGTCTTCTTTGGTACACAGTCCTCGACACACTTACTGATGAAGTCTGTGATGATGGTTGCGTACTCGTCCAGGTTAGCTGCCGCCGCCTTGATTAGATTAGAGTCAGTTATTCCTGTGGGTCTATGCAATGACCACTGCACAATAACATTTGATCTCAACTCCAACTATCTAATCCTATCCTTCATTCCATTTTCAGTTAGCTGTACAATCTTTTTACCTCATTAACTGTAGTGATAGCATGTTTGTGTTGTAATTCACTGACTGACCACTAGGAGTCTCATTATTATATAAGTGAATGTTGGAGTCAGGTGATCTCAGACTGACCAGGGAGCTGGGAGAGAGGTTGGCTGTGCATGTTCATACTGTTATTCGTCTGCTGTTTTGTACATAGTTGACCACAATTAATGTTAATAAATCATTTATAGCTTTAGTTAGGGGCAGCATAGTAGCACAGTGGTTAGCACTATGGCTTCACAGCACCAGGGTCCCAGGTTCGATTCCTGGCTTGGGTCACTGCCTGTGCGGAGTCTGCACGTTCTCCCCATGTCTGTGCGGGTTTCTTCCGGGTGCTCCGGTTTCCTCTCTCAAGTCCCGAAAGACGTGCATTAAGTGAATTGGACATTCTGAATTCTCCCTCTGTGTATCCAAACAGATGTCGGAGTGTGGTGACTAGGGGCTTTTCACAGCAACGTCATTGCAGCCTATTGTGACATTAAAGATTTATAAAGTGTTCTTGTAACATAAATCAGGCCATCCGACAAGAACATTACAGTAACAATCTCTCTCTCTTTTGAAAGCTCCATTTGAAGGTACGTCCACCACACTCTCGGGCTGTACATTCCGGATCCTAGCCACTGGCTGTGTAAAAAAAAGCTTTCTCTTCCTGGCGCTGTTGATGCTTTTGCGAATCAATTTAAATCGGGTGTCCTTGGGCTCTTGATGCTTTCAGAATGGGAACCCTTTCTCTCTACCTAACTCTGTCCAGAGCTCTCGTGAATTTGAATCCCTCAACCTTTGCGTCTCTGAAGAGCACCAGTCCAGTTTCCCCCTGTCCATCCAGGCAACAGAAGTCTCTCCCCCTCGAATAATTTGTGAGAAAAAGAAAACGATGAAAGGTTGACAGAGCAAAAGAAGAGGAATATTAAGATTATGTGGAACTTACAGCACAGAATCAGGCCATTCGGCCCAACCGGTCCACATAGTATTCAGGCACCACACGAGCCTCGCCCGCACTCTCTTCCTGTCCTTCCCTCTGAATAATCGTTGATGTTCCCCCCTCCCCCATGTGTTCATCTGGCTTCTCCTCCAAGAAAAGTGGGTCATTCACCTCAACTGCTCCCTGTGGTAGCGAGTTCCACATTCCCACCACTCTCTCAGGAAAGGCATCGCGCCAGAATTCCTTGTCGGATTTATCCTTGAGTGTTTCGTGCAAATGGCCCTTACAAACAAAGAAACAAGAATGAAAAAGGAAAATAAACAAGAGAGCAAGAGGCCAGGAAAATAGAGCCATCGATGGAAAATGATCGCAAGAGAAATGCGAACGAGAGTGAAAGTGAGAGACTTGCACCCTGTCAAACTGGGTTTAAATCCAGGTCGGAGAGGGTGGAAGTGTGGAAGTGTACTGAATCGTTCTATCCCTCGTGTATTTGATAGTTTGGCAGTGGTCACTGAGTCAACCACATTGTTCTGAAATCATTAAGTTAAAAGTGCACATGTATTCAGCTGTCCCCTTAGGTCTTTAACATATCCAACAACCTGGTAATGCTCAAGTTGATTCATGCCTTGTGGTGAAATGAGTGCTTTGAGCAATTATTTCCCCCTAGATTTAGTGCAAGGCAATGGCCCGCGTAGAAGTAGCAGAAAGAGCGAGTTTAGGTTGTTACACTGCTTCCCACAGCCTCACAATGTCCCAAAGCACTTTAACCAGCAGTGCCATTATTGTGAAGTGTACTCACTGTTATAGCGTAGCAAACACAGAGGCCAATTAGCACCAGGCAAGATATCAAAAGCAACTCTGAGATAATAGCTAATTAATCCGTTTCTGGTGTTCTTGGCTGAGTGAGGATCAAACACTGGCCAGCACGCTGCGGAGAACTCCCCCCGCTCTTCAGTCGAAAAAAAGTGTTCCGGAATTCTTTCCGTCCCATTGAGATGTCAGGTGGCACCTCAGCCTAATAGCTCCAACCGAAAGGCCGGGTCTGCGACAGTGCAGCACACCCTCAGCGAGGTGCTGGAGTGTCGGCCTAGATTATGTGCCCGAGCCCCTGGAGTGAAGGCTGCCAACCTTCTGATTCAGGAAGCAAGGGTGCGACTCGCTGAATCAAGGTGCCCAGTGAAGCCAAGGGTTTTCAGTGGGCGAGATTCCCGGAGACCGGACGATTCCGCCAGCGGGAAGAGTCGGAAAAGGTAAGTCTTCGAAGGTAAGAGGAAAGGAAAGCTGAGCGAAGAGAGTTGCTCTGCAGTGATGATTTAATGAGTTTTCATTTTACCACAGTTTGGGTTACCAGGAGGAAGAAATCATTATTTAATTAGTAGTTACACTTATATCAATTTTTTTCACATTTGTTAATCAGAGTGATAACACATTGCCACCCAGAAAGTGAGAAGCCAATTAAAGGGGTGGGTCTGCCTCAAATAAACCCCGATCGTCTCTGTACTACAACAGAATTACTCACTCAGGTTCAATTGCAGGAGGTTTGCTGGGAATTCTAAGCAATGGCGATGTGGCTTTGGAAGGGAATTAGCTGTTGCATTTTATGCCGCTTCCTGAGAACACTAGCGACTGTTTGCCGGACTATAAACCTCTGTCAGCAATCAGGCAGAAGCTTGTGGAGGCACGGTAGCACAGTGGTTCGCACGTTGCTTCGCAGCGCCAGGGTCCCAGGTTCGATTCCCGGCTTGGGTCACTGTCTGTGCGGAGTCTGCACATCCTCCCCCTGTGTGCGTGGGTTTCCTCCAGGAGCTCCAGTTTCTTCCCACAGTTCAAAGATGTGTGGGTTAGGTGGACTGGCCATGCTAAATTGCCCTTCGTGTCCAATAAGGTTAAGTGGGGTTACTATGGTTATGGAGATAGGGTGGAGATGTGAGGCTTAAGTGGGGTGCTGTTTCCAAGGGCCGGTGCAGATTCGATGGGCCGGATGGCCTCCTTCTGCACTGTAAATTCTATGTTCATGTTCTTGTTCAAACTGGGTCTCAGCTGTCAGCCCGAGAGCCAGCGGGACATCCTCCCCCTCGCTCCCCTCCCCTCCCATCCCCACCGCATCACCTTCCTTCCTGGAAGACCCAGGCACTTGACAGGCCAGTGTTGGGTCTTCCCCCGGCATCAGGACCCCCCCCCCCCCCCCCCACACCTCCCCCCCCCCCCCCCCCTGGCAACCTCGACCCCTCAGGGCAGTGGTCCCGTCTGCTATCTGTCAGCCAATCAGAGGCTGGCAGCTCTTCTGTACTCACCAGCACCACTGGGGGGGCACTGTGGCTGTTGCCTGTACGCACCCAACCCAAGGCCTCGCATGAAGGACGGACCATGGCCACGGGTGAGTGACGGCGGGTAGAGGGCCGCAAAGTGGCTTTCAGGAGGTCCTCCTGCTTCCCGATGCCGTGTCCCTCAATCGGGTTTGGAGCGCCTTTGAGTGAGGAACCCTCTCCCCGGAGCCTGCAGTTTGCTCGTCATGCTCCCCGCATGGCGAGCACTCCAGGGTTAATACCAGCAGCGGCTTAATTACGCTCTTAAGTGGGTCTTCCCATCGTGGACTTAACCGGGGGTCAAGCGGGGGGGTTCCCACACATCACCCTGCCACTTGATGAAATGCCCCCCCTCCCCCACCACCAAACACACCACAGGAGGGGGCGGGGGGGCATAAGATTCTGCCTATCGACATTCCAGTTGTACGACCATCAGCAGCTTTTGGGCACTGCCAAATCCCACTAGGATACCCCAGTGGGCTGCCAGAATATATTTAAATTATCCCTCTCTCTGGCGCTGCTGATCCCTCCTCCTGCCTCATTCCTCTTCAACACTCTTCAATCGTGACGGTGCCTTGATTATAAACCACCCTGGCTTCCTTTTTTTAATAAATTTAATTCCTCCTTGGTCTGGTGTTCTTTGTGTTACTAAATTCAGGATGATTGGCGCAAGTGGCCACAAAACAGCTTAAACTTGAACAAAGCTCTAAATTTATAAACGCTACTAATTTGGATTCGACATGTACTCCTAAATAATACACAGTTGATTATTAACATATAAACTACACTCATCTATAACTAATCTCTATACTGCTATAAACTATGATCTGCTCTCACTCACACTATCTTTACTTCAGTCTGTCTCTAGCTAACTCCTGCACGACTCTCCCTCCCAAGGCTTGGCATCGAAGCCTTATATACTTGTAACTGTAGTTCCCTCTAGTGGCTACTCTAGACATTTCATTAACCATTGCAGTTCTTACATTTATAATAATACCATACTTGGGATGTGATACAGGCTATGATTATCATACATCTCCAGTTGGCTTTGAGGGCAATAAAGACCAATCAGTGACACAGGGCTGGAATTTACAGTGCACCCAGGTCCCAGCCAGGGTGTGGGTGGGGGCGAGACCACCCATGATCCTGACAGCTGCCACGCAGCAATATAACACCGGGAGCAGCGTTCTGCCCTTTCCTCAAGAGTACCTCCTGCCTTTGAGACCGGATTGGCCAGCAGCTCTGCAGTCCCAGCCAGCAGCGCCACTGTGAGTGGTGGTCGCTGCTGGGACTGCAGGCACTCCCCAATGGTGAGGAACCCAGGTGTTATGACCTGCCTGCTTACCACTGGCTGGGGACAAATTGCAATCCCACAATCCTTTGGGAATATGAGCTTCCCCAATGAGGGTGGCGGAGAAATCATTAGCAGATTTCCTGCATAAATAAAGCTGGCCAGTTTGGAACCAGCTAGAGAGGAGTGAGCAGTAAGGGAGTTGCTGCTGCTGCTGCTGCTGCTGCTGATGCTGCTGCTGCTGCTGCCGTTGCTGCTGATGCTGCTGCGTACATATATTGTTGTAAATAAATGTTATTTCTTTGTATCCTGAAGACTCGTGCTGGATTCTTCGTGGCCCTCACAAAACTGGCGACGAGGGTTAAAGTGGATTTTTGTTGGATACAGGGAAGTTGTTTTTCTGTTACACCATGCCTCTGTCTGGACGTTTGGATGGTTTTGATACTGCGCTGGAACGTTGGAACCAGTACGCACAACGGATGCGTTACTATTTCCGGGCAAACAACATCACCGAAAACGAGCGCCAGGTGGTCATATTGCTCACCGCCTGCGGCCCGCATACGTTTGGGGTGATTAGGAGCCTTACGCACCCAACTGCGCCAGACACCAAGGCGTTTGATGAACTTGTGAACTTAGTGGGGCAACATTTTAACCCAACCCCATCCACGACAGTCTAACGTTACCGGTTTAATACCGCTGAGAGGACACCAGGAGAATCCCCTTCCGATTTTCTATCCAGGCTACGCAGGATTGCAGAGTGCTGTGACTATGGTGAGGCCTTGTCAGAAATGTTACGCGACCGTTTGGTTTGAGGTATTAACAATGCGGCCACCCAGAGAAAGTTGTTAGCCGACCCCGTCGTGGACGCCAGTCCTGGGGGCACCAGAGGCGCCGACGTTCCGACAGAAACTGGGGCCAGCCCAGGGGCTGGACCTTCCAATTGGATGAACCTGCGGCGACTACTCCCAAGGACGTGGAGATGGAGGATGACTGCCTGTAGCTGCATCGTGTGGCAGCTCCCCGTATGGCCCCATTTTTTGTTTGTTTTAATAATTTTTATTAATATTTTCAAAAACATATCAAAAACATAAAATAACAACAAGAAAACCGTAGCAACAACAAAAAAATAAAAAAAACACAATAACCCCCAAAACCAAACCCCCCCCCCCAGTAACTACAATTAGAAGAAATAGATAAGCACCCGGCATATTCAATAAACACACATACACATTTCTCCCTTCCCCCGCAAAACCCTCCCCCCCCTCCTCTCCCTCCCCCCCCCCTCCCTCCCCCCCCTCCCTCCCCCCCCCTCCCTCCCTCCCCCCCCCCCCCCCTGGGTTGCTCCTGCTGCCGGCCTATTTCCCTACCGTTCCGCCAGGAAGTCCAGGAAAGGCTGCCACCGCCTAAAGAACCCCTGTACTGATCCCCTCAGGGCAAATTTCACCTTCTCCAATTTGATGAACCCCGCCATATCATTGATCCAGGCCTCCACGCTTGGGGGCCTCGCATCCTTCCATTGGAGCAAGATCCTCCACCGGGCTACTAGGGACGCAAAGGCCAGGACACCGGCCTCTTTCGCCTCCTGCACTCCCAGCTCCACTGCAACCCCAAAAATTGCGAGTCCCCAGCCTGGCTTGACCCTGGATCCTACCACCCTCGACATCGTCCTTACTACCCCCTTCCAGAACTTCCCCAGCGCTGGGCATGCCCAAAACATATGGGCGTGGTTCGCTGGGCTCCCCGAGCACCTAGCACACCTGTCTTCGCCCCCGAAAAACCTGCTCATCCTCGTCCCGGTCATGTGGGCCCTATGCAGCACCTTGAACTGTATGAGGCTAAGCCTCGCACAGGAAGAGGAGGAATTCACTCTTTCAAGGGCATCCGCCCACGTCCCCTCCTCAATCTCCTCACCCAGCTCCTCTTCCCATTTACCCTTCAGTTCCTCCACCGAGGCCTCATCTACCTCCTGCATGACGTGGTACATGTCCGAAATCCTCCCCCCTCCAACCCACACCCCCGAGAGCACCCTATCCTGTACCCCACATGGGGGCAACAGAGAGAACCCCTCCACTTGCCGCCTGGTAAACGCCCTAACCTGCATGTACCTAAACATGTTCCCCGGGGGGAGCCCAAACTTCCCCTCTAACTCACCCAGGCTCGCAAACCTCCCATCCACAAACAGGTCCCTCAACCTCCTAATACCTACCGTATGCCAGCCAAGAAACCCACCATCGATGCTCCCTGGAATAAACCGGTGGTTCCCCCGTATCGGGGACTCCATTGACCCCCCACCTCCCCCCATGCCATCTCCATTGCCCCCAAATTTTGAGGGTAGCCGCCACCACCGGGCTCGTGGTATACCTCGTTGGAGGGAGCGGCAACAGCGCCGTCACCAGTGCCTCCAGGCTCGTGTCCACGCAGGACGCCATCTCCATCCTCTTCCATGCTGCCCCTGCCCCGTCCATTTCCCACTTACGCACCATCGCTGCGTTGGCAGCCCAATAGTACCACAGAAGTTGGGCAATGCCTAGCCCCCCCCTTATCCCTGCCCCGCTCCAAAAACACCCTTCTCACCCTCGGAGTCCCATGCGCCCATACAAATCCTGTAATACTCCTGTTGACCTTCCTAAAAAAGGCCTTCGGGATAAGGATGGGGAGGCACTGGAACAGGAACAAAATCCTCGGGAGCACCGTCACCTTGACGGACTGCACCCTGCCCGCCAGCGACAGCGGCAACACGTCCCATCTTTTAAACTCCTCCTCCATTTGCTCCACCAGCCTAGTAAGGTTAAGTTTGTGAAGGGCCCCCCAGCTCCTAGCCACCTGGACTCCCAGGTACCGAAAGCTCCTCCCTGCCCTTTTCAGTGGGAGCCTACCAATCCCCTCCTCTTGATCCCCCGGGTGCACGACGGACAGCTCACTCTTACCCAGGTTGAGCTTGTACCTAGAAAAGCCCCCAAATTCCCTAAGGATCTTCATCACCGGCATTCCCCCCACTGGGTCCGCCACATATAGCAACAAGTCATCTGCGTATAATGACACTCGGTGCTCCTGCTCGCCCCACACCAGACCCCTCCAATTCCTCGACTCCCTCAACGCCATGGCCAGGGGCTCAATTGCCAACGCAAAGAGCAAGGGGGACAGGGGACACCCCTGCCTCGTTCTCCGGTACAACCAAAAGTACTCCAGTCTCCTCCTACTCGTGGCTACACTCGCCATCGGGGCCTCATATAACAGCCTCACCCAACTGACAAATCCCTCCCCAAACCCAAACCTTTCCAACACCTCCCACAAGTACCCCCACTCAACCCTATCGAACGCCTTCTCCGCGTCCAATGCTACCACTATCTCCGCCTCCCCTTCTACCGCCGGCATCATTATAACATTCATTAGCCTACGTATATTGGTGTTCAGCTGCCTTCCCTTCACAAACCCCATCTGGTCCTCATGAATGACCCCCGGCACACAGTCCTCTATCCTTGTGGCCAAGATCTTCGCCAACAGCTTGGCATCCACATTTAACAACGAGATCGGCCTATATGATCCACACTGCAGAGGGTCCTTGTCCCGCTTCAGGATCAAGGAAATCAGCGCCTGTGACATAGTCGGGGGCAAAGCCCCCCCCCCCCCCCCCCCCCCCCCTTGCCTCGTTAAAGGTCCTAACCAACAGGGGGCCCAGCAGGTCTGCATACATTTTGTAAAATTTGACCGGAAACCCATCCGGCCCCGGTGCCTTCCCCGACTGCATGCTACCTATCCCTCTGACCAGCTCCTCCAGCTCAATCGGTGCCCCTAGCCCCTCCACCTGTCCCTCCCCCACCTTCGGAAATCTCATCCTGTCCAAAAAGCGCCCCATTCCCCCTGCCTCCACCGGGGGCTCGGCACGGTACAGTTCCCCATAAAAGTCCCTGAAGACCCCATTAATGTCCACCCCCCTTCGCACCACATTGCCTCCCCTATCCGTCACTCCACCAATCTCTGTGGCCACGTCACTCCTATGAAGCTGATGCGCCAGCATCCTACTCGCCTTCTCCCCATATTCGTACACCGCTCCCTGTGCCTTCCTCCACTGAGCTTCCGCCTTTCCGGTGGTCAGCAAATCGAACTTGGCCTGAAGGTTACGTCGCTCCCTCAACAGTCCCTCCTCCGGAGCCTCCGGGTATCTCCTGTCCACCCGCACCATCTCCCCCACCAACCTCTCCCTCTCTCTTTGCTCTCCCCTCTCCCTATGGGCTCGGATGGAAATCAACTCCCCTCTAATCACCGCCTTCAATGCCTCCCAAACCGTCCCCACCCGGACCTCCCCATTATCATCGGCCTCTAAGTACCTCTTGATACACCCCCGAACCCGCCCGCCCACCTTCTCATCCGCCAGCAGCCCCACCTCCAGGCACCAGAGCGGGCGCTGATCCCTCTCCTCCCCCAGCCCGAGGTCCACCCAGTGTGGGGCATGGTCCGAAATAACTATGGCCGAATACTCGGCATCCTCCACCCTCGAAATCAGCCCCCTGCTCAGGACAAAAAAATCGATCCGGGAATAGGCTTTATGCACGTGGGGAAAAAAATGAATACTCCCTGGTCCTCGGCCTCGCGAACCTCCAAGGATCCACCCCTCCCATCTGGTCCATAAACCCCCTCAACACCTTAGCCGCCGCAGGCCTCCTGCCCGTCCTGGACATGGATCGATCCAATGGGGGATCCAGCACCGTGTTAAAGTCCCCCCCCCCCCCCCAGTATCAGGCCCCCCGTCTCTAGATCCGGAATGCGGTCCAACGTGCTCCGCATAAAACCCGCATCGTCCCAATTTGGGGCATAGACATTCACCAGCACCACCCGCTCCCCTTGCAACTTGCCGCTCACCATCACATACCTCCCTCCACTGTCAGCCACCACCTTTGAAGCCTCAAGCGACACCCTTTTTCCCACCGGAATCGCCACCCCCCGATTTTTTGCATCCAGCCCCGAATGAAACACCTGGCCTACCCAGCCCTTCCTCAGTCTAACCTGGTCCGCCACCTTCAGGTGCGTCTCCTGGAGCATAGCCACGTCCGCCTTCAGCCCCTTCAGGTGCGTAAACACCCGGGTCCGTTTGACTGGCCCATTCAGTCCCCTCACATTCCAAGTTATCAGCCGGATCAGAGGGCTCCCTGCCCCCCTCCCCTGCTGACTAGCCATAACCCATCCCCTGCCCGCCCCAGGCCAGCGCCCCTCACTCGGCCCGTTCCCCACGGCGGCAAGC
This sequence comes from Scyliorhinus canicula, assembly GCF_902713615.1. Classification (NCBI taxonomy): domain Eukaryota; kingdom Metazoa; phylum Chordata; class Chondrichthyes; order Carcharhiniformes; family Scyliorhinidae; genus Scyliorhinus; species Scyliorhinus canicula. Next base: position 8,553,423 of record NC_052161.1, read on the forward strand.
CCCCACCCCAGCCCCCCCTGCAGACTCCAGCACCTTCCTGGCCATTTCAGCAGCAACCCGGTACCATCTCCCCACCCCCCCCCCCCCCCCCCCCCCACCCACCCCCGGCTAGGACACCTCCCAGCCGCGTTACTCCCTCCGTAGCACTCCCGTGAGCCAGCTAACTTCTGCTGACCCCGGCAGCTCCCGCCGCACCTCCAACCCCTCCCAACGTGGGGCTACTCCTCCTCCCCCAGACCCATCAGCAGACCCTCCTCCTCCCCCTCCCGCTCTCACGCGGGAAAAAAGCCCGCGCTTCTCAGCTCCGACCCCGCCCCCATCCGCCCTCAGCGCGGGAAACCGAAGAAAAGCCCGCTCTTTCCCTCTGCCCGACCCCACCCCTGCAAAAAAAGGCAGCACCCCACCCACCCTAGAAACACACAACCAGCTTAAAACAACATGAAACAGAGACCCTTCCCACCAAAAGTTAACACAGTTATTTACAAACCCCCGACCCTCAGTCAGAGTCCAACTTCTCGGCCCGCACAAAGGCCCACGGCTCCTCCGGGGACTCAAAATAAAAGTGCCGGTCCTTGTAGGTGACCCACAGACGTGCCGGCTGCAACATGCCAAACTTCACACTCTTTCTGTGGAGCACCGCCTTTGTCCGGTTGTACCCGGCCCTCCGCATGGCCACCTCCGCACTCCAGTCCTGGTAGATCCGCACTACCGTATTCTCCCACTTGCTACTCTGCTCCTTCTTGGCCCACCTAAGCACGCACTCTCGGTCAACGAACCGGTGGAACCGCACCAGCACCGCCCGTGGCGGCTCATTCGGTTTGGGCCTCCTGGCCAGTATTCTATGGGTCCCCTCCAGCTCCAGGGGTCCCTGGAAGGACCCAGCTCCCATCAGCGAGTTCAGCAAGATGACCACATAGGCCCCCAGGTCTGACTCCCCCAACCCATCCGTGAGGCCCAGGATCCGTAAATTTTTCCGCCTCGACCGGTTCTCCATCTCCTCGAACCGCTCCTGCCACTTCTTGTGGAGCTCCTCGTGTATCTCCACCTTTACCGCGAGGGCCGCGGCCTCATCCTCTCTTTCGGACGCTTGTTGTCGGAGCTCCCGGATCGCCACCCCCTGGGCTGTCTGTGTCGCCAGCAGCTTGTCCGTATTCGCCTTCAGCGAGTCTAGCAGCTCCACTTTCAGCTCCTGAAAGCAATACTGGAGAGTCTCCTGCTGCATCTGTGCCCACTGCCTCCATTCCTCGAGGCCTCCGCCGGCCGCCATCTTGATTCTCTTCCCCTGTTTTTTTCTTAGGCGCTGCCACCGCTATTCTGCTGGCCCCGCTCCTGGTCAAGACCATAGACCACTGGGGATCCGCTGCAGACACCTTCCCACGTCGGGAACCGTCGAGCAAGTACCGCTGGGGGCCCTTAATAGAGCCCAAAAGTCCGTTCCTGGCGGGAGCTGCCGGACGTGCGGCTTAGCTCCGCATAGCCGCAACCGGAAGTCCCCGTGTGGCCCCATTATGGTTAACAGTACGGGTCAATGGTCACCCGCTTGAGATGGAGTTGGACACTGGCGCAGTAGTCTCCGTGATCACCCAGAGGACATTCAACCGCTTCAAGCAGGGTATACGGACCCTTACATTAACTGACACACAGGCCAGGTTGGCCAGCTACACGGGGGAAACATTGGACATTGCAGGAACTACGATGACCCCTGTTGTTTATGGACGCCAGGAGGGGAGATTCCCACTTATCGTGGTGCGTGGCCATGGGCCCAGCCTGTTGGGTCAGGACTGTTTGTGCCATTTATGGCTGCAGTGGTAACACATCCTCCAAACAGGTTCTGGAGGGTTGACTGAGGTGCTGGGACGATACCCAGATGTATTCCAGCCCGGTTTGGGGAAAATAAAAGGGGCTGTGGCAGTATCCAAATCGAACCAGGAGCCACACCGCACTATTTCCGGGCGCGCCCGGTGCCTTACGCCTTGCTCGAGAAGGTAGAAGGGGAGCTCACTCATTTGGAGACCTTGGGTATTATCAGGCCCGTCCATTTCGCTGACTGGGCAGCACCAATTGTACCTGTAATGAAGCCAGATGCCACAGTTCGCTTGTGCGGCAACTATAAACTTGCAGTGAATACAGCTTCCTGGCTCGACCGATACCCAACTCGATCCGGGAGCTCCGACAACAAGCCTCGCATAGCTTGCAGGTGGACTCTCACAAAATTAGATATGAGTCACGCCTACCTTCAGTTGGAGCTGAACCTGGCCTCCTGGCCATATGTAACGATCAATACACACTGGGGCCTGTATGAATATACATGGTTGCCCTTTGGGGTATCCTCTGCCTGCGCTATTTTTCAACGCGTCATGGAGGGCATCTTGAGAGGTTAACTGCGTGTCGCTGTCTACTTAGACGACGTTTTGATCACAGGGACGTCGGAGCAGCAACATTTTGAAAATTTGGACCTTGTCCTTGGGACGCTTTTCAGAGGCTGGAGTCCGTTTACATCGTCTTGCAGGTGAAGGAAGTAGTCTACCTGGGTTATCGGGTGGACCGCGGAGGTTTGCACCCCATCGCAGAGAAAGTGCGCACAATTCAACAGGCCACCGCCCCAACTGACACTTCACACCTTCGTTCTTTTCTCGGCCTCGTAAACTATTCCGGGAAGCTCCTCCCCAATCTGGCAACTACGCTGGCCCCATTGCATCTTCTGCTAAAGAAGAATCACACCTGGGTTTGGGGTCAGCCGCAAGAAACCACTTTCCGGTGGGTAAAACAATTGCCGTCGTCTGGGTTACTAACCCACTGTGATCCTGGAAAGCCTTTGCACAACCCTGTGTGATGCATCCCCGTATGGTATTGGGGCCGTCCTGTCCCACAAGATGGAGAACGGGGCTTTCGCCTCCCGCACATTGACTGCAGATCGAGAAGGAGGGCCTGGCAGTGGTCTTTGCGGTGAAACATTTCCACCAGTATGTGTATGGCCGCCACTTCACTATCGTGACTGATCATAAGCCTCTGCTAGGACTTTTCCGAAAGGATAAGCCGATACCGCCTATTGCTTCCGCACGGATCCAGCGCGGTGGGACCTCTATAGACAGGATGGTCTACATCTGAACCTGAGGGGCACCAATATCCTGGGGGGGAGATTTGTTAGTGCTCTTTGGGGGGGTTTAAACTAATTCAGCAGGGGCATGGGAACCTGGATTGTAGTTTTGGGGTACGGGAGATTGAGAGTATAGAGGTCAGGAGCACAGATTTGACTTCGCAGGAGGGTGCCAGTGTTCAGGTAGGTGGTTTGAAGTGTGTCTACTTCAATGCCAGGAGTATACAAAATAAGGTAGGGGAACTGGCAGCATGGGTTGGTACCTGGGACTTCGATGTTGTGGCCATTTCAGAGACATGGATAGAGCAGGGACAGGAATGGTTGTTGCAGGTTCCGGGGTTTAGGTGTTTTAGTAAGCTCAGAGAAGGGGGCAAAAGAGGGGGAGGTGTGGCGCTGCTAGTCAAGGACAGTATTACGGTGGCGGAAAGGATGCTAGATGGGGACTCTTCTTCTGAGGTAGTATGGGCTGAGGTTAGAAACAGGAAAGGAGAGGTCACCCTGTTGGGAGTTTTCTATAGGCCACCTAATAGTTCTAGGGATGTAGAGGAAAGGATGGCGAAGATGATTCTGGAAAAGAGCGAAAGTAACAGGGTAGTTGTTATGGGAGACTTTAACTTTCCAAATATTGACTGGAAAAGATATAGTTCGAGTACATTAGATGGGTCGTTCTTTGTACAATGTGTGCAGGAGGGTTTCCTGACACAATATGTTGACAGGCCAACAAGAGGCGAGGCCACATTGGATTTGGTTTTGGGTAATGAACCAGGCCAGGTGTTAGATCTGGAGGTAGGTGAGCACTTTGGAAACAGTGACCACAATTCGGTGACCTTTACATTAGTGATGGAAAGGGATAAGTATACCTCGCAGGGCAAGAGTTATAGCTGGGGGAAGGGCAATTATGATGCCATTAGACATGACTTAGGATGTGTTGGTTGGAGAAGTAGGCTGCAAGGGTTGGGCACACTGGATATGTGGAGCTTGTTCAAGGAACAGCTATTGCATGTTCTTGATAAGTACGTACCAGTCAGGCAGGGAGGAAGGGGTCGAGCGAGGGAACCGTGGTTTACCAAAGAAGTGGAATCTCTTGTTAAGAGGAAGAAGGAGGCCCATGTGAATATGAGGCGTGAAGTTTCAGTTGGGGCGCTTGATAGTTACAAGGAAGCGAGGAAGGATCTAAAGAGAGAGCTGAGACGAGCAAGGAGGGGACATGAGAAGTCTTTGGCAGGTAGGATCAAGGAAAACCCAAAAGCTTTCTATAGGTATGTCAGGAATAAAAGAATGACTAGGGTAAGAGTAGGGCCAGTCAAGGACAGTGGTGGGAAGTTGTGTGTGGAGGCTGAGGAGATAAGCGAGATACTAAATGAATACTTTTCGTCAGTATTCACTCAAGAAAAAGATAATATTGTGGAGGAGAATGCTGAGACCCAGGCTATTAGAATAGATGGCTTTGAGGTGCGTAGGGAAGAAGTATTGGCAATTCTGGACAAGGTGAAAATAGATAAGTCCCCGGGGCCTGATGGGATTTATCCTAGGATTCTCTGGGAAGCCAGGGAAGAGATTGCTGAGCCTTTGGCTTTGATTTTTAGATCATCATTGGCTACAGGAATAGTGCCAGAGGACTGGAGGATAGCAAATGTGGTCCCTTTGTTCAAGAAGGGGAGTAGAGATAACCCCGGTAACTATAGGCCGGTGAGCCTAACGTCTGTGGTGGGTAAAGTCTTGGAGAGGATTATAAAAGATACGATTTATAATCAGCTAGATAGGAATAATATGATTAGGGACAGTCAGCATGGTTTTGTGAAGGGTAGGTCATGCCTCACAAACCTTATCGAGTTCTTTGAGAAGGTGACTAAACAGGTAGACGAGGGTAGAGCAGTTGATGTGGTGTATATGGATTTCAGTAAAGCGTTTGATAAGGTTCCCCACGGTCGGCTATTGCAGAAAATACGGAGGCTGGGGATTGAGGGTGATTTAGAGATGTGGATCAGAAATTGGCTAGTTGAAAGAAGACAGAGAGTGGTAGTTGATGGGAAATGTTCAGAATGGAGTTCAGTTACGAGTGGCGTACCACAAGGATCTGTTCTGGGGCCGTTGCTGTTTGTCATTTTTATAAATGACCTAGAGGAGGGCGCAGAAGGATGGGTGAGTAAATTTGCAGACGACACTAAAGTCGGTGGAGTTGTAGACCGTGCGGAAGGATGTTGCAGGTTACAGAGGGACATAGATAAGCTGCAGAGCTGGGCTGAGAGGTGGCAAATTGAGTTTAATGTGGAGAAGTGTGAGGTGATTCACTTTGGAAAGAATAACAGAAATGCGGAATATTTGGCTAATGGTAAAATTCTTGGTAGTGTGGATGAGCAGAGGGATCTCGGTGTCCATGTACATAGATCCCTGAAAGTTGCCACCCAGGTTGATAGGGTTGTGAAGAAGGCCTATGGTGTGTTGGCCTTTATTGGTAGAGGGATTGAGTTCCGGAGCCATGAGGTCATGTTGCAGTTGTACAAAACTCTAGTACGGCCGCATTTGGAGTATTGCGTACAGTTCTGGTCGCCTCATTATAGGAAGGACGTGGAAGCTTTGGAACGGGTGCAGAGGAGATTTACCAGGATGTTGCCTGGTATGGAGGGAAAATCTTATGAGGAAAGGCTGATGGACTTGAGGTTGTTTTCGTTAGAGAGAAGAAGGTTAAGAGGTGACTTAACAGAGGCATACAAAATGATCAGAGGGTTAGATAGGGTGGACAGTGAGAGCCTTCTCCCGCGGATGGAGGTGGCTAGCACGAGGGGACATAGCCTTAAATTGAGGGGTAATAGATATAGGACAGAGGTCAGAGGTGGGTTTTTTACGCAAAGAGTGGTGAGGCCGTGGAATGCCCTACCTGCAACAGTAGTGAACTCGCCAACATCGAGGGCATTTAAAAGTTTATTGGATAAGCATATGGATGATAAGGGCATAGTGTAGGTTAGATGGCCTTTAGATTTTTTCCATGTCGGTGCAACATTGAGGGCTGAAGGGCCTGTACTGCGCTGTATCGTTCTATGTTCTATGGGCTTTGTTGCTCGCTGCATACGAGTATTCTCTGGAGCACAAACCAGGAACCCAGTTCACTAACTGGGTTCCTGGTGCCGCACTCAAAGCCTGCGCAGGTCGTGACAGAACCGCGTGGAGATAGAGACGCCGAGATGACAGAGGCAGCAGACTCTGACTCCGAGATGGAGACACTGGACGCCTCAGTGGGGGAGTCTTCGGGCCCACGGGCCGTGGATGTACAACCGTTACACCGTTCATCACGGAAGCTCTGTTCTCGTTACACGTCAGGTTCAAGATTTAAAGGGAGCTTTTAAGGGGATGGATCTCCTTGGAGTGGAAGGTGGCTCCAATGAGCACAGGGGGCCCACAAAGGAGCCCCCCCAGCTACCCCTTGCCCGACACCGGCCCGTGCAGTTAAAGAAAAAGACAAATGTAGACAGGGGCAAGATGAGGTACCTCGTATCAACCTTTTCATGGCCAGGCAACCTAGCAGGGGGAGCCCTCTGGCAAACATGATGGTTCTTGCCCAGCCAGATGGATCGCACGTACATCAACCCTGTTAATTAGTTCATTGGGGCTGGTGAGGAGTTTAGTACGGTTGAGGTTTCTAGGGCTGAAAGAGATCATTCAGCCCAAATCCCTGTCAGAACAACTCCGTCAGCAACCGCAAATATCATCTCAATTTGCCTTTAAAAGATGCGATGGCTGCTGTCACAGCCAATCCCAATTTATTTTCTAGAGGGATTATGCTGTATCAGGGTTAACCTGCTGGAAACTAATCACTATTGGCTTTGTCGAGAATGCATTTATTGATTGCAGATCTCAAGTGACTATTGCCTTTCTTTTGTGGAAAGATCTTTAACACATCAGCAGAATGGGTAAAGCCTTATACCTCAGAAGGTTGCTGTATCTGAGAGAGGAAACGCTCCTTCAAAACTAATTAGCTCCTTTTCTAGTTTGACAGTTCTTGTCCCCAGATGACTCTTACATATGTATTGTTTGATGATGCATCTGAACTCGCCGTTAGAGATCATTTTTGACACTCCTCTCAGTAGGGATTTACAATCTTGGGTTAAGTACCACACCGGCACCTCCCTATTCCTCCTCTGCCTCTTTTTCATCTCATGGATTGTCCACCACCCCATGCTGAATCAGCAGAACGGCCTACAGTTAAATGGGAAGACTGAAGCCATTGGCTTCATCCACCTTCCTCTGCAATCCCCCACACCACCTCTTCTCATCCAGTACCGACCTTGTGTGCATGGTCAAATGTCATCGCTCCAGCACTGATGGACGTGCCTTCAGCTGTCTGATCCCGATTTCTGGAATTCCCTCCATAACCCACAAGACTATAAGACCATAAAACATAGAGCAGAATTAGGCTACTCGGCCCATTCAATCATGGCTGATATTTTCTCATCCCCATTCTCCTGCCTCCTCCCCGTAACCCCTGACCCCCTCAAGAACCTTCCTATCTCTGTCTTAAAGACACTCAGTGATTTGGCCTCCACAGCCTTCTGCGGCAAAGAGTTCCACAGATTCACCACCCTCTGGCTGAAGAAATTCATCCTCATCTCTGTTTTAAAGATCGTCTCTTTAGTCTGAGATGATGTCCTCTGCTTCTAGTTTTTCCTACAAGTGGAAACATCCTCCCCACGTCCACTCTATCTCGGCCTCGCAGTATCATGTAAATTTCAACCCCCTCCACCTCTCTGTGACCTTTTTTGAGACATTTCCTCTTTATCCCAATAGAATTGACAGTGCATAAGGAGGCAATTTGGCCCATCAGGCCTACATCAGCCCTTGGAAAGAACGCCGTACTTAAGCCCACGCCTCCACCCTATCCCGGTAACCCAGTAACCCCTACCTAACCTTTTGGACACAAAGGGGCAATTTAGCGCAGCCAATCCGCCTAACACTGCACATCTTTGGACTGTGGGAGCACCCGGAGGAAACCCAGGCCAACACAGGGGAGATCGTGCAAACTCTACACAGACAGTCACCCGAGGCTGGGATTGAATCCGGGTCCCTGGAGCTGTGAGGCAGCAGTGCTAACCACCTTGCCACCCCTCCCCCCCACCTCACCCCTCCCCCCCCCCCATCTGCCCCTTGTCATAATATGCACCCGTGCACATCATCAGGTAAAAGCAGGCAGTGACAACACCCAGGTGAGCCAATCAACATACAGGACAGAACACAACCAATCACCAGACAGAACACCTGGGGGGGGGGGGGGGCTTCCAACTATAAAACACACGAGGCATCAGCACTCTGCCTCTTTCCACTGGTAACAACTGTAGTGACAGTCAGGGTGTATATATCAGTCAGCACCTTCTACACGTGGATCAGAGCTGGCCTGGTCTACTTAGTTAGAGTTAGTTTACTTAGAGTAGTAGAGAGTCAACCCGCAGCCAGCTGTGTGCATTGTTACAGAAGTTCAATAAATCGTATTGAACCAACGCCTACGTTTGGTGTCGGCTTTCCAGTTTATCTGCATCCTGTTGCAGTCCGTGTTACCCCAGGGTGAATAACACAACACCCCTCTCTGTCGACGGATGCGGTCAGACCTGCTAAGATTGTCCAGCATATTTTCTGTGTTTGTTCCCCAGCCAATTAACCTGGTTGTCTGGATTATTAAACTGGTGGCATTACCACTATGCCAGCGCCTACCTCTGAACCCCTTCCACCTGCGGGTATGTTGTACCAACAGCCTTGTTCACCTCGAGCTGAATCGGGTACCCCTTGCTCTGACCGAGCAATCGCAGTCAGCTCAGTGAGAGGGAATGAACTGCCTGGGCAGCCCGCAGTCCGCAGTCTCTGCCTGAGGAAGCAGCAAGGTTAAAATTACGGTTAAATAAAAATAAACTTCTCGTATTTGCCTGGTCACAAATTGAAAGCATTGATTTTTTTTTTTTTCTTTTCCCTTTGCCGTACAAGACTGTGACGTGTTTCTCACCTCTCTCCTGGGACTTTGCAAACCAACACAGCTCCGCCTCAACTCGCTGAACACAAAATTGGGTAATTGCAGCCCAGATGGGAAAGTGTAAATAAGTCTTCTGACTTGGCAGCAATCAGTGCTGCTAAGTTCTGGTTTTCGCAACTTTTCACACAAGCTGTGCGAGTGATATCTGACGACAATTATAGATCTGCATTTGCTGTGCAGTTGGGGTGGAAGTCAACTGTTAGTGGCCAGGATGCATGGATCGAATCATATTGCGTAGAATCACAAAGAGATCACAACATTAAATTAGATCATGGAGGCCAAACCAGTTATATAGAACCTTGGTACGGCCGCACTTGGAATATTGCACACAATTCTGGAGCATGTTAGCTATGCGGAGGGGCTGAATAGACTCGGACTGTTTTCATTAGAAAGACCGAGGTTGAGGGGTGACCTGATAGAGGTCTACAAGATTATGAGGGGCATGGTTAGAGTGGATGGGCAGGCACTCTTTCCCAGGGTGGAGGGGTCAGTCACCAGGGGGTATAGGTTTAAGGTCCGTGGGGCAAAGTTTAGAGTAGATGTGCGAGACAGTTTTTTTTACACAGAGGGTGGTGAGTGTCTGGAATGTGTTGCCAGGGGAGGTTGTGGATGCAGATACATTAACGGCGTTCAAAAGGCATCTTGACAAATACATGGATAGGATGGGTATAGAGGGATACAGCACAAGGAAGTGCTGAGGGTTTTGGCAAAGGGTGGTATCATGACCGGTACAGGCTTGGAGGGCCGAAGGGCCTGTTCCTGTGCTGTATTGTTCTTTGCTCTTTCCCTGCACCACATCAGCAGTAGTCCTAATGCCAACTAGCTGCCTCCTCCCAGCCCTACGATCCTACAATGTCCCTGCACCCCTCCAATTCGGGCCTTTTGCCCAAAGCCCCAATTTAATTGCTCCACCACTGGAGCCCACTTCTTCACCTGCAGAGGCCTTAAACTCTGCACGTCCCTCCCTCAATCCCTCCGCCTCATCCCCTCTCCTTCCTCCTGTTCCTCAAGACTTCTTTGACCAAGGTTTAGGTCGCCTGCCCTGAATTTCTCCATGTGTGGCCTGCTGCTGAATTCCGCTTGATCCCGTTCCTGTAAAGGGCAGCTTTACTGCGCTGGAAGCGCTGGGTAAATGCGAGTTGGCCATTGTTATCCTTTCATTTCTCTTTTGTCCAACAGACTTGCCTCTTGGGTGGCAGAATGTTGTGGGTTTACACTCCGGCCTTGAGTTCAAAGGCCAAAATGGGGTAGGCGCAATGGGTGGAGACGGGTGTGGGGCATGAACCCCAGCTCAGGCTTGTTTGGACCAAAACCGTGTTTCTGGAGCAGCTTGCTTTTTGTACAACCTGGGCTGGAACATTCAAGGGCAATGCTGAGGGAGTGGTGCAGTTTAAATGAGCCATCTTTTGGATGAGCCCCCCGGCAGAAGATCCTACAAACCGCAAGGGGATAAGAAATGGGAGAACGCTACCATTTTTCCATGGGGTCTTTTACAGCCACTCACAAGGGCAGGCAGGTCCATGTTTCGTATCTCAGTTGAAAAACAGCTCATCCTCTTTCTAATTTCTTGGCCAATGTTGGAGTGGGGTGCAGGTGTGCATCTAAACTAGTGGCTATGAATGTAAGCCATCTACAAAATTCCAGTTGGGAATTCAGGAGAAACTTCCTTACCCATAGAGTGGCGAGAATGTGGAACTCATTCCCACAGGGAGCGGTTGAGGCAAATGGTATGGATTCATTTAATGAAAAGCTAGCAAAGTACATGAGAAAAAAGGGAATAGAAGGGTGAGCTGACTAAGTTAGATGTAACAGAGCAGGAGGAGGTTTGTGTGGAGCGTAAATGTCAACCTGGACCAGCCTCAGATGAATAAGACCACAAGACATAGGAGCAATTAGGCCACTCGGTCCATTGAGTGCTCCGCCATTCAATCATGGCTGATATTTTTCTCATCCCCATTCTCCTGCCTTCTCCCCATATCCCCGATCCCCTTATTAATCAAGAACCTATCTATCTCTGTCTTAAAGACATTCAGTGATTTGGCCTCCAGAACCTTCTGCGGCAAAGAGTTCCACAGATTCACCACCCTCTGACTGAAGAACTACCACCTCATCTCTGTTTTAAAGGATCGTCCCTTTAGTCTGAGATGGTGTCCTCTGCATTTAGTTTTTTCTACAAGTGGAAACATCCTCTCTACGTCCACTCTATTCAGGCCTCACAGTATCCTGTAAGTTTCAATAAGGTCCCCCCATCATCCTTCTAAACTCCAACGAGTACAGATCCAGAGTCCTCAACGACAAGTTCTTCATTCCAGAGATCATTCTTGTGAACCTCCTCTGGACCCTTTCCAAGGCCAACACATCCTTCCTTAGATACAGGGCCCAAAACTGCTCACAATACTCCAAATGGAGTCAGACCAGAGCCTTATACAGCCTCAGAAGTACATCCCTGCTCTTGTATTCTAGCCCTCTCGACATGAATGCTAACATTGCATTTGCCTTCCTAACTGCCGACAAAACCTACCCGTTCACCATAAGAGAATTGTGAACAAGGACTCCCAAGTCCCTTTGTGCTTCTGATTTCCTAAGCATTTCCCCATTTAGAAAATAGTCTATGCCTCTATTCCTCCTTCCAAAGTTCATAACCTCACACTTTTCCCCATTGTATTCCATCTGCCACTTCTTTGCCAAATCTCCTCGTCTGTCCAAGTCCTTCTACAGCCCTCCTGCATCCTCAATACTACCTGTACCTCGACTGATCTTTGTATCATCTTCAAACTTAGCAACAGTGACTTCAGTTCCTTCTTCCAGATCATTAGTGTATATTGTGAAAAGTTGTGGTCCCAGCACAGACCCCTGAGGTTCACCATTAATCACCGGCTGCCATTTTGAAAAAGACCCCTTTGCCCCCGGTTACTGTGCGGCAGACCTGGTGCAATGTCACCTCAAAGTGACGAAGGCCAATCAATCTGTGAGAGGGGAGCCATTTTTCCCTCGGCACAGCATACGATTCAGCAATGCCCAGGTGAGATATGGGACAACAAAATCTGAGGAGGAATGTTAGACACACAGTTTCAAATCAGGGATAGTCAACCACAGAGAATAAATTGGAGAGAGGAACAAACTGCAAGAAGGACAGAAGGGACGGGATTCTCCCGTACCCGGCGGGGCGGAGTGGCGTGAACCAGTCCTGCGTCGGCCCGCCCCAAAGGTGCGGAATGCCGACCCCCGGCGGTTCTCCGACCTGGCGGGGGGGGTCGGAGATTCCCGCCCAAGGAGAGCTAGAGGACAGAACTAGAAAATTAACAACTAGGGATGGACAATAAAATGACGGCCTTGCCAACAACAGCCCGGCCTTGAGATTATTTCTTTCAGAAAATCCTCCAGTTAAAGCCGAGATCAGACCGAAGGAATTTATTTCTATTCCCAAAATAACCAGGGTGCGTCACGCAAGAAATATTCTGAAGAGCTTCCTGTTCCGCATTACTCATTACAAGACTCGTGACAAAGACTCGGTACAATACCCCTTTACAATACAAGCCAATGTGGTGACTGGGTGAGACATCGGGGAACTCAGTCTGATTAAAATAGCAACAGAAATGCTGGGAAGACTGAGGGGGTCAGGCAGCGCGTTTGGAGAGAGAATTGGGAGCTAACGTTTCGAGTCCAATGTGACTCTTCTTCGATTCCTCTGACACTGTCAGACCGGCTGAGATTTTCCAGCACTTTCCCTTTTCATTTCAGATCTCCAGCGTCTGCAGTATTTTGGTTTTATTTTCGCTCGGCTTCAACCCTGTTTTCCTGGGGGTTTTCCGTGGGAATGTTTAGCCCACGGTTGCTATTAGTTCACCCTGTGTGCCCTTGATGCCGAAGGATATTTATTCAGGTGAATTGATCCCAGATAATCATCAGTACAGCTCGAGGGAGTAGAAAAAGCTGCAGTTTACTATCGAGAGATTCCAGCTCCATTATGCTGGAAAGGTGTAAATCAATAGAGAGGATATTGACACTCTCGTTCCAATCTGAACTGTATTTGAGGAGTGTTATTACCATAGTAACGTGTTTCACAAGGCACAAACATACTTGTGTACAGACTTATATAAGCACAGTTTCCCTAACTCTGTTCTGTCTGTTCTGATGCTCCCACATGCTGTTCTTTTCCCGCAACTGGTGATTCCGATCCATCGAGCCTGGCTGAGATGCTGGCCCTTTGATTTCCCGCGTGTCTGCCCTCATCACCTCCCAGAACCATGAGGCGGATCCCCTTGTCCTCACCTGCCATCCCATGAGCCTCCACGTCAACAGGCTATCCTCCACCATTTCCACCACCTCCAGTCTGATGGCGCCCCCAAACTCCCCAGGCGGGATTCTCCCGAATCGGCGCGCTGGCCCGGCACCGGCGCAAAAAACGGCGCAAACCACTCCGCTGTTTGTCCAACCGGAAGTTGCAGAATTCTCCGCACTTCGGGGAGGGGGGGGGGGGGGGGGGGCCGAAGTGACTGCGCGGGTTAGCGCATGCGCAGACTGGCCGGTGTATTCTGGCGCATGTGCAGGGGGGTGTCTCCTCCGCGCCTGCCATGACAGAGCCTTACAGTGGCCGGCGTGGTAGGAAGGTGCCCCCACGGTGGGCCCCGATTGCGGACCAGACCACAGTGGGTACCCCCCCCCCCCCCCCCCCCCCCGCCGGGTTCGGATACTCCGCGCCCCTCCCCCGAGTACTGCACCACCCAACTTACCTGGCAGGTCCCGCCGTGTGGGACCATGCCCAATCCACGGCGGCGGCACTGGCCAGAAACAGACAGCCGCTCCGCCCATTGGGGCACGGAGAATTGCCGGGGGGGTGGCAGGGCGCTGCTAACGGCCCCCGACCGGCGTGGCATGATCCCCGCCCAAAAACCGGCACCGGAGAATACAGCAGCCGGCATCGGGGCGGGATTCACGCCGCCCCCCGGGGATTCTCCGACCCGACCCCGGGGGGGGGGGGTCGGTCGAATCCCACCCCCCCCTTCTCCTTCCTTCCTCTTGCAGCATTCCGTAGGGACCACCTGACTCAGTGACATTCTGCCAGGTTTACCAGACTGATTCCAGGGATGGCGGGATTGTCATATTTTTAAAAAATAAATTTAGTGTACCCAATTCATTTTTTCCAATTAAGGGGCAATTTAGCGTGGCCAGTCCACCTACCCTGCACATCTTTGGGTTGTGGGGGCGAAACCCCACACAAACACGGGGAGAATGTGCAAACTCCACACGGACAGTGAGCCAGAGCCGGGATCGAACCTGGGACCACGGCGCCGTGAGGCGACAGGGCTAACCCACTGTGCCACCATGCTGCCCGGCGGGACTGTCATATGAGGAGAGATTGACTAGTTTGGGATTGTTCTCGTTGGAGTTCAAAAGAATGAGGGGGGATCTCATAGAGACTTATAAAATTCTAACAGGACTAGACAGGGTAGATGCAGGGAAGATGTTCCCAATGATGTCCAGAACCAGGGGTCACAGTCTGAGGACTCAGGGTAAACCATTTCGGACAGAGATAAGGAGACATTTCTTCACACAGAGTGGTGAGCCTGTGGCAGTAGTTGATGCTGAAACATTGAATATATTCAAGAGGCGGCTGCATATAGCACTTGGGGAGAATGGGATCAAAGGCTATGGGGAGAAAGCAGGATTAGACTATTGAGTTGGGCGATCAGCCATGATCATGGTGAATGACCTAGCAGGCTCGAACGGCCAAAAGGCCTCCTCCTGCTCCTATCTTCTATGTATCTATTTTCCACTGTGATGAATGTAGGAACTTCAGATATATCACTTGTGTACCCGAACAGGCGCCAGAGTGTGGTGACTAGGGGATTTTCACAGTAACTTAATTGCAGTGTTAATGTAAGCCTACTTGTGACAATAATAAAGATTATTATCATTAAAGGTATTTGGCGAGGTAAGGGTTAAAAGACTGGGTCAGAGTGCGTTTGACTGCTGTAATCATGTTTTAAAAGATTCTTAGGCTGTAAGATACCAAAACCTTTGGGAGCCAGAGGTGCAATTAACCAACAGGCTTAGGCTAATGCAATTGTGTTTTGATGAAGGGGACTCCCTGGGGAGTTGGTTTGTTTTCAGCTTGGTGAGATGATGTCATCGCTGGGTGGAGGTAACACATGAGGCTTTTTGAGAAAAACAAAATCAGTTCTGTCCTGTTCTGGACGAAGCTGGGTCCGGAGGTCAGGTTTTACTCTCTGTAGTTTAGTTAAAAAGAGATTAACAGTCTTTAAAACAGTGCAGACTTGTCTGAGGACTAGGGGGAGCTGAAACAAGCCAGTTGCAACAGTTTTTGAAGACATCTGGCCAGAGTTTTTGCATGAGTCTGACAGGCGTCAGATCTTGTCTTTAAAAGGAGTACCAAGAGATCTCTTTCTCAAAAGAATAATTCTGTCAAGCATGTATTCCTCTGTGCCATTTGGCATTTAAGGTGGAATGAGAGCTGAGATGGTTTATTTTCTTGTTATTTAAGTGGGAATAAAGATAGCAATTAAGGGTGTTGTATTCACTGTATTGAGTAGTATTCCTTAAGGGGTAATTTTAAGCTATTTTCTGGTGTGACGTTAAAGATATTATAATACTATGTTAGTAATAAAGTTTGTTTTAATATATAATATCCCTATTTCTTCGAGGAATCACTGCTGAAGCGAGGAATCCTTTCCTCGCAGTCTTACAGAATTAAAATAAAATATTGGGGTTTCTGTCCAGTATCCGAGCCACTGTTAGGGTCTGGTCTGGGATGGTAATACCACTACTGTGTATGCCATGCTCGTGGCACTGCCAGGGGCAATGGAGCTGGAGTAACACCGAGGACCTACGATGTAAAAAGTCAGTTCAAATGAGATGAGATTTAATGAAGACGGAGTGTCAACAAGAAGGTAGCATCTCAGAAATTAAATAAACTAAGCTGATGGACCGCACAGTTAGTAATGTGTGGGCAGGCCATAGTGTTCATCCATTCTGGGTCGCGAGCGAGCATTTCCTTCCTCAACAAGAACAAATAATAATTTCTTTGCATCTGAATGTTTTCTGCCGACGTCTTCCTGGGTAAACAGAGTTTAATGGCATTCCAGTTCAGCAATATAGCTTTCTCTGATATTTAATTAAACACTGGTCTTAATCTGCACGACGTCAACAGCTTTTAACAGCTGACTGAGTGGGTAAACGCATGACAGAAGCAGGGTAATGTGAATAAATCGGAGGTTATCCACTTTGACGGCAAAAACAAGGCGGCAGATTACTATCTGAATGGCTCCAGATTGAAAGGGCGATGTGCAATTAGACCTGGGTGTCCTCGTACGCCAGTCGCTGAAGGGGAGATGAGGGTGCAGCACCTCTGAGTGTCTTGACTGCCCATTGGTCGTGTCCTATTCTATGTGTTCATTGGCTGTATCTCTGCATGTTATGCCGTCTCTGGTGCTCCCTCTAGTGTTTTCTTAGTCGTAGTGTATTTACATTAACCCCTTGTGTATTTACAGTGATGCACATCACCACAGACACCACACTGGGAGGTTTGGAGGAACAAAGAGACCTTGGTGTGTTTGTAAATAGATCTCTGAAGGCAGATGGGCAGGTTAATAGGGTTGTGTAAAAGGCATATGGGACACTTGCCTTTATCAATCGTGGCATAGATTACAAAAGCAGGGAGGTCACGTTGGAGTTGTATAGAACATTGGTGAGGCCACAGCTAGAGTACTGTGTGCAGTTCTGGTCACCACATTACAGGAAAGATGTGATTGCACTGGAGGGGGTGCAGGGGCAATTCACCAGGATGTTGCCTGGGATGGAACATTGAAGTTATGAAGAGAGGTTGGATAGGCTTGGGTTGTTTTCCCTGGGGCAGGGAAGACTGAGGGGGCGACCTGATCGAGGTGTACAAGATTATGAGGGGCATGGACAGGGTGGATAGAGAGCAGCTGTTCCCCTCAATTGAAGGGTCAGTTACGAGGGGGCACAAGTTCAAGGTGAGGGGAGGGAGGTTCAGGGGGGGATTTGAGGGAAAACCTTTTTACCCAGAGGGTGGTGACGATGTGGGATACACTGCCTGAGAGGGTGGTGGAGGCGGGTTGCCTCACATCCTTTAAAAAGTACCTGGATGAGCACTTGGCACGTCGTAACATTCCAGACTATGGGCCAAGTGCTGGGATTAGGATTGGCGGTTCAGGTGCCTTTAATCATCGCATTTACAGTGCAGAAGGAGGCCATTCGGCCCATCGTGTCTGCACCGGCCCTGGGAAAGAGCACCATACTTAAGCCCCACGTCTCCACCCTATCCCCATAACCCAGTAACCCCACCTAACCTTTTTGGACACAAAGGGCAATTTATCATGGCCAATACACCTGATCCGCACATCTTTGGACTGTGGGAGGAAACCGGAGCACCCAGAGGAAACCCACGCAGACACGGGGAGAACGTTCAGACTCCGCACAGACAGTGACCCAAGCCGGGAATCGAACCTGGCACCCTGGAGCTGTGAAGCAACTGTGCTAACTGCTGTGCTACTCAAATGCGGCGCTACAGACTCGAAGGGTGAAGGTGCCTGAAAATTGCAGTCGGCCTGCGCCACTGGGTCTGGCGGGAATCACATCAATTTTCTCACCGAAAATGACACTAATCATTTTTTGGAAAAATTCCACTCATTAACTCTCTTTTTGTATCTCCACAAATTCTGCCAGGTCTGCTGAATATTCACAGTATCTTCTGTTTTCATTTCATACTTCCAGCATCCAAAGCATTTTGCTTTCGTATCGGAACCTAAAACAGAAACTCTGGTCATTTGTTTTACTGCTGTTAATGGGAGCTTGCTGTGCGGAAACTGGCTGCCACACCTCCCATATTGCAACAGTCACGGCAAAAATATTTCATTGGTTGAAAAGTGCCGCGGAATGACCTGAGGCCATGGTGGAGCTACACAAATGCCAGTACTTTCTTTCTGTACCATAGAGAAATACAGCACACAACAGGTCCTTCGGCCCACGATGTTGTGCCGAACTTTTGTCCTAGGTTAATCATAGATTATCATAGAATTTTGGACACTAAGGGCAATTTACCACGGAATCCACCCAACCTGCACATCTTTGGATTGTAAGAGGAAACCGGAGCACCCGGAGGAAACCCACGCACACACGGGGAGGATGTGCTGACTCCACACAGACAGTGACCCAAGCCGGAATCGAACCTGGGACCCTGGAGCTGTGAAGCAATTGTGCTATCCACAATGCTACCGTGCTGCCCTAAAGAACAAATTAATCTACACTCCATTATTCTATCATAATCCATGTACCTATCCAATAGCCGCTTGAAGGTCCCTAATGTTTCCGACTCAACTACTTCCACAGGCAGTGCATTCAATTCCCCCACTACTCTCTGGGTAAAGAACCTACCTCTGACATCCCCCCTATATCTTCCACCATTCACCTTAAATTTATGTCCCCTTGTGATGGTTTGTTCCACCCGGGGATTCCATCACACCATCTCTAGATGAACGGAATTTTTTTTTTAAAGACTGCTCTGGTAGGGTAGTGTGGCAGCTTTAGAATGGAACGGAGATTTCAAATCCCATCCTCACCCCAACAGCAAGCTAAATTATAATCAGTAGATTTGGTCATTTTTTCCTGAAATAATCATTAAAAAATTGAAAGGGAATCTTAGGAGAAAAGTCTTTGCTTAAAAGGATGGCCAGAAAAGAGCACAGCCAAAGCAGAGTACATATTTGTTTTAAAATGCTTTTCTCATTGGAGCGAAGGAGGATGAGAAGTGACGTAATTGAGGTGTATAAGATGATGAGGGGGATAGATAGAGTGGACGTTCAGAGACTTTTTCCTCGGGTGGATGTAGCTGTTACAAGGGGGCATAACTATAAGGTTCATGGTGGACGATGTAGGAGGGATGTCAGAGGTAGGTTCTTTACTCAGAGAGTGGTTGGGGCGTGGAACGCACTCCCAGCTATGGTAGTGGAGTCGGACACTTTAGGAACTTTCAAGCGGTTATTGGGTAGGCAGATGGAGGGCACTAGAATGATTGGGAGTAGGTTGATTTGAGTAGGTTGATTTGATCTTAGTTTCAGACTAGTTCGGCACAACATCGTGGGCCGAAGGGCCTGTACTGTGCTGTACAGTTCTATGTTCTATAGGAAATTAGGTAGTTGCTTGAGAAAGAGGAATGTAGAAGGGTATATGGAGAGTCAGATTGGTTCATATGTTGAAAGACACCAGCATTGAGCAGTGGTCTGTTTCTATACTGTAATATTCTACGATTACATACCCTTTCATTCACTGTAAGTAATCTCTCATGGGGGGATTATTTTATCCTCTTAGATTCAGCTTCGAAGATCCCACCTTGTCTCTCCTGTTTACCCACTGCAGTACGTAAAATCTTAGGTGGACACATGACCTTGGTGTTTAAGCATGAGCCTTTCTAAAATCAACTTGAATTGAACAGGTCCACATTCCCCTCTGCACAAACCCAGTCTAGAATTGGACAGAGACAGCTTTTGAGCATCTGCTTCAGGGTGTCGTGTCTCTAAATACAGATCTCACAGAGTGCATGACGGAATACTGTTAAATATGGTTTGGCTCAATTCATTTATTTGACAGCAGAAAATTAACAAGCTAAAAGTGAGACGAACACCTTTTATTGCATTGACTAAACGCAAGTGTTGCCTGGGAAGAAAATATCTGAAAAGTGCAAAAGAAACAGCACATTTAAATCGCTTATTCTTCTGACTTTACTGTTTCATTAATTAAAAGACAATCAGGATGAACTGCAAAATGTCACAAAAGAAATTGGGGGTTGTTTAGCACACTGGGCTAAATCGCTGGCTTTGAAAGCAGACCAAGCAGGCCAGCAGCACGGTTCGATTCCCGTACCAGCCTCCCCGAACAGGCGCCGGAATGTGGCGACGAGGGGCTTTTCACAGTAACTTAATTGAAGCCTACTCGTGACAATAAACGATTTTCATTTCATTTCATTTCAAAATGGAATGGAAAATCTCAGCAGGTCTGGCAGCATCTGTAGGGAGACTGCAAGATGTCACTGTGGAAAGCTATTGATGTTGTGGCTGACATTTAAATTCCAACCACTTCATGGAAAGAAGAGGCCAGATTACCTGGTCGTTATCGGAATGCTGATTTTGGGATCTTACTGTGTGTAAATTGGCCACCACGTTTCCAACGTTGCAATGGTGACTACACTTACAGGACTTCAATGGCTGTAAAATGCTTAAGTTACTGTACGAATATAAAAACGTCCTTTCTTTCTCTCAGTTGTCACCCAGCACGGTAGCACAGTGGTTAGCACAGTTGGTTCACAGCTCCAGGGTCCCAGGTTCGATTCCCGGCTTGGGTCACTGTCTGTGCGGAGTCTGCACGTTCTCCCCATGTCTGCGTGGGTTTCCTCCGGGTGCTCCGGTGTCCTCAGACAGTCCAAAGATGTGCAGGTTTATGTGCCTTTGAGTCCAAAAAGGTTAAGTGGGTTTCGGGGGATAGCGTGGAGATGTGGGCTTAAGTAGGGTGCTCTTGGTGTTTCCAATTTATTCCCTTGAGACACGGGGGACCAGAGGCAAGGCTCCTATCGGGTCTGAGCGATTGGACACAATGTCCTCAAGTGCAAAATTGATTTGCGCCCCTAATTCACCTTCTGGGATCTGTGATACCCGAGCATGCTAAAGTGCAAACTCTGAGATAGTGAGCTGGCCATTCTCATACTCCTTGTTCAAGCCAACCTCTATTCTGACAGCAGAGCTCAAGTAGATCATCTCCGCCTCAAATGTTTGACAATCTATGACAAACTCCATCTCCAGGGCAGCAACGGTAATCCAGAAAAATATTTCAAAGTGCCAGGGGATGTGCACGGGAGCACCATTAGAAGAACGAAGGCTTACTGGAGACATCCGAGTGCGTTGTGTGTTAAATAGATAATCTTCTTATCCAATCTCCCATCTTGAGAGCTGTCACAGCGATACAAGAGGAGCTGCCTAAAAGGTTTGGATTACACAGCGTTGCCTCCAGTCACCGCTACTCTCATCAGCTGTCATTACCCCCACCCTAATTAAAAATCACTTTCCTTTAGTGCTGGAGGTGTGCGCTGTGAGTGCTGGGGGAATGAAACACTTGCTCCATTCAGGCAAACTCAGTGGCATCAGTGAGCACTTCCCGATTTAGATTCAGCAAAGGCAGATAACAAAAAAAAAGAGTCCTTTGGTCCGACTCCGGCGTTGCTCAGTTCCCCATTCACACCAAAGAAAATTCATGCGACATATTGCGACATTGAAAAGGCATTTATGGAAACACATGGGCACGAAGAAATGTTAAAGGTTGCGGGCCATGAGCTGAGAAATGGGAAGTTAGTAAGTGGCTCAGATGCCAGGTTAGAGAATGGGTACACAACAGGGGGAGCCCATGTGGCCCACTGTTATCATAGAATTTACAGTGCAGAAGGAGGCCATTTCGCTCATCGAGTCTGCACTGGCTCTTGGAAAGAGCACCCTACCCAAGGTCAACACCTCCACCCTATCCCCATAACCCAGTAACCCCATCCATCACTAAGGGCAATTTTGGACACTAAGGGCAATTGAGCATGGCCAATCCACCTAACCTGCACATCTTTGGATGGTGAGCTAAATCTTTTAAAACTCCAGGCTACAGCAAGTCCTCAAAATCCTTTAAATAATTCAGAGTCAGAAGTGCAATTTAAACAGAAATCTTGGGCAGGATTCTCCAACCCCCTGCTGGGTCGGAGAATCGCCCGGGGCCGGCGTCAATCCCACCCCCGCAGTGTCCCGAATTCACCACCCCCCGAGATTCGGCGGGGGCAGGAATGGCACTGCGCCGGTCGGCGGGCCCCCCGCGGCGGTTCTCCGGCCTGTGATGGGCCGAAGTCCCGCAGCTGACTAGCCTCTCCCGCCGGCCGTGGATTAAACCACCTCTCTTACCGACAGGATTGGCAGCGCAGGTGGGCGCCAGGGTCCTGGGGGGGCCCAGTTAGATCTGAACCCGGGGGGGTGCCCCCACGGTGGCCTGGCCCGCGATCAAGGCCCACCGATCGGCGGGCGGGCCTGTGCCGTGGGGGCACTCTTTTTCTTCCGCCTTCGCCATGGTCTTCACCATGGCGGAGTTGGAAGAGACCCCCTCCCTTGCGCATGCGCCGGTATGACGTCAGCAGCCGCTGATGCTCTGGCGCATGCGCAGACTTACGCCGGCCGGCAAAGTCCTTTCGGCCCCGGCTAGTGTGGCGCCAAAGGCCGTTCACGCTAGCCGGCGTAGTGGGAACCACTCCGGTGCGGGCCTAGCCCACCACTCCAACACGTCGGGCCCCCCCCCGCCCCACTGGGTAGGGGAGAATCCCGGCCCTTGTTGCCCTGTGGGCTAGATTCTCCGCAGTAAAATTGCGATCGGCGCGGGGGCGAAGAATTGGCGTTTATGCCAAAATTTGGTCTGACGCTGTCCTGCGATTCTCCGGTCCCCGAAGAATCACTCGGGAGTCTCGCGCACGCGAACTACGCCATGGACAGAGGGCCTCCCCCCCCCCCCCTCCCCTTCCCCCCCGCGATTGTCCGAGGAAAACTGGCCGAGTTCCCTGTGGTTTCTGTCTGCGGCCGCCCTGATCAGGGGAATCATTCAACGGGGTTGGGGTCATGGACGGTCAGGCAAGCGATCGGGCGGCACCGATCCGCGCATGCGCACGATCTTGGGAGGACCTCCTTCTTGCATCAGGGTCCGGAGTGCGAGTCCGCCATGTCACACGGACGGCTGCCGCAAGCCGCCGCCATGCGCGTGCGCGGACTCCCAATCGGAGGTACAGGGCCCCGTATCCACAGCCAGAGCTGCTAGAAGCACTCCGGGGGCCCTGCTAGCCCCCTGCAAATTGCAGAATCGCTCAGGGCTTTCTCAAGGAAAGTCCAGAGTGAAACACGAGCATTTTGACGCAGGCGTGGGGACATAGCCCCACTTTTGGAGAATCCAGCCCAGTGTCTGAAAATGTGGCGTCTAAGCTTGCGACGAAACTGAAAAAAAACAAATGATAAATAATCTGGCCGAATCACGACTTCTTAACTCGGCTGAGGAAAAGCAAAAGGCAGGATTCAACAAATCCTCAACTTTACAGTAAAACGCTGAGCAGCAGAGTTCTGTTCGCAGTCGATCCAGGCAGCCATTGTTGAAAAACAGTTTTTCAAGTTGAGCGTAATCGCCATTGTAGCGGTGCCCACCAAAACCAGTAATCACCGGAAATCCCTTTGTCTCCAAGTAAATGACGATGCAATCTTAGAATTCTGGCAGTTTTAAAAACAGAACTAACAATGGATCAACTGAACCCATGGATCAGACTAACACACTTCCAAATCAGTCTGGACTAACCCAAGGCCCAACCACATAATTGGGGACTTTGGAGGAAGAGTGTTGACAGACACAGCGTCACTTCAGATTTAAACGGAAATACAGAAACACAGCCGGTGACCACACTGCTCTACTCGGTCGGTCTAACTGCTGATGTCAGTATTGCAAGGCAGAGAATCAATTAATCATCTTCTAAATTGGAAGACGTTCTAATAGCTTTCAATGCTTATTTCAATCAAAGAAGTAATAAAATACTCAAACAAGTTTCATTTAACAAGTGGCCCCAGCAGCCAGGAGAACCTATTGATTTATTGGCACAGAGGCCAACCCACTGTTCAGCCAGTTAAGCAACAAAGACGCAAGTACGCTCCAGGCTAAGGAAATCAATGCCCAAACTGGCCAACAAAGCAACCATGCCAACCATTTGAAGCAAAGCACTCCGACAGGCGAGGTCACTGTCCTACAATTTCAGACCAATGTTTTTGGATTGAAACGCAGAGCTGAGTGTACCAAAAAACCACATTCTCGTCACAGGAATACTCACCCTCTACTACAGAGGACATCGTCATGACAGTAGAAGAGAACAAAATGACAAGGAATTAAATATAATGCTCCCCCACCCCACAAGAAACAGGTAACGGTAATAACCACTGACCAGCGCAACAGCTAAACCAACGAAGTGCAACTCAACGTGAAGAAATGGAAGAAAAGGATGGAATGAAGCCAGAACAACCTCCAAACCTGCAGGACAAACCAGCAGCGACAGAGATTACCGCTCTTCCAGCAATACTGTGAACAAAATATGGCAAGGTTAACGGTCCTTCAGACCACCTGAACCTTTGAATTCAAGGACCTGAAGAGTTACAATTCCCCCAGCTAGTCCAGTAGCACAAGCACTGTGGGCGGCAGGGCAGGACAGCGGTTAGCACCACTGACACTCAGCGCGAGGGACACGGGTTCAATCAGGCCTCAGATGACTGGCTGTGCAGAGTCTGCACGCCCTCCCCGTGTGTGCGTGGGTTTCCTCCGGGTGCTCCGGTTTCCACCCCGCAGTCCAAAGATGTGCAGGTTAGGCAGATTGGCCATGCTAACTTGCCCCTTAGTGTCCAAAGATGTGCAGGTTCCATGGGGTTTGGGAATGGGGTGTGGGGAGTGGGCTTGGGTAGGGTGCAATTTCTGAGGGTCAGTGCAAACTCGATGGGCCCAAAGGCCTCCCTCTGCACTGTCAGAATTCTATGTTCCATACTGCCGTACTCTCTAATAAGCTAAAGAAGGGAATTATACCATTCCTGAGCAAATGTATGCATATCACAGATAGATGCTAAATAATTCCCCGAGTGAAACCATTACAGGTGTGATGATGTAAAGAGAGAGAGGCACAATAATTTCTCAGACAAACGGTTACACCCAATCGTCTGTTGGTGGAAATAGTTAGGCGTTGAATGAATGGGATGCACATGGCCACTCCCTCCCCTTGCACAGAACACAGAACAAGCTCCTAAAATGTGAATTATAAGCAGATGAAGCTGGAAGGAAAATGTGCCGCAAATCATTCGGGCGGATACACTGCAAAAGAAATAAAAGATTATTTTAAAATGTGATCTTTACACAAGTGTGGGGACTCGGAGTTCTTCATTCAGAAGGTGAGGGTTCGACTCCAATTGTTCAGTGTTTCCCACGGGAGGCCATGGCTCCCCGCAAGGCGAGCTATAAATTTCAGGTTGATGTACACGGGGACATTGCGTAACCCATTGATTCTAAATATCTGCCTCATGTTCTGCATCGTTCAACCTTAATTCTCTCCAGGATTGCAGGAATACAGAACACAAAGGTGAGAATCCTGCGTGCCAACATTATCTACAGTGCCAAAGCCCAAAACACAACAAAAGTATAAGAAATCGGCATTGAGTGCAAGACTGATACCTGTGCGCCGTACAGGAATAATGGTTTATGAAGAGTTAGCCTTTTCCTTTTACCAATCCCGGAGTTAGGCAGAAGATTAGAGGATCAAGGACCTTCTGCACTTGCAAAGCGTGTGAAGAATTTTCGGGATTTAAATATATTCCTCCTCAGGAGATCACTGTCGAGGAACATTCTTCTTAAACCACTGCGATCTGGGTGGTTGCTTTGATCTAATGGATGAGTCACCTAAGGGGGCATGGGGGTGGGGTCACAAAAGGTTCAGGAATAAATATTGGACAAATGGAATCTTTTAGGATTACCTCTGACAGCGCAGAATTCCCTCTTCCCAAGGGCAGCCTTGATATTGAGTTCAGGTTCCTGGAGTTGGTCTTGACCCAATGGCCTTCTGGTTCAATGAGAAACACTTGCTTACAAAAACCATTGGACCATTGAATTTATACATTGGGCTGGATTTTCCATTCTGGATATTAAGTGCTCCCGCCAGCGCAGACACGCTCCTGGTCTCCGCTGACACCAGGAGCAGCCCCCAGGAGAGCGTCTCTCTCCTTTACCATGCCAATTTATGCAGAGAGAAGAGCTCGCCAGATTCCATCTGATTCCCGGTGGGGGTCGCCAATTTGAGCGGGTGACCCGCTACCGAGGTTCGGTGGTGTCCTCTCCCCCTTTCCCCTCAATGCAAATCGTGCCCCCCCCTCTCTACCCTCATCCCCCGCCAGTAACCACAGGAATAACGGGCCACACCCACCCCCCCCCCCCCCCCCCACACACACACACAGCCGCATGCATGAAGGTGACCCAACACCCCCACCAACCCCCAAGACCCCACCATCAGATCCCCCTATTGGACCACCCAACGGAGAACCCCCAACAGACACCCTCCCGACAGAGACCCCCCCCCTCCCCATCAGAGACCCCCATTAGTCACCCCTGACTGAAAGCTGGAAAACAGTCCAGGCAGCAGGGTGAAATATCACTGCATTTTCACTCACCCTTCCCTAACATCTGCAGCCTCAGACTCAGGTGTTTAAAGCAGCAGCAGTTACAAGTGTCAGAGGCTTCCTCGAAAGTCACGTACACTTCAAAGGGCTTAAAATCCTTGACAACCTTTGAAATGCAAATCTTCCATTCAACTTCACATAGCAGTACATTGTATTAGCCAGTGATTGACAGTTTTATTACTCCAGAGACAGGTGTATGGGGGAATTAGAATATAGAACATACAGTGCAGAAGGAGGCCATTCGGCCAATAGATTCTGCACCGACCCACTTAAGTCCTCACTTTCACCCTATCCCCATAACCCAATAACCCCTCCTTTTTGGACACTAACAGCAATTTAGCATGGTCAATCCACCTAACCTGCATGTCTTTGGACTGTGGGAGGAAACCGGAGCACCTGGAGGAAACCCACGCAGACACAGGGAGAACGTGCAGATTCAGCACAGACAGTGACCCAGTGGGGATTCTAACCTGGCACTGTGAAGCCACAGTACTAACCACTGTGCTACCATGCTACCCTTAAATTTCTTGACCTAACTTTCCCTTCACGCTTGAATGCATTTTAATTCCCCTGCTTTGATGCTAACCACAATGTTATAAACACTCTTGCTATGATTGACAGTTCCTCACTACATCAAAAGCAACAAAGTTCTTCCGCTTCCTCTTCTTCACAGCAGAACACTGAAGGGAGGGTTCGGCGAGGGCGTGGGGGAGGCGGGAGGCAGGATTTGCTTTATGGGGTGACGGGGCCATCCGATGGGCTTTGTGGGGGAGGGGCACCTCAGTTATGCACTGACCCCCGCCCTTGATCCATCACATGCTCCACCACGTCAGGGTCACACTTCAGAAAATCTGCATTAAATCTCGCCGGGAGCATTTCCTGTTGTGGGGTTCGTGCATAATGTTGAGGGGGGGGGGGGGAGGAGGGCAGGAGATACATGGACTTTCAGCCCGTTAATCAGGTGCAAATGGGTGAAAATCACCGATTTGCATCCTCCCGCCAAGGCGGGGCGTGTAGCCCGCTGACGGCCGGGGACCGGAGCATCAGAACGGGATTGACGCCCAGATCCCGTTTCTTGGCCGACCCTCCATTCTCCACCAGATCGGGAAACCCGTTACTGACGTCGGGCAATAGAGAATTCGCCCCATTGTCACGCACTTCAACTGAATTTAGCCTGACAGATATTGGAGGCACACTGCAAATCTCAGCATTTTTGAATGTCATCCCTCTATCTGCTCTAGTTTGGATTCTAATTCATGTTCTTGGGTTATATTCCACAATGGGTCAATTAATTAATTCACCAGCCATGCAGGGTAACAGGAGGTTGATGTGGCACAGAGAAGATTAGCAGTGACCTTTTCCTCTGCTATATTTCCTACGCTGTGAATTCCTTGCAAAGCAACGTGATCGTGTTCAGCTTGTAAATAAATTAATGATTCGGTTAAAACAACACACCCGAGTTTGTGCACAGGAGACGACCTGCCGCTGCCACCCTCAGTCCTACTGGCTGCAAACAACCAGCGAGGCCTTGCCAATGTCACCCATACCCAGCCCTCTTTGCCCATCTAACAATCAATCAATGCGCAAGCCCAAAACAGTGACACGCAATTTACGCTGAAGGGGAAGTTAGGTCAGCACGAGGAAGAAAGAACTGGAAGGACATGTTGATGGTGAAAGAGGGGGTGAGCCTCATGTGGAATGAAGAGTAAAACAGATGTGGGCCGAATGGCCTGCTTCTGTAATGTAATTGTCACGTAGGACCATAGTTCACACCCATTACCTGTTAAGAGGTTATTTTATGTAATTAGGGAGTATAAAATGGCGTGAATCAGCTGCCCAAATTCCCGCCCAGAACATTTCAGAATGAGGCCTATCAGACTTGTCCAATTGGCTCAACATTAAGAGTTAGTTACTCTGCCCCAATTCGCTGCTCTTTTTCAATACTGCTTTCGTCAATGGCGATGAAGAGACATAGAGATAGAGGGGCATTCCTTTCAGGGTAATTGACAGTGTCTTGGGGGCTGCCCGCGCTGCTCGAGACCCACTGCAGATTCGAAGGACCTCCCCTTGCCCCCCCCCCCCCCCCCCCCCCCTCCTGAACTCCCGCCGGGAGGCTGGCTCCACTTCGCCGAGCCTTTGGGCCCTGATTGGGGCCTTTGATCATAGGAAATGGCTGCCTGCCTCCATGGAGCGGGACCCTCTGCTTCTCATCCTGCCATCAGTAAGATACGAACATACGAATTGGGAGCAGGGGTAGGTAGTCCACTCGGGCCCCCATCGAGCCTGCTCCGCCATTCAATCATGGCCGATCTGAACGAATAATTCCTGCAACCTGTGCATCGCTGGTAACAACTACAGATGTCTGCAAGATGCCCTGGGCCAAGTAAAATCCTGGCACTTATTGCCTTTCTTACTCCAGCGTTCAACAACACCTCCCTTGCGCGCTTCCCCCCCTCCCTCCCCCTCCCCTCCTCCCTCCCCCCTTCATACACCCCTCCAGAAATGAAAACTGTGAAGCTTGGAAACATGGATGTTTCAGAAATTCCGATAGGATAGTCGGGAAGCTGCTCCTTTGCAGTCTGACCTGATGAATTGTTTCCAGCTACAATTATTTTTCCTCCTCCAATGCCACCACATTGCTGCGATTTCTATTCTTAGCACAGATTCCCAGCATTGTCGGCTTTTTCAATAAACTAATTTTCAGACATAATTCATGTGGGAGTCACCAGCGAAGGCAGGATTTATGACCCGTCCTCAGCTCACTCGGTAATCACCTCAAAACCAAGCACGAGGTGACACTCATGCCGGCCAACATTAACCGGGGTATCGGTAACTGGAGCACCACAAAGCAGAATAGATGTTCAGTACACAGCTGGCGTTGCGATCTGGAGGAGGGCCCCTATCGCCGATCTCTGCGCTGGGCGGTCGGCCCTGGCTTCAAAGACCTTCGGCCTGCTCGAGATGATTCCGTGTTTGCAACACGTGCTGAAATTGTGGAACTATTCTTTCTCGTTAATTCCGGAACATGGCCATCCCTCGTAACAACACTTCTTTAACTTTAGAAATGGCATTTAACCTAGTTAAACATCACAACGCATTGAATAAAAGAATCAGGTAAGGAAAAGTCCAAAATAGCCGGATCAAAGAGGTAGGTTTTAAAGGGGTGTCTTGAAAGAATTGAGAGATTGAGAGCGCGATCTAATGGAAATTAAACAGAGTCCCGTGTCGAGCATGTTTAGCTGGGTATTTCCCAGTGTTCACAGCGCCGGGAGAGACCTGCTATCCAACTGCTTTATTTCGGGATTCTGGGTGGAACGCCACGCCCAGGCCGCACGCTTAGTCTCATTTCCAGCACTGTGGAACTCCGCCCACCAGCGCAGGACAAAATCTCTCAATACCCCTTAACGTGACCCCCCCTTCCCACAACACCCCATCTCACCTATAAGGGGGTCATTGAGTCCCCACAGCCCACCTATTAAGGCACCTCTGTGCCCGATTCCCCGTTGTGGGCAAAATGGCAACCAGGCACCCAGGTGACGCTGCCAGGGTATCATTGGTGCCAGGGTACCCTGCCCTGAGCCCAGACACCCCGGGGGCCTCGATTTCCTGGGAGCCCCTCCCGAGTGACGTTTCACCTGGTCCCTGTTTGCCAGGACCATTGCTAAACGACGCTAGCTTTGGTCCTCCGACACAAAGAGATTAGATCCCATAGCCTTGGGCAGATCCGGCAAGTGCATATTAAAGTGAGGCAAGCTGCTCATTCTAATGTGCAAATTTGACAAATACGGATCGCACCCACATGTCTCGTGAGATCCCGTTAGATCTTGCAAGCCGGGTAAATCTTGGGAGAGGCCTCGCGCAAGATTTACCGGCCGTGTCATGGAAGTTGGGCACAGTTTAGCCGTTAGATCGGAGAGTAGAGGTGGAGAGGTTTTGTGAGGAAATTGCAGTGTTTAGGGTCAAGGCACTGAAAGTATGGTCACCAGTGATGGAGTGCTTCGCATCATGGGGCATGCAAGGTGCCAGAACTGGGAGGGTGCTGGGACTTGGGTGGCTTGTAGGACTGGAGGAAGCTGCAGGTCGGGAGGAGTGAGGCCATGGCGGCAATCAAAAACACAAATGGCTATTTTAGATCAGGCATTGTCGGATTGGAAGCTCTTTGTTCAAATGCAGGCTCTACTTCTATTTTTCTGGACAAGGTGAAATAGCTTATAGGCCCGTTCTTCTTCAGTTGACACAACAGATAATGAGTGACAAAGACAAAGGAAGATATTCAGAAAGCCACAGCTCCCAATATCCATGCTAGCATATATCACCTTCTGGACAGCATTGAGCCTGCACTGTACAGTACTCTTTGTATTTCTGGCAATGGGGTGGGGGGGATGGTGGGGCGGGGGGGGGGGGGGGGGGGGGGGGGAGGGGAAAGAGACATGCGACTGAAGATTTCCGTCTTGCATTCATCAGGATAAATGCACGAATACCTAATTTGATGGGAAACAACTAATTATGCTGCACGCGAGCAGGTTGCTGACTCTGATTGTTCAAGGTGTGATTTAAGAAGCACCAGGGAACTATTATCCACACACATTTGTTAAATTTGAAAAAGACACAATGCCTGGACATGTTTTTTGTTCCTGCAGAGGACAGGTCCTTACGTATGAATATATGTAGCTCCCATTAAGCATAAGTGAGCTATATTGCGAGCCTGCCTGATTACCTTAAGTATAAATTATTACTCCCTTTGAAAATTGGCATTTGTGCATTTATCTGGGTATGTGCAGGTTGGAAAGCTTCGACTGCATCTGTTTTTTCTTTCGACATTACTCAACTTCTATATTGTCTCATTGTATTGCGCGGGCACAATATTGATATGGGGGGGGGGAAGAGGGGGGCATTTTCTCCATCTGAGCTGTGACTGAGGTATATTGGCAGTGTGATTGATTTATTGTCACATGTACCTAAGTACAGAGAAAAGTATTTTTCTGCGGCCAAGGGAATATACACAGTATGCATACAGTCGACAGAGTACATTGACAAATGGTACATCGACAACAGTGATAGGTTACAGTGCGGAACAAGGGGCCAAACAAAGCAAATACATGAGCAAGAGCAGCATAGGGCGTCGTGAATAGTGTTCTTACAGGGAGGGTCTGAGGGAGAGTCGTTGAGGAGTCTAGTAGCTGTGGGGAAGAAGCTGTTCCTATGTCTGGATGTGCGGGTCTTCAGACTTCTGTACCTTCTGCCTGATGGAGGGGTCTGGAAGAAGGCAAAGCCTGGGTGGGAGGAGTCTTTAATAATTCTTAAACTTGTTGGAAATCAGATTTTATACATTCCCTATTCCTCATGTGTGATCTGCTAAGGTGATGTGAGCTGCGTCACAGTCTGTAATGCTCACCTCTAGAGTCAGAAAGTTACGGGTTCAAATCTCAATCTTAACAACTTGAGCACAAAATCTTGACTCACACATCAGTACAATACTGACAGAGTGCTGCCGTATCAGAGATACTGGGTTGGGTATCAGATGCTGGTATCGGGATTCCCGATCGGGGGAGAATGAAGAGTTCCCCAAATAATGGGGTTGGCGCCATTGCTATGCTCCAATCTCCCACCAGGGGTGACAGTGAGCTACCCGCCCCATGCTGGCGGGAATATGTAAATTAAAGCATGCATTCGCGTGCAATTAATGGGCTTACAGGCCGGGTTTATCCCCCATTGTGCTGCTGCAACCCCTTATCGGGAACTTCACCAGACGGGCTATGGTGCGTGATCGATAGCCCTGGCGTGGTGGAGACCAATGGGGGGTCCGCGGGATGAAGACACTGATAAACTGCCCCTCTGCTGCTGCCAGGCTGTAGAGGGGGGTCTCCCAAGGGTCCCCCCAGCCCCCCAACAAATCCCCCATCAGACATTCCTGATCAGAGAACCTCCCCCATCAGTCACTCTGCCATGATGCTAACCACAATGTTTCTAAACATTCTTGCTATGATTGAGAGTTCCTCACCACATCAAAAGCAGCTAAGTGCTCCACTTCCTCTTTTTCACAGCTGAACCCCTTTATCTGCTTTTGATGTGGTGAAGAGCTGTCAATCATTAGCAAGAGTATTTATAAACATTGTGGTTAGCATCAAAGCAGGGCAATGGAGATGCATCCAAGCATAAAGGGAAAGATAAATAAACAATCCACCAAGTGTCCGGACCAATAAAACTGTCAATTACTGGCTCGTCCAATGTATTGCTGTGTGGAATTGAATGTAATACTTGCATTTCAAA
The DNA here is from genome assembly GCF_902713615.1 of Scyliorhinus canicula. Lineage (NCBI taxonomy): Eukaryota > Metazoa > Chordata > Chondrichthyes > Carcharhiniformes > Scyliorhinidae > Scyliorhinus > Scyliorhinus canicula. Next base: position 8,586,091 of record NC_052161.1, read on the forward strand.
GGCTGTCAGGGGATTGGAAGCCTGTTCAAGAAACCCATGGGTGTGGGTGCGCTGTCGGTGGGCCCAGAGAATCCCCTCGCCAGCGAATAGCCGGGGAATGCCAGCCTGGGTGTGGTGGCAGGCAGCTCCAGGCAGAATGGTGGCATCCTGTGCCAGATGTGCTTGGAACCCCATTAGTTATGTACAGGTGAGTTCCCCTCCAAATCACCTGGCAGGTCAGCAGCCGATTTGTTTCCCACCCCCCAATCAGCTAACAAAGGTCCTGTCGCCATATTTAAATACCAGCCCAGCACACTCGTATCACTCTTTCCAGCCCATCTGCCTTCACCAGAGCATGCAGAATGTCAGCAACCCAGAGGGAAAAGGCCAGCAGCCTCAAGGAGGAAGCCTCTTCCTCGATTTAACCACTCTCCCCTTCGAGCCCATCACCTGTGAGGCACCCATGTCCCCGTTGGACCTCTACCCATCGTATCTGGAAACGCATCCACCTCCTCCCAGTAGAATGATGTGGAATCTCTTTGAGCCCTTTGGCTGTGAGCTTTTCATGCAAGCCTTATCGGGGTCCAGCTCCCCTCCCCTCTGCCTTCTTCACCCACCTTCTCGCCCCTCTGCCTGCCATCGTGAGCCCTCGCCCTTACCCCCATCTCCTGGCACATTGCCAATCGGTTCCTGCATCCATCTCCTAATGAAAATGAGGGGGCAGAGTGGCGGACAGTGCATCAGGAGCAGTGCAGCACCATCGCAGTACTGCTCTCAACTCTATCCCTAACCCGAATGAGGACCACCATTTTGCAATCATTCTTTATCGATTGAGTTTTAGACCCACTGGTGTGATGTATGATTGAAAGGCCAACGGGAACCTTTTTTAATGAGCATTCATGAGATGCAAATACATGCAAATGTTATTCGCATGATCTGCCAGCGGAAGAATGACCCGCTATTGGGAGAATTGCAAGGTTATTTTTATGCCTATTTTTTGATCCTGCTAGACTCTCCGCGATGGAACCTCATTGTGTTATTAATATATCAAGAAAGTTAACACTTCCCAGCACAAAGCAGCCCTGCTTTAATTGGCATCCCATCCACCACCTTAAACATTCACTCCCTCCACCACCAACGCACAGTAGCAGCAGGCTGCACCATTCACAACGTGCCCGGCTGAAACTCACCAAGTTTCCTTAGACAGCACCTTCCAAAACCCACAAACACTACCATCGGGAAGGACAAGGGCAGCAGATACCTGGGAACCCCACCAGCTGGAATTCTCCTCCAAGCCATTCCCCATCCTGACTTGGAAATATTTCGGCCATTCCTTCACCGTCACTGGGGCAAAATCCTGGAACTCCCTCCCTAACAGCGCTGTGGGTGTACCTACACCACATGGACTTCAGCGGCTCAAGAAAGCATCTCACCACCACCGGCTCAAGGGCAATTGGGATGGGAAATAAATGCTGGTGTGACAGCAATTCCCACAATCCTTGAAATATATGGCAGCATACATATGGCAGCTTTATAGTGGGCAGCACGGTAGCATTGTGGATAGCACAATTGCTTCACAGCTCCAGGGTCCCAGGTTCGATTCCGGCTTGGGTCACTGTCTGTGCGGAGTCTGCACATCCTCCCCGTGTGTGCGTGGGTTTCCTCTGGGTGCTCTGGTTTCCTCCCACAGTTCAAAGATGTGCAGGTTAGGTGGATTGGCCAGGATAAATTGCCCTTAGTATCCCAAAATTGCCCTTAGTGTTGGGTGGGTTACTGGGTTATGGGGATAAGGTGGAGGTGTTGACCTTGGGTAGGGTGCTCTTTCCTAGAGCCAGTGCAGACTCGATGGGCTGAATGGCCTCCTTCTGCACTGTAAATTCTATGATAATCTATGATATTATTTTAATTCCATTGAGACACTGGAGGTGAGATCCCTCTTTGAACCTCTGCAGTCCATGTGGGTCGGTCCACCCACGGTGCTGTTAGGGAGGGAGATCCGGGATTGTGACATTGGACGGTATTGATTCTGTCGCTCTTTATACGTCTCTCAATATTTATTTTTATTGACTTTTTCTTCATTCGTCAGGATGTTGACGTCACTTGCAAGACCGGCATTTATTGACCATCCCGAATAACCCTTGAGAAGGAAGTGGTGAGCTGCCTTCTTGAATGTAACTCAGTCGCTAGTGCAGCCATTTCAGAGGGCAGAATAAAACAGCAGCAAGTGTTGGTTTGTGACTGTGTTTTCCCAGACGGTACTAATATCATATTTTGATATGTTACATGTGACTCAAAACTGAGTGAGATATAGAGAAAGACAGAGAGGGAGGGAGAAGAGAGAAGAGAGGAGAGACACAGACAGACAGGCGGAGAGCTAGAAAAATAGATTTAAGATAGCGTAGGATCAAGGAGAGAGAGCGAGAGAGAGAGAGAGAGAATGCACAGGAACATTAAGTCAAGATGCATATGCCAGAGTTTTTGTCATTCCTGGGAGCACACACTGCTGATCACCAGGGCAGGATTTCACTCCTGTGAGATATTACCGTTTGTGATTTCCTGAAACAATGTTTACACAAGGATGGCGCAGATCAATTCCGTACACAAGATGCTATCATCGTCTCCTGTCCTGGTCCACCCACGTCAACGCTACCACCAAGAAAGCACAACAGCGCCTATACTTCCTCAGGAAACTAAGGAAATTCAGCATGTCCTCATTAACCCTTACCAACTTTTACAGATGCACCATAGAAAGCATCCTATCTGGCTGCATCACAGCCTGGTATGGCAGCTGCTCGGCCCAGGGGAAAGCGGGCAGCATAATCAAAGGTCCCTCCCACCCGGCTTACTCACTCTTCCAACTTCTTCCATCGGGCAGGAGATACAAGAGTCTGAGAACACGCACGAACAGACTCAAAAACAGCTTCTTCCCCGCTGTTACCAGACTCCTAAATGACCCTCTTATGAACTGACCTCATTAACACTACACCCCCGTATGCTTCACCCGATGCTGGTGTTATGTAGTTACATTGTGTACCTTGTGTTGCCCTATTATGTATTTTCTTTTATTTCCTTTTCTTTTCATGTACTGAATGATCTGTTGAGCTGCTCGCAGAGAAATACATTTCACTGTACCTCGGTACATGTGACAGTAAACAAATCCAATCCACTGTTTCATATATTCCCCTGTGAACACTTCACATGATAGCCACTAAAACAGCACCGCATTCCCCCCCCCCCACCCCCCCCCCCCCCCCCCCCCCCACACCCACTCCCCACTATTTTCATCCAGAAACAACCAGGACTTTGTGCTACAGAATCAATCCTCACGCGCCCCTGTAATCTCAGTGGTCACACAACTAGGCCCAGGCTTTCACGGGCAGATTCACTAGAATTTCTGAGGCCCAGCCCCAAACAGAGGCCCACCCCCAAACAGAGCAGTTCCTAATTGCGTGGGACAAGATTGCAGGGTCAGCTGACCACTTAAAGCACTAGCTGGCTCCACCAAAATGGGACTATGGTAGACGAGGAGTGTGAAACCCAGAGTGTGCAGATTAGACCAGTAAGAATAGGTCTGAATTTGGTGGATCTGCTTGGATAGACAGGGTGGTCCTTTCGAGAGGTAGGGTACCCTTTTGGGAGGGGTAAGGCACCCTATTGGATTGTTAAAGTTAAACACAAATATGCATAAATACTCTATATACTCATTGGAACTGTCAAAGCTGACAAGGAGCTGTCAAAGGTGTCAAATAACTGTCAAGGCAGTGAAGGAGGTGCCAAAGGACACTAATTGAGTTTGAATGGAGGGTTAAGGATATGGGGCAGCTTCCGGACAGCTTATCACAATTTACAGATATTGGGAAAGCATAAAAATGAGAGGTGTTTTACAACATGCCAATTGCTCAGATTCAGACCAGTAATGTCCTGTGTCAGGTGCCAGTGGGGCACACTCTTCTCTCTTGGTCAGAAGGTTGTGGCTTCGAGATTAACTCCAGAAACCTCAACACATTTATGGAGGCTGAAATCCACAGTACTGAGGGAGGGCTGCGCTGCCAGAGGGGGTGCACTGCCAGGGGGTGGGGGGGGTACGCCTTTGGGGGGTGCACTCTACCAATGAAGCGGTATGTCTCTTCATTCACCTGAGGAAGGAGCAGTGCTCCGAAAGCTAGTGTTTGAAACAAACCTGTTGGACTTTAACCTGGTGTTGTAAGACTTCTCACTGTGCTCACCCCAGTCCAACGCCGGCATCTCCACATCAGTGTTGAGATAGACAGGGCTATGGGAAAGGAGCTGGGAGACTGGGACTAATTGGATAGTCGGCTCAAGAACCAGGCATCGGAAAAATAGGCTGTCCCCTCCAGTGTATAATTCTATCAAGGAGCACCTTGGCCTCCTGAGTGAACTCGAGACTCATACATCTGATAGCATTTCGGTCTCAAAAGCAAAAAAAACGTAACAAGTTGCATTTGCAACACAAGCTGGGTAGTTTTACTGGTCGCTTGGAATGATCGACTGCCAATTATTCCTATTTGCCATATTGTTATTACTGAAGAAGAGGGCTCAAACCTCCAAATGGCAGCTAAAGCATGTAGCACCTGGAGCGAAGATGCAGATTGGAGTCGATCACTGACACAGAAAAATATCTCAATTGCCCAAATTTTAAAATTATTGACCTCAATTTTAACCCACCAGAAAGAACGGTAAACTATGGGCGGAATTCTCCCAGCCGGCAGGTTCAATAGCGGGTGGTGGGATGGGGGGGGGGAGAATGGTCAGGCGGGGGGGAGAATTTGACAGGAGACCCAAATCTTGACGGGAAATTCCCCGTGGGATCTTCTACTAGTGCCCACCATGGCGGATCGGGAAACCCTCTGGTGGCTGGAGAGAGACTTATTTGCATCCTGCTAATTGGATGTAAATGAAGGCCTGAGCAGAATCTGCCCCCCCCCCCCCCTCCCACCCTCATCCATGTCCGATTCTCCGCATCGCCAGCAGGGAAACACGGCAGGTCTGAAGAAGTCTGGGAAAACGTGCAGTGCAGAAGTCGGGACTTACCCGAAGAACGCCTGGAGTTGCCTCCTGACTTTGGGATGGAGCCCAACAACCCTGGTACACCACAGCGGTGAGTGGGGGAGAAACCACCTATCAGGTGGATCTTTCAGATTCAATGTCATCGAGGAGGTCCACCTTTCAACCTCAGAGAGTGTTCCTGGCCATCCATCTTCTTTTTCAGGAGGTCCACCTCTTCCTTCAATGGTGGGTCAGTGAGGTTGGGCGCCTTTAAAATATGGCATCCGGATATGACAGCTGGTGATGAGCAATCAATCTCACCTGACACTCCCCACACCCCATGTCCCCCCCCCCCCCCCCCCCCCCCCGCCCCCCCACGTCCAGGCTGCAGAAGAGATAACATAGTTTCCCATCTCACAACTTGGCTCATTTGCGTTTGCTGGAAGCGACACACATTCAGACGCAAGGGCCGTCCTCTGCAAACAAAAGGAATATGTCCAAGTCTTACACTTTTTTTTAGAATTATCCAGAGGCTTGGGAGCCTATAGTCCCCTGTTTTTGTCATGGCAACACCTCAGCCAATCAAAGTTTACTTGTCAACCAATCAGCACTCCATTTCTCCTGCAGTATAAATTGTTGCGATTGCTTGAAATTTGGCATTCTTGTATTTGTCCCTGATGAACACAGGGTCAAAAGATTCAGGGGAAACTTGAACCTTCAACAATATTCAAGTTCTGCACCAGCAAGCAACTGTCGATTTATTAAAACCTCCACAGCCGTAAACATTTCCCACCCCTGCCACGGGACCTAGTCCCAGATGGGAGAATTCCACCCAATACGTCCCTTTAGCAGTTCGCAGTAGCCATAGTGTACACTGTACTCTGCCAGCCTGCACTCACAAAAGCAAAAATAAAACATCTAATGCTCGGTATGATTCTGCGATTGGGCAGCACTCGGTGAACAATCCTGAGTGCGCCGATATCTACACTATTTAAGATAATCAGTCGCTCGCTGTAACGTGGTTCATTTATGCCTTCCAGGAGAAACATATGTATTCATACAGAGGACCTGTTCTCAGCAAACAAAAGGAATATGTCCAAGCCTTGCACTTCCAGGAGAAATATATGTATTCATACAGAGGACCTGTTCTCTGCAAACAAAAGGAATATGTCCAAGCCTTGCACTTCTTTTTGAATTACCCAGCTGTTTTCTCCGTGGCAAAACCTCAGTCAATCAGAGTTGCCAACCAATCAAAACCCCTTTTATCCTATAATATTGAATTATTTTGATCATTTGAAATATGGCTTTTGTACATTTAAGAAAAGAGGGAGGAATTTTGATCAAGTTGGGTTACGGGTATAGGGTGGATACGTGGGTTTGAGTAGGGTGATCATGGCTCGGCACAACATTGAGGGCCGAAGGGCCTGTTCTGTGCTGTACTGTTCTATGTTCTATGTTCTAAATTAGGCTCGACTTAATTTTGTTGCATGCAGCCTAATTACTGGATCCTGAATTAACCCTTTAAACTGATTTAGCTCGACAAGAGATCCAACCATCAGGCAAAGACTCAGACACTAATTAGCAAATAATACATAAATATTTATTGAATAAAAGGACAGAAACAAATGCACTTACCAAGTAACTAAAGATTTTCAATAAACTAAATCGTCATCATAGTCCCAGTTGACCATAGGCTGCTTTCCCCTTTGAGGGGGGGATAGCTGACTGGTGGGAGTTTAACCCAAGGGGTCACCACACCTCAGGCGACGGGCAAGGTTGAGAAGGCGGGGCCTTCGTGAAAAACTCAGCCGGCACGGGGATTGAACCAACGCTATTGGCCTCGCTCTGCATCCATGAACGGGCTATCTAGCCACCTGAGCTAAACGTATTCATTCGGCCCAATATTAGGCCAGTCAAGAACAGTGTGATCTGACAGGGGCTTCTACTGGAACAGCGTAGATTCCTTTCTCACATTCTTTCACAGCATGTTTAATCCTAACATAGAAATATTAGTCGGAAATACCGAAATAAATATAATTCAACTCTCGTTAACAACTGATCATTAATTACCTATCTTTCAATTACAGTGCAACAGGTATTTCTTCTAATACAATCATCTGTTGCTGGTTGATGCCTACTTCACGGGACTATATTGAGTTAGCGTGTTTAAAAGGTTCGGACCATCAGTATGGCGTCTTTTCTGACAACATGTTAGCATAAAATGGCAGTAAGACCGATTTGATCTATTGCAGAATACGTGTTTATAAAAAGCCTTTAAAATAAAATGGTATAGTTGAGCACGCAAAATCCTACTAAAATAAAATCTAAAATCAATTGCTGCATTCAGCACCGACCTAAGATAATCAGCTGCACTCATAACTTGGCTCATTTGCGTTTGCTGGAAGCGACATACATTCAGGCGCAAGAGCCGTTCTCTGCAAGCAAAAGGAATATGTCCAAGTCTTACACTTTTTTTGAATTACCCAGAGGCTTGGGAGCCCATAGTCCCCCGCTGTTTTCGTCATGGAAACACCACAGCCAATCAAAGATGACTTTTTTTTTATTAAAAATAATTTTTATTGAAAAATTTTGTATTTATATAACAACGAACCGCAATAAAATACCAACAATAACAATAATGATAACAGTCATAAACATTCGCCCATCCTCAATGGACAACAAAACATATTAACACAATATTAAGTTAAATAACCATAGAAAAAAATAGAAAAAATAAAGAACACCCTCCTTTCCCCCCCCTCCCCCCCCCTCCCCCCCCCCCCCCCCCCCCACCCCCCTACCCCCTGGGTTGCTGCTGCTATTGACCAAGATACCTATCTTTGAGCCAGAAAGTCCAGAAAAGGCTGCCACCATTTATAGAACCCTTGTACTGATCCTCTCAGGGCAAATTTGACCCTCTCCAATTTTATAAATCCCGCCATGTCACTGATCCAGGTCTCCACACTTGGGGGCCTCGCATCTTTCCACTGCATCAAGATCCTCCGCCGGGCTACTAGGGACGCAAAGGCCAGAACACCGGCCTCTTTCGCCTCCTGCACTCCCATCTCCGCCGCAACTCCAAAAATCGCGAGTCCCCAACCTGGTTTGACCCTGGATCCAACCACCCTCGACACCGTCCCCGCCACCCCCTTCCAGAATTCTTCCAGTGCCGGGCATGCCCAGAACATATGGGCATGATTCGCTGGACTCCCTGAACATCTGGTGCACCTGTCCTCACCCCCAAAGAACCTACTCATCTGAGTCACAGACATATGGGCCCGATGCAGCACCTTAAATTGGATGAGACTAAGCCTCGCACATGAAGAGGGAGAGTTGACCCACTCCAAGGCATCTGCCCAAGTCACATCCTCTATCTGCTCCCCTCGTTCCCCCTCCCATTTAGCCTTCAGCTCATCCACTGACGACTCCTCCACCTCCTGCATTACCTTATAAATGTCAGACACCGTCCCCTCTCCGACCCACACCCCTGAAAGCACTCTGTCCATCGCCCCCCACGAGAGCAGCAAAGGGAACTCCTCTACCTGTCGCCTAGCAAACGCCTTTACCTGCAAGTATCTGAACATGTTCCCTTGGGGGAGCCCAAATTTATCTTCCAATTCCCCCAGGCCCGCAAACCTCCCGCCAATAAACAGGTCCCTCAATTTACTGATGCCCACCCTATACCACCCCCTAAATCCCCCATCAGTGTTCCCCGGGATGAACCGATGATTTCCACCTAATGGAGCCTCCATCGAGCCGCCTGTTTCCCCGCTATGTCGTCTCCACTGTCCCCAGATTCTTAGGGTCGCCGCCACCACCGGGCTCGTGGTATACCTCTTAGGAGAGAGCGGCAATGGCGCCGTTACCAGGGCACCCAGGCTCGTACCTCTACAAGACGCCATCTCCATTCTTTTCCACGCTGCCCCCCCCCCTCCATCACTCATTTACGCACCATTGACACATTGGCCGCCCAATAGTACCCCAAAAGGTTGGGCAGCGCCAGCCCGCCTCTATCCCTCCCTCGCTCCAGGAAAACCCTCCTCACTCTCGGAGTCCCATGCGCCCACACGAAGCTCAGAATACTGCTAGTCACCATCCTAAAGAAGGCCCTGGGGATGAAGATGGGCAGGCACTGAAAGAGGAACAAGAACCTCGGGAGCACCGTCATTTTGACGGACTGCACCCTACCCGCCAACGACAATGGCAGCATGTCCCACCTCTTGAACTCCTCCTCCATCTGATCCACAAGCCTGGTGAAATTACGCTTATGAAGAGTCCCCCAATCCCTGGCCACCTGCACCCCCAGGTACCTAAAACTCTCCCCTGCCCTCCTAAGCGGGAGCCTACCAATTCCCTCCTCCTGGTCCCCAGGGTGCACCACAAACACCTCACTCTTGCCTAGATTTAGTTTATAGCCTGAAAAGGTCCCAAACTCAGCTAGCAGCTCCATCACCCCCGGCATCCCTCCCACCGGGTCTGCCACATACAGTAGCAGGTCATCGGCATACAACGACACCCTATGTTCCTCCCCACCCCGCACCAAACCCCTCCACCTTCCTGAATTCCTCAACGCCATCGCCAACGGTTCGATTGCCAATGCACACAACAAGGGGGACAGGGGGCAACCCTGCCTGGTCCCTCGATAAAGCCGGAAGTACTCCGACCTCCTCCCATTCGTGGCCACACACGCCATCGGGGCCTCATATAGCAGCCTCACCCATCTAATAAACCCTTCACCAAATCCAAACCTCCCCAACACCTCCCATAAGTACCCCCACTCCACTCTATCGAAGGCCTTCTCCGCATCCAGCGCCACCACTATCTCAGCCTCCCCCTCAATCGCCGGCATCATTATGACATTCAACAACCTCCACACATTCGTGTTCAGCTGCCTTCCCTTGACAAAACCTGTCTGATCCTCATGTACAACCCCTGGCACACAGTCCTCTATCCTGGTGGCCAGGATCTTTGCCAGCACCTTGGCATCCATATTAAGGAGAGATATGGGTCTGTAGGAACCACACTGCTGGGGGTCCTTGTCCCTCTTTAAGATTAAAGAAATCAGCGCCCGCGACATCGTCGGGGGCAAAGTCCCCCCTTCCCACGCCTCATTAAGTGTCCGCACCAGCAGGGGCCCACTAGGTCCACAAACTTTTTATAAAACTCCACCAGGAATCCATCCGGCCCCGATGCCTTCCCTGACTGCATCTGCCCGATCCCCTTAACCAGCTCCTCCAGCTCAATCAGCGCCCCCAACCCCTCCACCTGCTCCTCCTGCACCTTCGGGAAAGAAAGCCTGTCGAGGAACCTCTCCATTCCCCTCCTCTCCCTCGTTGGCTCCGACCGGTACAGTTCCCCGTAAAAGTCCTTGAAGACCTCATTCACCTCTACCCCCTTCCGCACCACATTCCCACTCTTATCTCTCACTCCAGCAATTTCCCTAGCCGCATCCCGCTTGCGGAGCTGATGAGCCAGCATCCTACTCGCCTTTTCACCATGTTCATACACTGTCCCTTGTGCCTTCCTCCACTGTGCCTCCGCCTTTCTAGTGGTCAACAAATCAAATTTAGCCTGCAGGCTGCACCTCTCCCCCAACAATCCCTCCTCTGGTGCCTCTGCGTACCTCCTGTCTACCTCCAGCATCTTTCCCACCAGTCTATCCCTCTCACTCCTCTCGCTCCTCTCCCTGTGTGCCCGGATGGATATCAGCTCCCCACGAATCACTGCCTTCAGGGCTTCTCAGACCATCCCCACCCAGACCTCCCCCTCATCATTCACCTCAAAGTACCCCTCAATACTTGCCCGGACCCTCCTGCACACCTCCTCCTCCGCCAACAACCCCACATCCAACCGCCACAATGGGCGCTGGTCCCGCACCTCCCCCATCTCCAACTCTATCCAATGCGGAGCGTGGTCGGAGATTGCAATGGCCGAATATTCGACGTCCTCCACTCTCGGAATCAGTCCCCTACTCACCACGAAGAAGTCTATCCGAGAGTAGACCCTGTGTACGTGGGAGAAGAAAGAGTACTTCCGTGCCCTCGGCCTCACAAACCTCCATGGGTCCACCCCTCCCATCTGGTCCATAAACCCCCTCAGCACCTTGGCCGCCGCCGGCCTCCTACCCGTCCTTGAACTGGACCGATCCAGTGAAGGATCAAACACCATATTGAAGTCCCCCCCCCCATAATCAGACCTCCCGCCTCTAGATCCGGGACCCGTCCAGCATACGCCTCATAAAGCCCGCATCATCCCAATTTGGGGCATACACACTAACAAGTACCACCTTCTCTCCCTGTAGCCTGCCCCTTACCATGACAAACCTACCCCCCTTATCCGCCACCACCTCAGATGCCTCAAACAACACATTTTTCCCCACCAGAATCGCCACTCCCCGGTTCTTCACATCCAACCCGGAGTGGAAAACCTGCCCCACCCACCCCTTCCTCAGACGGACCTGGTCCACCACCTGCAGGTGGGTCTCCTGAAGCATTGCCACATCTGCCTTTAGCCCCCTCAGATGAGCAAGTACCCTCGACCGCTTCACCGGCTCATTCAGTCCTCTCGCATTCCAGGTGACCAACCGGATCAGAGGGCGTCCCGCCCCCCCTCCCCCGTCGGCTAGCCATAGCCCGTCGACTGCCCGCCCCAGGCCAGCACCCCCCGTCCGACCCAGTCCCCACAGCGACAACACCTCACCTCCGGCCCCCACCAGCTCCTTCCTGACCCTGCCAGCAGCAACCCGGTATTCCCCTTTCCCCCCCTCCCTCCCCTCCCAGGCTAGGAACCCTCCCAGCTGCGAACCGTCCTCCATTGTACTTCCGTGGGTCAGCTAACTTCTGCTGACCCCGGAAACCCCCGCCAAAACCCGACCCCTCCCAAAGTGGGATCATCCCCCATCCTGTCACTCCTCCAGGCACCGCTCCAGCGCGGGGAAGAACCAGTTAAGGCCCCGCCCCCCTCCGTCATCATCTCCACCCCCCAGCCCCGCAACACGGGAAACCAGAGGAAAGCCCGCACTTTCGCACTGCCCCACCACACCCTTCTGACGCAGCTCCCAAATACCAGCCCCACTCCATACCCCCAACCCGATACTAGAATACAACAGACCCCCCCCAACCCTCCCCGCAAGATACAAAACTCAAACAATGCCCCCAACAAAAAAACAACAACACCCCAATAAATAACCATATCAAAATTACAAAAGTACAGAAAAAGAGAACACAGCAACAGCAGAAACCAGAAATAAAGCATTACAACCGACCCCGCAACCCCCAACCCCTAGTTCGAGTCCAGCCTCTCCGTCCGCACAAAGACCCACGCCTCCTCCGGGGAATCAAAATAATGGTGCCGCTCCAAATAAGTTACCCACAAGCGCGCAGGCTGCAACATTCCAAACTTTATTTTCTTCTTATAGAGCACCTCCTTCGTCCGATTAAACCCGGACCGCCGCTTAGCTACCTCCGCACTCCAATCCTGGTAGATCCGTACTACCCCATTCTCCCAATTGCTGCTCTTCACCTTCTTGGCCCAGCGCAGCACACACTCCCGATCACTGAACCGGTGGAACCTCACCAGCACCGCACGCGGGGGTTCATTCTCCTTAGGCCTCCTGGCCAGCACCCTGTGCGCTCCCTCCAGCTCCAGGGGCAGATGAAAAGACCCGGCCCCCACTAGCGAGTTCAGCATCATGGCCACGTAGGTTGTCAGATCCGACCCCTTCAGCCCCACCGCAAGGCCCAAGATCCTCAGATTCTTCAGCCTCATGCGGAGATCAAGCTCCTCAAAGCAGTCTTGCCACTTCTTATGGATTGCCTCGTGCCTCTCCACCTTCCTCACGAGGGCCACGGCCTCCTCCTCTCGTGCAGCGGCCTGCTCCTGCAACGCCTGGATGGCAGCACCCTGGGTCATCTGAATCTCCGAGAGCTTTTTATTCATTTCCTGCAGAGAGCTCAGCACCTCAGCCTTAAAATCTGCAAAACAGCGCAGGAGAGCAGCTTGCTGCTCCTGGGCCCACTGCTTCCACTCCTCTGGTGCTCCGCCGGCCGCCATTTTGGGATCCTTCCCCCGTTTTTTCTGGGGAGCTGCTGCCGTTTTTTCCCGCTTTCCACTCCGAGTTTGAGGCATTAAATATGGAGAAAGTTGATCACCACACCTTCTCCCACCGGGAGACGTCGAAAATATTCTAATTTTGGGCTCTAAAAGGAGCCGAAAAGTCCATTTGAATCGGGAGCTCCCAAATGTGCGGCTTCCTACGTCATCGCCGCCACCGGAAGTCCCAATCAAAGATTACTTGACGACCAATCAGCACCCTACTGTATAAATTATTGTGATTGCTTGAAATTTGGCATTCTTGTATTTGTCCCGATGAACACAGGGTCAAAAGATTCAAGGGAAACTTGAATCCTCATCAATATTCAAGTTCTGTACTGCCAAGCAACTGTCAACTGTCGATTTGCTAAAACCTCCTCCAAAATACCAAACCTGCTTTCCCACGAGCGCAATCACACAAACCTCTTGCTATTGTGCAGATATTGTGGAGATGTGCTGGGTGGGAAGAAAGAAGGGAGATAGAGAGATAGAGAGAGGAGCAATGCCAAATCAAATCATGAATCATTTTACTATCTCCCGTCTGGAAGCACCACCTTGTCTGTTGAATGAAATTTAAACTGACACATTCTGTACATGAGTTGTGTTAAACACTCTTGCACACGATTAACTGGGTCATGATATCTTTACAACACTCCTGTTCAATCATGGTTTTCCTCATGGAAATGCATTATCCTGACATTGCACGTGTTCCATCTGATCATGCTGTTAAATTGGTCATGGAGAACAAAGACCAATACAGCACAGGAACAGGCCCTTCGGCCCTCCAAGCCTGTGCTGGTCATGATACCACCCTTGGCCAAAACCCTCAGCACTTCTAGTGTCATATCCCTCTATACCCATCCTATCCATGTATTTGTCGAGATGCCTTTTGAACGCCGTTAATGTATCTGCTTCCACAACCTCCCCTGGCAACACGTTCCAGGCACTCACCACCCTCTGCGTAAAAAACCTGCCTCGCACATCTCCTCTAAACTTTGCCCCACGGACCTTAACCCTATGCCCCCTGGAGACTGACCCATCCACCCTGGGAAAGAGTGCCTGCCCATCCACTCTATCCGTGCCCCTCAGAATCCTGTAGACCTCTATCAGGTCGCCCCTCATCCTCCGTCATTCTAATGAAACAGACCGAGTCTATTCAGCCCCTCCGCAGAGCTAACACCCTCCGGACCAGGCAATCAGTTAAGACTTAACCCCAGAAGATGACAATAGGGTTTGGGAGGAATGACAAACCCATTCCATAGTCCCACATCGTGGCTGACGGCAACTACAGCCCAGGCTGGAGACGTTGGCATAGCAACACGCAATGATAACCGATGATGCTGAAAGTTAGCCCCCCAAAAGGTTGCCCCCGTCTATACCCCTACCAGCACGCTGCATTCCTCAGGCGGGAAAGGATAAAAAGCAGAGAGCGATAATTGAAAATATTCCCGCCGGGCAGGAGAAGGGCCGCTCCAACCTGTCTTTGCATTTATGTGGCGCCGGACGAGCCGGTTCAAAGGTCACCCGTCTGACGTTCAACATTAAACGCTGGAAGCCGACACTGAATAGGTCGTGAACAGGGACAACTGGATGAAAGCAAGTAACCGAAAGCACTCAAACGCCGAGCCGGGTCAGTTTTGTTTTGTGTTGAAATCTGCACTTTTTCTTTTGAATACGCAACCGGTCTCCGAAAGCCAGTCTTTAATGCTGTTTAAAAATTGCATCTTGACGGAGCAGTTGGCAAAGCTGTGCTGCACGTTTTTCTCTTGTGCTTTTGAAGCGTAATTATTTCTTGGCGGGGGTGTTTGCAGATTGTGCTGACTCCAGAGCCTTTTTTTCTTCTTTACACTGGGTTGTGCCTTTGAATGATCTCTCCTGAACGCAGCTTCCCAATCAAGTGCTCCGACAAATGGTCACCTCGGCACAGCAACACATAATTAACTGACCCAACTGTGAGCGGCTGAACGCAATTACCAGCTTCAAATGTTCTTTATTAAAAAAAAAAATAGCAAGGGCTCGGCTCCAGCAACAGTCATTAATAACCTTCCCCAGTGGCCGCTGCTTTCTGCTCAGGGGGAAACGGGGACCAGCGAGCGGACAGGCCCTGGTGCCCAGGAACGGTTCAATCCCGAGCACCTTAGCCAAACTCAGTCAGGCAGTGGTGGGAAGGGTCGGAGAAGGGTGGGGAGTAACAGCTGGTGTTCTCACCCACACCCAATGGCTACCCAGTGACCCCTGCTGGAATGTCTTTCTTGGTCTGTGGGCGTCGCTGACTGGGCCGCCATCGCTAATTGCCTTTACATTGAGTGGCTTTGCTCGGCCATGTCAAAGGGCATTTAATATTCAACCACATTGCTGTGGGTCTGGAGTCACATGTAGGCCAGGCCAGGTCAGGAAGGCCGATTTTCTTCCCGAATGGAAATCTGCACAACCGAATGGGTTTTTACACCAATCAACAATGGTTTCCCGGTCATCATTCAACTTTAGTGCCATTTTTCTTAAATTGAATTTAAACTCCACCATCTGTCGTGGTGGGATTTAAACCCGGGTTCCCAGAACATTACGCTTGGTCTCTGGGTTACTGCTGGGTCCCTATGCTACGGCCTCCCCTGTGCTTGCATAGTCCCTCGACATCAAGAGGTCTAATAATGCACCGTGTAGTTCAATAGCCAGCTGATGTTCACCCTGCACCATGATGAGCAACTGGGTAACTTTGTCAAAGGAAGGAGTGAATGTTTTCAAAACAGGAAAGGAGGGAGTGAGGAAAGTGTCAATGAAAAGAGGAAGATACCACCTTGCTCACCCTGTAACTAAGGATTCTGGGTATGGATTTCTCATGAACGACCCGGTTACTGGCTTGAGATGGTGGTCACCAGCTTCACTGAAAAGATTCTGCTCGAGAGTCAGTTCCATTGATCCCATTTTTCTTCAAATTGTGATTAGGGTGGCATGGTGGCACAGTGGTTAGCACTGCTGCCTCACAGCTCCAGGGTGCCAGGTTCGATTGCTGGCTTGGGTCACTGTCTGTGCGGAGTTTGCATGGTTCTCCCCGTGTTGGCGTGGGTTTCCTCCGGGTGCTCCAGTTTCCTTCCACAGTCCAAAGATGTGCGGGTTAGGTGGATTGGCCGTGCTAAATTGCCCCTTAGGGCACAAAAGGTTAGGTGGGGTAATGGGGATAGGGTGGAGGTGCTGTCTTAAGTAGGGTGCTCTTTCCAATAGCCGGTGTGGACTCGATGGGCTGAATGGCCTCCTTCTGCACTGTAGATTCCATGATTCTATGTGAATTTCAATGAAGGGTTGGGCACCGATCGCGGGCCTATGCCCTCCTTGGCACGGCCGTGGTACTGCCATGCCAATCGGGCCCCCAGATGCCCCAAACGGCATCTGGTGCCCGTTTCACGACGGCAGCGAGCAGGTGTATTTGCTGCCGTGTTGAAACGGGCGTGAAGGCCCGGCTGCTCGGCCCATCGGCCACGGAGAATCGCCGCTCGCCGTAAAAAACTGCGAGCGGCGATTCGTGGCGTGGGTCGGGTTAGAACAGCGGGAGGGCGTGAAAAATGTCGGGAGGCCCTCCCGCTATTCTCCCACCCGGTGTGGGGGGCGGAGAATCGCGCCCTGTGTATTTTAGCCTTAAAATCCAGCCTTTCTCCTCCAATAAACCTCCAACACCAATTGCCTTTTAAAGTTTCTATGCAATCCGACTGCACAGCCCTTTCACTGACCAGAAACTGAACTGGACCCAGCCATATAAATACTGTGGCTACAAGAGCAGGTCAGAGATTGGGAATCCTGTGCAGAGTAACTCACCTCCTGACCCTCCCCCTCCCAAAGCTTGTCCACAATCTTCAAAGCACAAGTTAGGAATGTGATGGATTCATCTCCACTTGCCTCAATGAGTGCAGCTCCAACAATAGTCAAGCTTGACACCAGTCCATTTGATCTGGACCCTTTCCACCATCTTAAGCATTCCCTCCCTCCAACACCGGCGCACAGTGTCTTCCGTGCAAACCATCTACAAGGTGCATGGCAACAACTAAGACAACAAGGTATCGGAGCAGAATTAGGCCATTCGGCCCATCGAGCCTGCTCCACCATTCAATCATGGCTGATATGTTCCTCATCCCTATTCTCCTACCTTCTCCCCATAACCACTGATCCTCGTATTAACAGACTCCCTTTATTAATCACTAAGGCTCCTTCAACAGCACCTTGCAAGCCCACAACCTCTACCACCTAGAAGCTCAAGGGCGGCAGATACCTGGGAACACCACCACTTTCAGGTACCTGACAAGTCACTCGTCATCTTGACCTGCAAATATATCGCCTTTCATTCACTAACGCTGGGGCAAAACCGTGGAGCTCCCTCCCCAAGAGCAGTGCAGGTGTACCTACACCACAGGAACAGCAGTTCAAAGGGGAATGAAGAATCTGTCGTAGGAGGAACGGTTGAAGACTCTGGGTCTGTACTCGTTGGAGTTTAGAAGGATGAGGGGTGATGTAATTAAAACTTACAGGACACTACGAGGCCTGGATAGAGTGGACATGGAGAGGATGTTTCCACTTGTAGGAAAAACTAGAAGCAGAGGACACCATCTCAGACTAAAGGGACGATCCTTTAAAACTGAGATGAGGAGGAATTTCTTCAGCCAGAGGGTGGTGAATCTGTGGAACTCTTTGCCGCAGAGGCTGTGGAGGCCAAATCACCGAGTGTCTTGAAGAGAGAGATAGATAGGTTCTTGATTAATAAGGGGATTAGTGTTATGGGGAGAAGGCAGGAGAATGGGGTTGAGAAAATATCAGCCATGGTTGAATGGCGGAGCAGACTCGATGGGCCGAGTGGCCTAATTCTGCTCCCATATCTTATGATCTTATAAAAGGCAGCTCACCACCAGCTTCTCAAGGGCAATTACGGATGGGCAATAAATGCTGGCCCAGCCAGCGACGTCCACATCCCATAAACACATAAAGGAAAATGTTATATATATTAGAAGCCCTCGATGTGAAGTCACTTCTCCTGATTTCTGATCATAATCTTTTGCCAATCATTTTAAATCTTTATCACTGACTCACTTGTCAAAAGGAAACAGTCATAATCGACTGCCCGATCAAATTCCCTCATCATTTTGAACACCTCAGTTGTGCCTCCCCTTAGCCATCTCTGTGCGAAGGAGGTAAATCGCAGCAACTCCAATCCCTTCCCAGGATGCTCTCATCCCAGCATAATCCCGATAAACCTCTCCAAGGACCCAGTGCAATGTGGTTGTCTCATAGCTGCCCTCAAGGGCAATCACGGGTGGACAACATATGCTGGCCTTCCAAGTGATGTCTAGATCCTATTTGAGAATAAAGCAAAGCAGTGGTCAGGGCTTTCTGGCCGCCCCGCGGAAGGTTTTCCGGTGGCAGAAGAGGCCCGCCATTGGCCGGCAGGTTCCCTGGCGAATTTCCGGCAAACCACGTTGTGGTATTATCATAACTGTAAGGACTGCAAGGGTTAATGAAGTGTCGAGAGTAGCTACTAGAGGGAGCTACA
Organism: Scyliorhinus canicula; assembly: GCF_902713615.1. Lineage (NCBI taxonomy): Eukaryota > Metazoa > Chordata > Chondrichthyes > Carcharhiniformes > Scyliorhinidae > Scyliorhinus > Scyliorhinus canicula. Next base: position 8,604,698 of record NC_052161.1, read on the forward strand.
ATTACAAGTATATAAGGCATTGATGCTAAGCCTTGTGGGAGAGTATGTACAGGAGTTAGCTGGAAAGAGTCAGAAGTACAAATAGTGTGAGTGAGAGCAGATCATAGTTTATATATCAGTACTAATATTAGCTGTCGATGATTGCAGTATAAATGTTAATAATCAATTGAGCATTCTTTAGGAGTACATGTCGAATTCAAGTTAGTAATGTTAATCTGGGCAGCACGGTAGCACAGTGCTTAGCACTATGGCTTCACAGCGCCAAGGTCCCAGGTTTGATTCGCGGCTTGGGTGACTGTCTGCGCAGAGTCTGCACGTTCTCCTCGTGTCTGCGTGGGTTTCCTCTGGGTGCTCCGGTTTCCTCCCACAAGTCCCGAAATACGTACTTGTTAGGTGAATTGGACATTCTGAATTCTCCCTCAGTGTACCCGAACAGGCGCCGGAGTGTGGCGACTAGGGGATTTTCACAGTAACTTCATTGTAGTGTTAATGTAAGCCTACTTGTGACACCAAAGGTTATTATTATTATAATAAATTGATAGCTTTCTTAAAGTTCAAGCTATTTTGTGGTCTTTGTGAAACACTACGCCAACCATCCTGAATTAAGCAACACAAAGAACACCCAATGTGTGAAAGGCCATTGCCTTCCCACTACCAGCCAACATGCAAAGAGCAGGCATCATGGGGGTTGCGCCAGAAAACAAGAGCGTAATACTGGGTTTGGGCAAGTGTGTAGAATAGACTCCCCCTCCTCCCCTTCGCCCCCTCTCTCTCTCTCAAGTTCAGAGGTGATGTATAATTGGGTGCATTGATATTGGCCTCTTGCTCCATTCCCAAAGCCACCTTTTCCTTCACGGAACCTTGCAACAAGTTCAAAGCATTTTCTCTGCTGCTAAAATCTCACTGAGACCCACCAGAGCCTGAATAATTGCACTGGCAAGGCACAGAATTAAGTGGGAGTTGCCAAGACTGTGGGGTGGTTGCAGCCCCTCTATTTTAGTGACTCAGTATACGGTAAAATAGAAGAGAGGGTTGAACATGTGAATCAGCTTGCTGTAAATAGTCCAGAGGGGATTAACCTGCTTGGCACGTTCAACGGATGTGGAGGGGCAGGTCAGCGAGGAAGACAACTGCAGTTAGAAAGGAAAATATTCGAGGGACTGATGGCAGGAGCAGGAGAGTGGGATTGATTGGCTAGCTCCCTCAGAGACCCAGCACAGGGTGAATGGCTCAAACAGTCTCCGTCCCTGTGGTAAGATTTTATGTTTCCAGAACGCCCAAGGGTGACATGACGTCAAGATCCATAAACTAAGATCAACCAGGCACAGAAAGATGGCTGTGTGCTGGAACCCAATATCACGTTTCTCTGGCCTCCCCGGAGCGCGTTTCTCCGCCGTGGGAGACGGCCCACCATTGGCTGTTTCCCTCTGCCTTAAAAACATTCAGTGACCCCCCTCCCCCCCCCCCCCCCCCCCCCCCCTCCTTCTGAGGCAGAGACGTCCAAAGTAATACAACTCTCTTGAGAGAAACATTCTCCTTGTCTGTCCGAAAGGGTGATCCCTAATTTTAAAGCTGTGCCCCCCTAGTTCAGGACTCACCCACAAGTGGGCAGCACGGTAGCATGGTGGTTAGCATAAATGCTTCACAGCTCCAGGGTCCCAGGTTCGATTCCCGGCTGGGTCACTGTCTGTGTGGAGTCTGCACGTCCTCCCCGTGTGTGCGTGGGTTTCCTCCGGGTGCTCCGGTTTCCTCCCACAGTCCAAAGATGTGCAGGTTAGGTGGATTGGCCATGCTAAATTGCCCGTAGTGTCCTAAAATGTTGGGAGTTGTTGGGTTACGGGTATAGGGTGGATACATGGGTTTGAGTTGGGTGATCATGGCTCGGCACAACATCGAGGGCCGAAGGACCTGTTCTGTGCTGTACTGTTCTATGTTCTATGTTCTAAGAGGAAACATCCTTTCCACAGCCACCTTATCCAGACCAATCAGGATCTTATAAACTTCAATCAAGTCACCCCCTCACTCTTCTAAACTCCAGTGGAAACAAGCCCAGTCTCTCCAGACTTTCCCCATAAGGTATCAATTCCAGGTATCAATCTAGTAAACCTCCTCTGATCCGTCACCAGCACATTTACAGCCTTCCTTAAATAAGGATGGCAAACTACATCAGTGTTTGAGGTGTTGATCACTTACTGTACCTGCAGACTAACATTTTGTGACTCATACACCAGAACACCTCGATCCCTCTCCCCTTCTGAATGCTGCAGTTGTTCTCCATTTAAGTAATACTCTGCTTTTTTATTCTTCCTGCTAAAGTGAATAACTTCATATTATAATCCATCTGCCAGGTCTTTGCCCACTCCCTATCTATATCCGTCTGGAAATACCTGGGGCAGGATCGTCCCCTTCGCCGGCAGCGTACTCACGCCCATGGATTTGCCGACAGTGTGGGGACTGGCCACAATGGGAAACCCCATTGGCCGGCAGCCAGGATGGAGGATCCCACTGCCGGCAGGGGGATGCCGTGACGGAAAACGGGTCTGGCGGGACGGAGACTCCCGCCCCTTATGTCTTCTTCACAACATACTTTCCTACTTTTCTTCGTGTCATCTGCAAATTTAGCCACCATTCCTTCACTCCCCTCATCTAAGTCACTGTTAAATGGTAAAAAGTCGAGGCCCAACACGGACCCCTGCGGGAATCCACTCAGCAGAAAAAGACCCATTTATACATACTCTGGTTTCTGCCAGTAAGCCAATCTGCTATCCATGTTAATACGTTACCCCGCCTTCACCATGAGCTTTTATTTTCCGCAATAACCTTTGACGTGGCACATTAACATTAGGCGTTAGAGGAGTGATGTGGTCCAAGAACAAGCTGGAGGAAGCTATTCAACTGCTTGAGCCTTTTCCACCATCCAATGAGATCATGGTTGCTCTGTATCCCAACTCCATCCACCCACCTTTGCTCCATATCCCATAATAACTTTTCCCATTTCTCCCAGACTTAAAATGATTAATTGAGGCAGCATCGACTGCTCATAATGGCAGCGAATTCCAAACTTCCATCATCCTATACCTGAAAATATTTTTCTTGATTTCTCTCCTCAATGACCCAGCTTGGATTTAACTAGGCGCCATCGCAGGGGCAGCCGGGTCACAGTTCAGCTGCCCCTCCATCCCATGGTCACCCTAAGGGCCCTGTGGGCACCGATCAGGAGGAGGGAGCGCTGGAGGCCGACACGGAGTCTCCTTATGGGGTGACGACGGTGGTTACTAGCTGTCCCGAGTCCACGTCCCGCCTGATAACGGCGCGACTCGGAACAGGGTGGCAACGCAAGGCATGTGCCATGGCCAAGTTAGCAGCGGCCCTCCGGCCCAAAGCACAGCAGAGGACACCCACCAGGGTCATTAAAGGCCACAGGACGTGGTATACAGCAGGCTGACCCTACCTCTGACGTGTATCCTGGGGACACACCTAGATCTAGTGGTAGAGCACGGGGGGCTAAGCTGGTAGTGGATCACTGAAAGGTCACTCTGGGTGGTGGGGGGGGGGGGGGTGGCATCATCGAAACCTAGGGATTGTTGGGCGGGGGGGCAGCACCTTGTGGAAGCTAATAATAATAATCTTTATTGGTGTCACAAGTAGGCTTACATTAACACTGCAATGAATTTACTGTGAAAATCCCCTAGTCGCCACATTCCGGCGCCTGTTCGGGTACGCAGAGGGAGAATCCAGAATATCCAAATTACCTAACAAGCACGTCTTTCGGGACTTGTGGGAGGAAACCGGAGCTCCCGGAGGAAATCCACGCAGACACAGGGAGAACGTACAGACTCCGCCCAGATAGTCACTCCAGCCGGGAATCAAACCTGGGACCCTGGAGCTGTGAAGCAACAGTGCAAACCACTGTGCTACTGTGCCGCCCAATAGCTCGGGACAATTGGGGTCACTATTGTATTTGTACATTCTCCCCGTGTTTGCGTAGGTTTCGTCCCCACAACCCAAAGATGTGCAGGGTAGGCCGACTGGCCATGCTAAATTGCCCCTTAATTGAAATTGGGCACCTTAAATTAATTTTTTTAAACTATTGTATTTGTATACCGCTGAAACACCTTACACCCAAGACATGTGAAGCATCTGTCACGTTATTCTCCACTGTGGGCCGGCCTGAACCCCCCCAGGTGTAACCCCCTCCCCCGCTCCTCCGGCACCCCCAATGCACATCGCTTGCATCTGATGGTGTGACTGCGCATTCTACAGTCAAACGACTATGGTATAGATTGAGGAGCAACAGAGCTGAGCTCGCGGTGGGTTATTATCACCCCCCTGCCTTTGTCAGTGACGACTCTCTGACAGTGCTGACACAGTCCCATCACCCTGGGAGGGTGGAACCGGGCAATGGGAGGAGGAGGGGGTGCATGGTTGTGGGTGGGATGGGGGGGTGGGGGATATGCGATGACAGACGAAGCCCCCTGGTCCGCCGGCTGGTCCTGTGGGTCTTCCCCATGTTCGTCCTCCAGCCCTTCCTGGCCCCTTAACCCTCCTCGTCCTCCTCCTTGGGGCTGGCCGCATGTTCCTCCTCCTCCACCTCCACCAAGTCGCCCCGCTGCTGTGCCAGATTGTGGAGGGCACGGCAAACCACCACAAAGCGGGCAGCCCTTTGGGGGTTGTGCTGCAGTGCACCGCCAGAGTGGTTGCGGCATCGGAACCGCATCTTAAGCAGTCCGATGCACCGCTGACACCCCCTCTGGGTCCCTCCCTGGCCTGATGGGCGGGCGGGTCCTCAGGGTGGGGGCCTTCATGTGGGTCACCATCTCAGGCCTCTGCCACCGCCTTCTCCGAGTCTGGCCGCCTGGTCTGCCAATGCCAACGTGAGGGCAGCTTCCACAGGACCCAGGATATCATCCATATTGTAATATCTGTCAGGAAGTGGAGAGGGAGAGAGACCGACAATCAGCTATGGCTTCCACCCGCAGGCCCTTCTGCCTCCTGCACCCTCACATCCCCTGCTATCCCTCGGGGTGCAATCCAACCCGCCCTGCACACGCACCCCCGACCACAGCAGGGGCCCCTGGGCAATGGACCCCAGACCCTGTACCCCAGGCACCCACTGGAAACATGACCTGCCTGGGTGCAGGTCCACACACAACACCCTCTGGTCGCAGGGATGCCTCCAGTGCTAAGGCCCAGCTCTTGTGTGTTCTAATGTTGGCTGCGGAGGTCAGGTCAAGTGTCCAGGCCTCACAGCCTGACTGGGATGCTTCATGGCAGGTGTACCCACGGGGATCTACTTGGGAGCTGTGAAGTGCTCACATGACTAGACTTGCCAATTTCCCATTAGCAACAGCCTTCAACTGTGCGGCTGGCAGCCACCAGGGTCAGAGGGGGTTAAAGTAAGAATCGCCGTATTACCGCGGACGGGGCTCTGTCATGGAGGTGTTCACCACAATCTGTCCTGGTCCACTCACGTCGACGCTATCACCAAGAAAGCACAACAGCGCCTATACTTCATCAGGAAACTAAGGAAATTCAGCATGTCCACGTTAACCCTTACCAACTTTTACAGATGCGCCATAGAAAGCATCCTATCGGGCTGCATCACAGCCTGGTATGGCAACTGCTCGGCCCAGGACCGCAAGAAACTTCAGAGAGTCGTGAACACCGCCCAGTCCATCACACAAACCTGTCTCCCATCCACTGACTCCATCTACACCTCCCGCTGCCTGGGGAAAGCGGGCAGCATTATCAAAGACCCCTCCCACCCGGCTTACTCACTCTTCCAACTTCTTCCATCGGGCAGGAGATTCAGAAGTCTGAGTACACGCAAGAACAGTCTCAAAAACAGCTTCTTCCCCGCTGTCACCAGACTCCTAAACGACCCTCTTATGGACTGACCTGATTAACACTACACCCCTGTAAGCTTCACCCGATGCCGGTGTCTATGTATTTACATTGTGGACCTTGTGTTGCCCTATTATGTATTTTCTTTTTATTTTATTTTATTCCCACGTACTCAATGATCTGTTTGAGCTGCTCGCAGAAAAATACTTTTCACTGTAGCTCGGTACACGTGACAATAAACAGATCTAAATCCAAATCCAATTAATTGGGGCAGGCAGACAGCATCTGGACGTGCCCCGATTATGGGTATACGTGATCCGGGCAGGTGGCATGCTGGGCCTGTGGGCGCTAGACCACCCCCCACTGACTCCCAGCCCAGGGACGACCCCGACCAATAAGCAACCCCCCCCCGACCATGTTTCCCCCCTTCCCCATTGCCCCCGGGCTGACTGCCCAATTTCGAAGACGGCCACTCACCTCCTCGGATCCTCACAGCAGCCATTCCGCTAGCTTCACATTTTGAAAGAGGTTTACTGAACGGCACCCGCGTGACCTCTCACTGGGGAGCTGGTTAGATCATGGGAGGCCATTTGATTTGGGGTCCTTCCCATTAAATGGGATGGGGTTTGGACCTAATTAATGATTATTGGGTTCTCGCCAACGGGAGCGGGCCGGTTAGACCACAAACCGATCGGTGCCCGGCATAGTTCCCGATTTCAGCCACACTGGCGATCTACCCAGCCCTTTCGTCTCTCGCCCAGCGCTTCGAGGCTGATAGATCGTGCCCGAGGCCTCGTGGGAGAGAATCCCATTTCCCGAGATTTGGGTCTCACGTCGTCGTTTACGTTGGCGTCTAACACGGGCTCAAAATGGCCCCCTGCGTGTGTGCGATCGTGCGTGGCGTGTGAGAACACGTGGCCGGGAGGAAATGGGAAATGTTTGAAACTGGAAAAGTAAATAGCAATGAACTGTGTCTGGCATTCAGACCCACACTCGACAATTTTTCTCTTTTGAAGGTTCAAGCATAAAAGTGTAATTGGATTTCACTGCCTTGGAGTCTAACAAGCGATGGTCAGCCTAATATAAACTGTCAGTCACTATTACAGCGCAGTATCCCAATAAATTCCCAAAAGGACCCCTGTGCTAATCAGAATCACCTAATCAGTAATTCATGGAAAACAACGACAATCGATTTAAATCCAAACACTCGGAGCATTAAACAAACACAGCGGAGCAACCAGGTATCTTAAAGAATGGGAAAATGAAACACAATTATGCAAATGAAAATAAAGATTTAACTCGCATTTTAAGGTTTAGCTGACTGAAAACATGTGGTTTCACGTTACTGAGGTCCCACTTATAGTTACAGTTGCAAAAATACATGAAGCCACCACTTACTGAGAACAAATTAAACATAAGACTATTTTTTGAATGCTTTAATATCTACCTGTAAACTGGTTTCCCGGCAGGAAGGTTAGCTGTCCATTTAATCTGAGTGTATTATAGGGGAGACTGATTCAGTTAAAGACATCTCTATATTTGTTTCCTCTTAATTGATTCGCGCTTGGATGTGATGAGTAATGTGCCAACGTCAGTTCTAATGGGCAAATAGATCAAGTCACTGAAGGAATCTGTCAGGTGTAATCTTTCTAAAACAAACTTGTCCGCAGAGTGAGGGTATCTCTGGTGAAGCTGACATTTATTGCCCGCCTTTGGTGGTGGGTTGGTTTTGTTACAATGGGATGCCTTGTGAAGCCCTTTCAGAGTCAACCACCTTGGCGTGGGAACTGGAGTCACCTATGGGCCCCATAGTGCTTAATGGTTCTTGGGAGTGATTTTATCCTTGGGGTGTTCAACTTAATCAAAATTAATGACCTCTCCATGCGAGCTAAGAAACGTTCTGCATATTGTCTACTTTTTGTGTCAATTTCCTGTCATTCTTTCCCCATCACAGTAGCCCCTCCTTCTCCAACTTGTTACTTTTAACCCTATTTCATATATTAACCTTTGACTACTTGGCACTTACCATCGAATGCCTGCAGTGTAGAAGGAGACCATTCGGCCCATTGATTCTGCACCGACCGGCTGAAAGAGCACCCAACCCTAGGCCGACTTCCCCACCCCATCCCCATTACCCCACCCAATCTTTGGACACTAAGGGGCAATTTAGCACGGCCAATTCGCCTAACCTGCACATCTTTGGACGATGGGAGGAAATTGGAACTCCTACCTTCTACGCCTCTTTCGAACTCTCAAACCTGCTGTTCCCCTAAGATTCCCAGTTTCAATTTTTTTGTTTGTCCAACATTCCCAGACCGAGCCTGTCCTACATCCTCGATACTCCCAGATCTCATTTATGGAACTATCAGGCCGAAGACGACTTCTTGAGCACGTGCAGACCTGGGCACTGATTTCCATCTCCTGAGTATCCACAGTCTTTTGAGGAAGAAAATGTCTTCTCTGAATTGTGCTGCAGGATCTTCTGCACAACAAGACTTAATGTAACATCAGAACTAAGAGGTGACCACCTCTAGGTGCAATGTGGCTGCACTGAGGCATCAACCTAGATTATGTGCTCATTTTGGCTTCCAACCCATAATTGGTTCCAATTTTGCTCCCTCCCTTCTCCCTTCTGTGTGGAGCTCACAATGTTGAGGTCTGATTGCAGTATCTTAAGCTCTGGTGAGGAGGCGAGCAGGCTGCCTTGCTCTTCCCTTGCAGCCCATGTACCGGGCAGAATGCAGACAGCACGCATCAGACCATGCAACAACAACTGGCCTTCAGACAGCGCCTTTGACATCGTCAAAACGTCCCAAGATGCTTCACAGGAGAGCTCATCAAACAGAGAACTGGACACTTGGTCAAAGAGGCAAGTCTTAAGCGGCATCTTAAAAAGGAGGAGAGAGGGGTGGAGAGGTTTTGGGCAAGAATATTGGAGATATGGCCCGGGAAACTGCAGGCCCAGCCGCCAATGGCGGAGCGCCGAAAATTGGGAATGTGCGAGAGGTCCAAGATTGGCGGAGTGCAGAGTTCTCGGGGGTCTGTGAGGCTGGCAGCACAGAACAGAGGAGGGAAATTTCACAGGAAGATACAACAGAAGTCATGTTATTCCCCAAGTAATTAAGTCCCTGATGTAAGCAGCTGGACAAAGTTTGAAACAAAGGAAACAGAGCAGACATGGGCCGATCAGGGCTTCTGGCCTACTCCATCATTCAAATCATTGCTGAAAATCTGCTCCATTTTCCTGCACTATCCCCACATCCCTTGAATATCTAGAAATCTATCGCGCTCAGTCTCAAATATATTCAATGATTTAGCCTCCATGCCCTTGGGGTAGGCAATTCCAGAGATTCACTACCAATAATTGTTTTGTTAACTTCTCCATCCCCTGGGATGAGAAGGTTATTTCTTTTCACTTTCTGTGGCCCTTCCACTTCTTGGATTTCATTTGGATTCTTCGTTATTTACTTTGCTTGAGAGAAAGGAACCTTCGATGTGCAGACGATTTAAAAGTATCCCAATTTCCTACAGTTGTGACACTCATTTCCCGCTGCTGGACATTCTTCCCACCACACCTCGAGCATCCCAAGATGGCAGTTAGAATGAGTTTTCCTGATTTTGAGAGTGGTTCCACTGCACTCACTCTTTTTTTTGTCCGACGTATTGAATGGCTTCACTTATTTTTCTCCAAGGAACATTCCTTTTCCCACAAACAACCGTTCGGTTGAGCTTCTTAAAGTCAGTCTACCTCATTTCCCGTACCAACCTCCCCGAACAGGCGCCGGAATGTGGCGACTAGGGGCTTTTCACAGCAACTTCATTTGAAGCCTACTTGTGACAATAAGCGATTTTCATTTGATTTGCAAAAGGTCTGCTCGAGATTTACTCAAAATTCCAATCACTGTACAATCACATATCAATTCATCTCCGAGAATCCCGTATGCATTTCTCTGCAAATATTGTTGTTTATAAATGGAGAACTCCTTCATAGGAGTTCAAAGCCTCATCGATATCCTGTCATGCAATAACAGTTTGTTACGGCTCCTACTGCGCAGAGCAAAGTGATAAACCAATCCTTGTGGTCCTTCTTGTGCAAATCTGAAGCTGTTCTGTGTCATAATATACACACAAGTACATGATGGTGCACACAGACAGACACACTGATTGACCAATTGACACACAGAACACAGCAGCCAATCACCAGACAGGACACAGCCACTATAAAGCCAGAGGGCACTAGTTTTCCCGCTCTCTTGGGATGCAGCCTCTGAGACAGCCAGAGCCCGTGAGGAGCAATACCATGTGGTAGCAGGATAGTCTGGTCAGGTTAGCCTCAGGTCTCCAGTCAACTCAGCATAGTGTCAACCCACATTTCAAGTATGTTTAACAGTTCATAGTTCAATAAAATAGAGTTGCATTTCTACAAGTGTTGGAAGCCTGTCTCTCTCACTGCTACGGTAAACGCAGTCCTCGCAGACCCAGCTTACCCAACACATCTGTATCTGGAAAATCTCATCTTCTGTTTTCCCCAGAGCGGAATCTGGTGCAAGCATTCCGTGTTTCAGAACAGCTCCGGAATTGGCAATTTAGGCACCGTGTTTACCCTAAGCTCTGGATCTGCTCCTGTTTCAGTCGCTTAGCTTGTGGATTGCGTTCGACACTCACTGCTGTCTGAACTCTGGGTCTGTGTGTCTGCTTGCATCTACAGTACTCACATTTCTTTGCTCCCAGGTGAATTCTTTACTCTTTTATTATATCCTTTTCCAAGAATTCAGAGGTCGCTCGGAAGAGAGGTTGGATAGGCTTGGTTTGAGGGGTGAATCCGAGGGGTGAACTGATCGAGGTGTACGGGATTATGAGGGGCATGGACAGGGTGGATAGGGAGCAGCTGTTCCCTTTAGTTGGAGGGTCAGTCACAAGTTCAAAGTGAGGGGCGGGAGGGTTGTAAGGAAAAGCTTAGTTACCCAGAGGGTGGTGTTGGTCCAGAATGCACTGGCTGGGAGGGGGGGTGGACAGGGTCACTTCACATCCTTTAAAAAGTACCTAGATGAGCACTTGTCACGTCAAACCATTCAAGGCTAATAATAATAATCGCTTATTGTCACAAGTAGGCTTCAATGAAGTTACTGTGAAAAGCCCCTAGTCACCACATTCCGGCGTTTGTTCAGGGAGGCTGGTACGGGAATTGAACCCGTGCTGCTGGCGTTGTTCTGCATTGCAAGCCAGCGATTTAGCCCACTGTGCTAGGCCAAGTGCTGGTAAATGGCATTGGGCAGATCGGTCAGGCATTTTTCATGCGTCAGTACAGACTCGATGGGCCGAAGGGCCTCTTCTGCACTGTTGTGATTCTGACTGCAGTCCTCTCGTGGAGATTTCCTGGGTAGTTCGCACTATCCGCTGCCACCAGGTTACAGATGGTGCACATAAACAGTTGGCAGAAACCGCCAGCTGTCACCATGTTTTGCCTTGGGCTCAGGGTCCAGATGAGGTTTCTTTAGGATTTGCCTGTTACCTTCAGAATGTGACTACAGACCGCTATTTGTAAAGACCATTCTTGTACATTTACAGATCTATGTACTTCTCAATAACAAGTTGTACCTGGGCTTCCCACCAGATGGCCGTCTCTTAGTCATGTGACATTGTTAGGTCAGGATCAGGTGCTCCTGCCGTCAGCCTTTTTTCTAAACTTTGCTGAATCCTAAAATGCTCCAAATCCTCAGGCTTACTTTTTTATTTGGCAACATTATAAACCTCTTTCTTTATAAGCCTCTTATTCTGTACCTATTGATTTACGTTTCCTTTCATTCCTGTTGACTGCAGATCAACGTTTGGATTACTTCCGCTGCCACATTCCCAACACATGAGACAGAAACCCTAACCCGAGTCGGGGTGGCTGGGAGGGTTGCACCATGCAATAACACAGTGGCCACTCCAGGTGGCGAGAGCATCTCACAGATGTCAAAATGCGTCAAGGTATAAACTATGGGCGGCACGGTAGCACGGTGGTTAGCACAGTTGCTTCACAGCTCCAGGCTCCCAGGTTCGATTCCCGGCTTGGGTCACTGTCTGTGCGGAGTCTGCACGTTCTCCCCGTGTCTGCGTGGGTTTCCTCCGGGTGATCCGCTTTCCTCCCACAGGTCCTGAAAAACGTGCTGTCAGGTGAACTGGACATTCTGGATTCTCCCTCGGTGTACCCGGACAGTACTCCATCATTCAAATCATTGCTGAAAATCTGCTCCATTTTCCTGCACTATCCCCACATCCCTTGAATATCTAGAAATCTATCGCGCTCAGTCTCAAATATATTCAATGATTTAGCCTCCATGCCCTTGGGGTAGGCAATTCCAGAGATTCACTACCAATAATTGTTTTGTTAACTTCTCCATCCCCTGGGATGAGAAGGTTATTTCTTTTCACTTTCTGTGGCCCTTCCACTTCTTGGATTTCATTTGGATTCTTCGTTATTTACTTTGCTTGAGAGAAAGGAACCTTCGATGTGCAGACGATTTAAAAGTATCCCAATTTCCTACAGTTGTGACACTCATTTCCCGCTGCTGGACATTCTTCCCACCACACCTCGAGCATCCCAAGATGGCAGTTAGAATGAGTTTTCCTGATTTTGAGAGTGGTTCCACTGCACTCACTCTTTTTTTTGTCCGACGTATTGAATGGCTTCACTTATTTTTCTCCAAGGAACATTCCTTTTCCCACAAACAACCGTTCGGTTGAGCTTCTTAAAGTCAGTCTACCTCATTTCCCGTACCAACCTCCCCGAACAGGCGCCGGAATGTGGCGACTAGGGGCTTTTCACAGCAACTTCATTTGAAGCCTACTTGTGACAATAAGCGATTTTCATTTGATTTGCAAAAGGTCTGCTCGAGATTTACTCAAAATTCCAATCACTGTACAATCACATATCAATTCATCTCCGAGAATCCCGTATGCATTTCTCTGCAAATATTGTTGTTTATAAATGGAGAACTCCTTCATAGGAGTTCAAAGCCTCATCGATATCCTGTCATGCAATAACAGTTTGTTACGGCTCCTACTGCGCAGAGCAAAGTGATAAACCAATCCTTGTGGTCCTTCTTGTGCAAATCTGAAGCTGTTCTGTGTCATAATATACACACAAGTACATGATGGTGCACACAGACAGACACACTGATTGACCAATTGACACACAGAACACAGCAGCCAATCACCAGACAGGACACAGCCACTATAAAGCCAGAGGGCACTAGTTTTCCCGCTCTCTTGGGATGCAGCCTCTGAGACAGCCAGAGCCCGTGAGGAGCAATACCATGTGGTAGCAGGATAGTCTGGTCAGGTTAGCCTCAGGTCTCCAGTCAACTCAGCATAGTGTCAACCCACATTTCAAGTATGTTTAACAGTTCATAGTTCAATAAAATAGAGTTGCATTTCTACAAGTGTTGGAAGCCTGTCTCTCTCACTGCTACGGTAAACGCAGTCCTCGCAGACCCAGCTTACCCAACACATCTGTATCTGGAAAATCTCATCTTCTGTTTTCCCCAGAGCGGAATCTGGTGCAAGCATTCCGTGTTTCAGAACAGCTCCGGAATTGGCAATTTAGGCACCGTGTTTACCCTAAGCTCTGGATCTGCTCCTGTTTCAGTCGCTTAGCTTGTGGATTGCGTTCGACACTCACTGCTGTCTGAACTCTGGGTCTGTGTGTCTGCTTGCATCTACAGTACTCACATTTCTTTGCTCCCAGGTGAATTCTTTACTCTTTTATTATATCCTTTTCCAAGAATTCAGAGGTCGCTCGGAAGAGAGGTTGGATAGGCTTGGTTTGAGGGGTGAATCCGAGGGGTGAACTGATCGAGGTGTACGGGATTATGAGGGGCATGGACAGGGTGGATAGGGAGCAGCTGTTCCCTTTAGTTGGAGGGTCAGTCACAAGTTCAAAGTGAGGGGCGGGAGGGTTGTAAGGAAAAGCTTAGTTACCCAGAGGGTGGTGTTGGTCCAGAATGCACTGGCTGGGAGGGGGGGTGGACAGGGTCACTTCACATCCTTTAAAAAGTACCTAGATGAGCACTTGTCACGTCAAACCATTCAAGGCTAATAATAATAATCGCTTATTGTCACAAGTAGGCTTCAATGAAGTTACTGTGAAAAGCCCCTAGTCACCACATTCCGGCGTTTGTTCAGGGAGGCTGGTACGGGAATTGAACCCGTGCTGCTGGCGTTGTTCTGCATTGCAAGCCAGCGATTTAGCCCACTGTGCTAGGCCAAGTGCTGGTAAATGGCATTGGGCAGATCGGTCAGGCATTTTTCATGCGTCAGTACAGACTCGATGGGCCGAAGGGCCTCTTCTGCACTGTTGTGATTCTGACTGCAGTCCTCTCGTGGAGATTTCCTGGGTAGTTCGCACTATCCGCTGCCACCAGGTTACAGATGGTGCACATAAACAGTTGGCAGAAACCGCCAGCTGTCACCATGTTTTGCCTTGGGCTCAGGGTCCAGATGAGGTTTCTTTAGGATTTGCCTGTTACCTTCAGAATGTGACTACAGACCGCTATTTGTAAAGACCATTCTTGTACATTTACAGATCTATGTACTTCTCAATAACAAGTTGTACCTGGGCTTCCCACCAGATGGCCGTCTCTTAGTCATGTGACATTGTTAGGTCAGGATCAGGTGCTCCTGCCGTCAGCCTTTTTTCTAAACTTTGCTGAATCCTAAAATGCTCCAAATCCTCAGGCTTACTTTTTTATTTGGCAACATTATAAACCTCTTTCTTTATAAGCCTCTTATTCTGTACCTATTGATTTACGTTTCCTTTCATTCCTGTTGACTGCAGATCAACGTTTGGATTACTTCCGCTGCCACATTCCCAACACATGAGACAGAAACCCTAACCCGAGTCGGGGTGGCTGGGAGGGTTGCACCATGCAATAACACAGTGGCCACTCCAGGTGGCGAGAGCATCTCACAGATGTCAAAATGCGTCAAGGTATAAACTATGGGCGGCACGGTAGCACGGTGGTTAGCACAGTTGCTTCACAGCTCCAGGCTCCCAGGTTCGATTCCCGGCTTGGGTCACTGTCTGTGCGGAGTCTGCACGTTCTCCCCGTGTCTGCGTGGGTTTCCTCCGGGTGATCCGCTTTCCTCCCACAGGTCCTGAAAAACGTGCTGTCAGGTGAACTGGACATTCTGGATTCTCCCTCGGTGTACCCGGACAGGCGCCGGAGTGTGGCGACTAGGGGCTTTTCACAGTAACTTCATTGCGGTGTTAATGTCAGCCTACTTGTGACAATAATAAAGATTATTATTTTGTTCCACGCACTATGCAGGTCAGTTGAACTTTCTGCCGAGTTAGCTATTAGTAAGGTTGGCATGGTGGCACAGTGGTTAGCACTGCTACGTCACACTGCCTGGGAACGGGTTTGATTCCGACCTTGGGTGACTGTCTGTGTGGCGTTTGTACGTTCCTCCCCGTGTCTGCGTGGGTTTCCTGCCACAGTCCAAAGATGTGCAGGTTAGGTGGGGTTGCGGGGATTGGTGACAGTGCAGACTTGATGGGCCAAATTCTTTCGATTCTATGGAGCACTCAACAACCTCCGGAGACAATGGGGTAAGTTTTCCTGTCCCCCACGTCACAGGAATTGTCATGGACGGGACGAAAAATTTGGCGGACCATTTAAAGGTCTGTTGACCGCGGGTGCAAATTCCCAGTCTCAGAGCAGCGCAACTGGAAACTCCCGTCCATTGATGAAGCAAATCCTTTCCATGCCAGCCGAAGGTGCCAGGGTGAAGCAGCTTCTCAGGCGACCACTTTGTTAGCCTGGAAACAAAACAAGGGTGGCCAGGTCCATGGCGAAGACTCGGTCCGTTGCTATCCAGCCTGCCGTAATGGGACTCACCACACGGGATGCGGCAGAGTCCATTGACTTTCTGCAGTGGGACTGGACAATCCTGGGGATGGGCTGGAAAATCCCATCCTTAGTTGCTGAACCACTTGGTAAAGTTAGAGCATACAGTGCGGAAGGAGGCCATCTGGCCCATCGAGTCTGCACCCACCCACTTAAGCCCTCACTTCCACCCTATCCCCGTAACCCAGTACCCCTTCCTAAACCTTTTGGGCAATTGATCATGGCCAATCCACCTAACCTGCACGTCTTTGGACTGTGGGAGGAAACCGGAGCACCCGGAGGGAACCCACACAGAGACGGAGAGAACAACACAGTCGCCCGAGGTCGGAATCGAACCCGGGTCCCGGAGGCTGAGGCAGCAGTGCTAACCGCTGCGCCACCATGCCAGTCAAGTCAAGTCACTGTGATAATGGAGGAAAGGCGGCAGCCAGTGCATACACAGCAAGATCCCAGAACTGGCCTAATCATCCATTTGAGTGATGTCGGTCGAGGGATAAATATTGTCCAGGTTGGGGGGGGGGGGGGGGGGGGGGGGGGAGAACTTGCCTGCTCTTCTTCAAAATAGCGCCATGGGAACGCATGGATGCACTCGAGACAGAAAGCTGGGTTTAACTTCCCTCAGACGGGGCAGTAACCACGTGAAAAAGAGGGAACACGCCAAGGAATGCAACTACTGATACACACCCAGATACTACTCCATGCCAAAGCCAGTTGGTGCCTCTCCCCAAATCAATAATGTAATTAACTTTGAAGTATGAACACTAACTGGTGGAATAGACTGAACCACCACAGCCAATAATAGTGTGAAGTCACATGAATAATTCAACCTCATGTGTGATTCAGTGACCAACAGCTGATAACTGAAAGAGAAAGCTTGTCTTGAGTTTTGATAAAACCCTTCACCACCACAAGAAATTAAAGAGGGTTAGAAATAGCAGCGTTGTGTGAGGCAGCTGCTCCATTCAATATCATCGCGGCTCAACTTCAAATCATTTCTACTTTTCTGTCCGATCCCCATATTATAGAATCCCTACAGTGCAGGAGAAGGCTATTCGGCCCATCGAGTCTGCACGGGCTCTTGGAAAGAGCACCCTACCTAAGCCCAAACCATCACCCTATCCCGGTAACCCCACACAACCCAACCTTTTTGGACACTAAGGGGCAATTTAGCACGCCCGATCCACCTAACCTGCACATCTTTGGACTGTGAGAGGGAACCGGAGCACCCGGAGGAAACCCACGCAGACACGGGGAGAATGTGCAGACTCCGCACAGACAGTGACCCAAGCCAGGAATCAAATCTGGGAGCCTGGAGCTGTGAAGCAACTGTGCTAACCACTATGCTACCATCCGCCCCACGGTAAGAGCATGCTACCGAGGCCCTTAGTGTCCAAAAAGGTTGGGTTGGGTGGGGTTCCCGGGTTACAGGGATAGGATGATGGTCTGGGCTTAGGTAGGGTGCTCTTTCCAAGAGCCCGTGCAGACTCGATGGGCCGAATAGCCTTCTTCTGCACTGTAAGTGCCCGCAAACCTGTAACCCCATCGAACCTTTGGACACTGAGGGGTAATTCAGCACGGCCAATCCACCCAAGCTGCAGATCGTTGGACTGTGGGAGGAAACCGGAACACCCGGAGGAAATTCACAGAGACACGGGGTGGATGTGCAAACTCCACACAGACAGTCACCTGAGGCCGGGATTGAACCCGGATCCCTGGAACTGTGAGGCAGCAGTGCTAACCACTGTGCCCCGGTGCCCCGTCATTCCCTGATGTACGGAAACAAAATCTCACTCTCAGTCTTGAATATGCCCATTGACCGACCAGCCAGAGCTCTCTGGGTGACAAGTTCCAAATCATATTGCTGTTGTGGGAGCTTGCTATGCAGACGTTGACATGCCATGGCAGCCAACATCTGCATAGCAAGCTCCCACAACAGCAACATAATTATGGTCAGCAAATCTGCTTCAGCCAAAACTTGCTGAGGGATAACCAACAGATATAGACACCAGGGAAAATTCAGGCCTTCTTCGAAATAGTGCCATGTCAGCTTTTGGATCTACCCGAGAGGGCAGACAGGTTTGACATCTCGCCTGAATAGGGGCACAAGGGCCTCAGCCTTGATTCCATTGCTCAAGTCTTTGGAGTAGGATTGAATGCGCCGCCTTCTGCCTCAGGGGCAGGAATGCCACCCACTGAGCCACTAGCCTGGCAAGGTCCAAGGCAGCATAGATCAAGCTGGTTTGTGTGTTTGTGAACTAGTTGAAGCGTTTAGAGTAGAAATTGGAATCAGACAATGGAGCGGGGGGGGAGATAAGTGAGACTACCACATCCTCCATCTTGTTTCCCCAGGTTGCCAACTGGTCTTGGATGTATTCCTGCAGCTGGCATCACATGACCTCTAGCCTCCAAATACACCCCCCCCCCCCCCCCCCACCCACCCACCCACACTCCTGAGTTACCATCCCAGTTGATGTTAGAACTGGACAGGAAGTTCCCAGAATGGAAACCTGGCTCAAAAGACTGTAACTTCTACTTTTCTGTATAAAACGTGGAGGAACAGAGTCAGAAGACTGCTTATTAGTTTTAACAATAAGGAAAATCATTTATTAAACATGGAAAAATGTGCTTATGACACGATACTCCTTTACTCCCCCCCTTTTCTTAACAATTACTCACAGGTTTAGGATTAACATGGATTATAAAGTGCATCTTGAACTACAATGGTCCCATTAATACAAAGTCTCTTTAAAGCACACAAGATGACTGTGGGTAAATACACTCCCCTCTCTGATTGGCAAATGAATGTTTGTGGGTACCGTCTCAGAATCCCTCCCCCCTCATCCTCCCTTCCCCAAATAATTACCATGAGAGAGTTTCTAAATTCCACTCCCAAAACACGCTTTCAAATCTTCTCACGCGATTATGCTTTCTCTTAGTGGTTTGCATCCCAAAATCCAGACCAGGTTTTCCGAGTGACACTTCTAAACAAAGCTTCGGCTTCACGTTTAACAGGGAGCCCAGTCCAGGATTTCACACCATCCCCTTTAGGATTTATTTGTCTCACTGCTCACAATTGCTTTAACTCTCAGACTGTATTGTCAGACTGAGGAGCGGTTGAATAAACTTGGTTCATTCTCACTGGAACGACGGAGGTTGAGGGGTGACCTGATAGAGGTCTACAAAATTATGAGGGGCATAGACAGAGTGGATAGTCAGAGGCTTTTACCCAGGGTAGAGGGGTCAATTACTAGGAGGCATAGGTTTAAGGTGCGAGGGACAAGGTTTAGAGGAGATGTACGAGGGAAGTTTTTTTTTTTTTACACAGAGAGTAGTGAGTGCCTGGAACTCGCTGCCGGAGGAGGTGATGGAAGCAGGGACGCTAGTGACATTTAAAGAGCATCTTGACAAACAAATGAATAGGATGGGACTACAGGGATACGGACCCAGGAAGTGTACAATATTTTAGTTTAGACGGGCAGCATGGTCGGCACAGGCTTGGAGGGCCGAAGGGCCTGTTCCTGTGCTGTACTTTTCTTTGTTCTTTGTATTATATTGGCATCAGATATTTGATTTACCTTTGAAGACTGCTGTCCCACTTTAATTCTGGTGACTGCATTTCCCTCTTTAACTCAGAACACTTTGTTTACTTTTACTCGAATTCGCCTCTGATCTCCGGGTAAGCATTCTCCAAGGCGGCCTTCAGGACGCATGACAACGCAGAACCGCCGAACAGAAACTTATAGCCAAGTTCCGCACACACGAGTACGGCCTCAACCGGGACCGTGGATTCACGTCACATTACATTCACCCCCCCACCATCTGGCCTGGGCTTGCGAAATCCTACCAACTGTCCTGGCTTGAGACAATTCACACCTCTTTAACCTGGCGTTACCCCCTATCTCTGGATCTGTAAAGACTTAATTACCTGCAAATGCTTGAATTCAAAGTATCGCCTTGCATCTTTGACTTTCTATATATATGTTTCTGGAACCTACCTCTTCATTCACCTGAGGAAGGAGCAGTGCTCCGAAAGCTAGTCATTTGAAACAAACCTGTTGGACTTTAAACCTGGTGTTGTGAGACTTCTTACTGTGCTCACCCCAATCCAACGGCGGCATCTCCACATCAACTCCAGACATCTTAAACTTTCCTTCTGCCCCAATTCCCTGTTTCTACGGGATTGTAACTTGTACTTTCGGAATCCTGCCTTTTTGCAGCTCCCGTCTCGCCCAGCCTTTCTTCTGGCAGAATCGAGAGATGTTCACTCCCCGAGATCCTGTCGCCAACTGCCAACATACTCAGCTCAACCTGAAACTTACAACTTACAAGCTTCTCTACCTTACAAGGCCCGGTTACTAAGCAACCACCTCTTGTTTATTTACTCATCGTGCTGCAGCCCTTTCTAAGCTCAATAGAATCACAGTTTGAATTGAAACCAACCCCCGCACATACCAACACCTTTGTCCGGCATGAATCTAATTATCTATTTTATCCTTCCAGACATGGAAACATTAAATTAAACCCACTTAGAACTATACATTATTTCTCATGTTCAGCAATACAACTATACTTCCCTTAAAACTACCTTTGTTTTTCTAGCACCGGCTTAAGATATGTAAGAAACATACGTGATTCTGAGGGGGGCTGATAAGGTAGACGCTGAGATAAGGTTTCCTCTTGAGGGGGAATCAATAATTGGGGGGGGGGGGGGAGAAGCAGATGAGGAGGAATTTCTTCCTTCAGAGTGTTGGAATTATCTATCTCAGAGAATATTGGAGGCTGAGTCATTGGATATATTCAAGACGGTATTAGACAAGTTTCTGATTGACTCGGGAGTCAAGGATGGTGGGGGGCGGACATAAGTGGAGTTAAAAGCAAATTAATCTGAAATTTGATACCAAAACAGAAAATGCTGGACAATCGCAGCAGGTCTGGCAGCGTCTGTGGAGAGAGAAGGGAGCTAACGTTTGGAGTCTGCATCAGTCTCTGTCAAAGATGGTGAGAACTGGAAATAGTATGAGATTTATACTATTGTACGGGTGGAGGACATGGAGCAGTGAGGGTAGAGAGAGGGCCAGTGATGGGTGGAGATTAACCAGAATGTTGCAGACAGAAAGACAAAGGGAATGTGACTGGGGTTGATCAAGACTAAGAAGGGTGCTGGTAGTGGCACATAAAGGGATTAGAATGTGGTAATGGCAGAACCGAGGTAAACAGTGTTTCAAAGGACCACTTGAAACAGGGAACAGTGGCCCTAGTAGGGTGGGTGAGGGGGCGAGAGTCGGGAGTGGGGTTAAGGTGACAATGATATCAGCCGTGATTTTATTGAAGAGCTGACATAGACAGAACATACAGTGCAGAAGGAGGCCATTCGGCCCATCAAGTTTGCACCGACCCACTTTTAAGCCCTCACTTCCACCCTATCCCCGTAACCCAATAACCCCTCCTAACCTTTTTGGACACTTAACATGACCAATCCACAGGACCTGTTTATCGACGGAAGGTTTGCGAGCCTGGGGGAGTTGGAAGAGAAATTTGGGCTCCCGCCGGGAAACATGTTTAGATATCTGCAGGTAAAGGCATTTGCTAGACGGCAGGTGGAGGGATTCCCTGCGCTCCCCGCGAAGGGGGTGAGTGACAGGGTGCTCTCGGGGGTCTGGGTCGGGGAGGGGAAGATATCCGATATCTACAAGCTTATGCAGGAGAAGGAAGAGGCGTCAGTAGAGGAGCTGAAAACGAAGTGGGAGGGGGAACTGGGGGAACAGATCGAAGACGGGACATGGGCTGATGCCCTGGAGAGGGTAAATTCTTCCTCCTCGTGTGCGCGGCTTAGCCTCATCCAATTCAAGGTGCTGCATAGGGCCCACATGACTGGGACGAGGATGAGTAGGTTCTTTGGGGGTGAAGATAGGTGTGCCAGGTGCTCGGGGAGTCCAGCGAACCATGCCCATATGTTCTGGGCATGCCCGGCATTGGAGGAGTTCTGGAAGGGGGTGGCGAGGACGGTGTCAAGGGTGGTGGGATCCAGGGTCAAGCCAGGATGGGGACTCGTGATCTTTGGGGTTGGGGTAGAGCCGGGAGTGCAGGAGGCGAAAGAGGCCGGTGTGCTGGCCTTTGCGTCCCTAGTAGCCCGGCGAAGGATTTTGCTACAGTGGAAGGACGCGAGGCCCCCAAGCGTGGAGACCTGGATCAATGACATGGCGGGCTTCATTAAGCTTGAGAAGGTCAAATTCGCCCTGAGAGGATCGGTGCAAGGGTTCTTTAAACGGTGGCAACCTTTCCTCGACTTTCTGGCTCAACGATAGGGTACTGGGACAGTAGCAGCAGCAACCCGGGGGGGGGGACGTGGATTATTAGCTTATTTTATTTAAATTTGATTTATCTAATTTTAATTTATGGTTAAGTTCTCTTGTTTGGGGGGGGGGGGTGGGGGAATGTGATACATGTGATGTTACGGTATGGGGGGAATTGTGGGTGTTATGGGGCCGTTAGTTGCATATTACTGCTTTTTGCTATACTTTTTGTTATATTTTCTGTAAAAAGTTCCAATAAAAATTATTTTAAAATAAAACATGACCAATCCACCTAACCTGCACATCTTTGGACTGCGGGAGGAAACCGGGGCACCCGGAGGAAACCCACGCACACACGGGGAGAACGGACAGACTCCGCACAGACAGTGACCCAGGCTCGAGGGGCTGAATGGCCCACTCCTATTGCTCATGAAATGAGACCCTTGATTACTCAATTGGGTGAATCTTGATGTTGAGTCAAAAAAAACGTTCCCCATCTCTTTTACTTTTTCTAACTAGTTAACAAAAGTATTCAAAGGTTATGTTTGAAAACACACCCCTATTATTAAACACACCAAACAATTTTCCCCGGTATCTGGGCAGGATACTTATTAGAGACTCCAGGACAATCCTGGTGGGTTGGTAACCCCATCGCTCCCAAGGGAGGAAGGCCTGTGACCCAGGTAGAAATGAACCCCATGCAGACCACACTGCGAATGGCATCAGTCTATGGAGCTGGTGCGAAGTTCAATTAAAGATTTCAATTACTGTTCATTATAAATTTAGAGTACCCAATTCATTTTTGTCCCAATTAAGGGGCAGTTTAGCATAGCTAATTCACCTAGCCTGCACATCGGAGTTGCGAGTGTGAGACCCACGCAGACACAGGGAGAATGTGCAAGCTCCACACGGGGAGTGACCCGAGGATGGGATCGAACCCGGGTCCTCGGCGGCATGAGGCAGCAGTGCTAACCACTGCGCCACCCTTCCCATTTTTGTTTTGATGTTAGATTGACAGATGTAGATTGTACTGAAACGTTCTCCCCGCAATTATTAAGGGACAAAATAACAATTCACCAGATAGGTGAGCAAAGGGGGCAAGTGATCATACGGGCTGGGAATTGTGATGCATGAGGACGGAGGCTAAACTGCCGGTGTTTTAAAATCCATTTGACACTGGATTCCCAAAGCCGCACATTATCTTTCAGTTCTTTTCTGCTCGTTCCTCCGCAAATTACTTCGTTAATAAAATATCAACTATTAACCTCATTGCCCGAGAACCCGCACATTGGCAACGTTGCCATTTAAACTCTTGTCTTCATTTTTTTGAGCATGGCGTTTAATAATGAAACAGCCTTGAACTTTGTAAATATTTTAAGGTTCTTTTCCTCCTCTCTTATATCAGCAGTTTACTCATTTATCTTTCAGATGTCGCTTTCTCATTAAGTAGCGCGCATCAAAAATAACGTGCACTGATGCCCATACCCTGTGCACAATTTGATTAATTAGAAATGTAAAACTGAATTAAGCGTATGAAATTGTACTGTTAAAACAAATAAAATGCCTCCAGTGAAGGATCCTCACCAGAATCATTAACCTGTCTATTCTTTCCAAGGGTACTGATGGACTTTTTCCATTAAAAATATTCATCAGTTTCTCCTCATTTATTTCAAAATGAGACAGTGAAATGCAGTGATTTGGATGGACGCTGTTGTCCGTGTTTATTTTACTGCTGTAATTGACCGTAACTCTGCCGGATCCTCCACTTGCTACACTCCATCATTGGCAGCTGCGCCTCCAGCTGCTTAGACCCCAATCTCTGGCGCTCCCTCCCTCCCTAACCCTCGACACATCCGTTCTTAAGACACGCTTTAAAACCTACCACTTTGACCAAACCTTTGCTCAAATATCCGCTTCTTTGCTATGGGGTCAAAACTTTGCCCGATTCAAGCTCCCATGGAGCTCCTTGGGTTTATTTTAGGTAATTTGGACAGTCTGAATTCTCCCTCCGTGTACTCAAAACAGGCTCGCTCCGGAATGTGGCGACTCGGGGCTTTTCACAGTAACTTCATTGCAGTGTTAATGTAAGCTTACTTGTGGCAATAAAGATAATTATTATTTT
This sequence comes from Scyliorhinus canicula, assembly GCF_902713615.1. Classification (NCBI taxonomy): domain Eukaryota; kingdom Metazoa; phylum Chordata; class Chondrichthyes; order Carcharhiniformes; family Scyliorhinidae; genus Scyliorhinus; species Scyliorhinus canicula. The sequence continues at coordinate 8,628,850 of NC_052161.1, forward strand.
ATTATCTATTTTAAAAGGCCCTGTATAAAACCAAGTTGCTGTCGTTGGAAGAGAAAGGGGCCATAAAGAAAGAAAAAAATGTCAGAGGAAGCAAGCAAAAGATAAAGAGATAAGATCATAAGACATAGGGGAAGAATTAAGCCATTCGACCCATCGGGTCTGCTCCGCCATTCATCATGGCTGATATGTTTCTCATCCCCATTCTCCCTATAACCCCTGATTCCCTTATTAATCAAGAACCTATCTATCTCTGTCTTAAAGACACTCAGGTGATTTGACCTCCACAGCCTTCTGCGGCAAAGAGTTCCACTAATAGAAGGAATGCCAGACACACATGAGAAAGAATGAAGCCCCTTGAACCATCCCCCCACTTCTTTCACATACAGCTATTTAGTCTGAATTAAGATGACAACTTTCTGTTCTAAACGATCCAAAATGTTTCTCGCTTGAACCATAGAAACTTATCAATCCGCTAACTTATCTATCAAAATTAAACAATCTGCCAGAAGCGACACCACACATCCCTTCTGTTTCAATTGCTTTGGATTTTCTTGTACAAACAGTGCACCGTGACAACATGGCGAATGGATCTGGACTATACATCGAGGGCCGAAGGGCCTGTTCTGTGCTGTACTGTTCTATGTTCTATGTATACACACCACAGACTGAATTATCTATTTATGGAAAGTTGACGGTTGAGATGATTCATGACCCTTCCCATACTGAGCACAAGAGAGGGGGTAAATGAGGCAAATTGCTAACTGTTCTGGTATTTCCATTCAGTATAACATAAGAAGTAGAAGGCTGGATTGGAAAGTCAACCTTTAGAGACTGGTTCCATCATTCTACAATGGCTGACCTTCTACCTCAACTCCACCTTCACGCACTATCCCCTTATCCCCTATTTCCCTTGGTATCCAAAAATCTATCGTCCTCTGACTCGAATATACTCAACGGGTGTGCACATAATTCACGGAATTATAGAATCATCATTTGGCAGCACAGAACTGGAGTCTTGCTGAAAAAAGACATTTTGTCGAAGCTTTTAATCTTGCACTTATCAGGATAATCGCAGGAATACCAATGCCAGGGGAAAGAACAATTAATGCTGTACAGGAAGAATGTCTCTACCAATTAGAATCCACTTGCCAACCAATCAGCACTCAGCCTGACATTTGGTATTCTTGTCATGGTGAGTGCAAAACAGAAAGCTTTGACAAAACTTCTCTTTTCAGGAATACTTAATTATAGAACAAGGGGACACAGAAGAAGAACATTCGGCCCATCATTTATGTACTGGCTCTTTTAAAAAGAGCGATCCAAATGCCCTTTCAAAAATAAGTATTGAACTAGTTTCCGTCGGCCTTTCGGGCATCACATGCCAGAAGGTGAAACATGATAGGACAGATGGATGTTCATTTCTTAGCGCTTCCCTCCCTTGTCACTGCTCCTCCCCGGCTTAAAATGATTGACCATGCTGGAAATGTACAAGGTGAGCAGCACCTGAGAGCACAAGTGAGGATCCCATCCAAACAATTGTTCTTTCTCAGGGCATGCGTTTTCCCACCTCAACCTTAGGAGGAATTGTTTTGGATCGCCCAGCGAGCAGACATTTTGTGGGATGTTCCTGCAGCAGCGAAGCCCTCGGCCTCTTCCCCAGTAAGATTACAAACCTACGATGATGAGTTCAATGACGCGCTGAGGGACTGCGGTGGAATAAGAGGGTTTGGAGGGAGGTCGCTATTAACAAATGTACATTTTGTGATAACTCAGGAGACACAAGCAAGAAGGCAACGTAGTTTGTCTGCAACACAAGAGTAAAGCAGCCACCACCGAGTACAGCAACAACCCGGGACTACCAGCACTGCTGGTCCAGGTTAGGGCCGGCATTTAAAGGCTTTGTTAACAAGTACCAGCTGGGCGGGCCTCCTCCTGTTACCAGGGAAACTTGTACCCGAAGAGC